>NW_024870887.1:1690000-2105000 GCF_019054845.1 Dipodomys spectabilis | reverse complement strand
GGGCCAACTCTAGCAAAAAAGTAGATAGATCCCCATCAAACAAAACACACTGGGTGTGGTGATTCATACCTATCATTCCAACTATGTAAGTGAAAGGATTGCAGTCTGAGGTTGGCCCTGGGCACAAGTAAGACCCTAACTGAAAAAGGACCTAGAGCAAAAAAAAAGGTTGGAGATGTGTCTGAAATGGTAGAGCGCTTGCCGAACAAACAAGAAAGAAAAGAAAAAGAGGAGGGAGAGGAGGAAAACATAAAATAGGAACCCTAGAGAGTATATCATTTCTTTTGCATTGAGGTCGGACTCGTGTACACATCCTGCCAGCCTTCTCCAAGCAGGTTGTTACCTGTGGGGCTTCGGGGCTAGATGTCCAGAAGGACCGCTATCTTCATTTGAACTTATTCTCATACTTTTGCTTAATGTTTTTTAGTTTGGCTTGCACAGAAAACCCAGACTGTGCCACAGCAGAGGCACAGGCTGAGTGAGCTGCCTTTGCTCTTTCTTTTCCATCTGCTTTATCCCCTTGCTCCTATAAAATTATTCCAGACTTTCCCATGGGAGGGTCTCCTGTGTAACGAGGCCATTCTCACCTGGCCCTGGGGGCACATGACAGAGTGCTGCAGGTGCAGCGTGACAGCCCTGCTGATCTGGCCCGTGGAGTGCAGCCTGACCTACCACTCAAGAGCAGGGCACCACGTGGGAGTTGCTGCCCTTGCAAGGGAAGGGAATTCCAGCATCCACTTCCAGCAAGGACGCAGCCTTTCACAGACTCTCCCACTGTACCTGTTATAAAATGGGTCTATGAGGTCATATGCTTTATTCCTATAGGAATCTTGGGGAATCAGATGAGAGAATGAATATGTGGCGGTGTTTGCACACAAATGTGACAGTGTCTGTGTATTATTTCTCCCTGGTGGGAGTCAGCCCTCCGAGGTTGGTTGCTAGGCCCAGTCTGTCCACTTAAAGGCCTCTGCCTTTCTTGCCAGTGGCCTCTTTCCCACCATTCTTAGACTATTCTTAAGATGCCTTTCATCCCTCCTTTCTTTCCTTCATCTCCCAAGTCCTAGGAGGGGGGCAGTCTCCTGGTTCCCTTCTTTCAAACACAATCATGCACCATGGCTCAGACCCCCTTCTTCTTCAAAGAGGCTGGAGACCTGAGATGACATGTTTTCTCTCCCATCCTCCAGGCTCAGGCCTCAGGGTCCCCACACACATCGCCCACTCACGGAGGCAGTCGCCCCATGCCCATGCCGGTCCGCTCCACGTCTGCCGGCTCCACCCCCACGCACTGCCCACAGGACTCTCTGAGCGGAGTTGGGGGAGACGTGCAGGAGGCCTTCGCGCAAGGTGAGTCCCCTTGAGGGGTGTGTGTGTGTGTTGTGTGTGTGTGTGTGTGTGTGTGTGTATGTTTTCTGAGCTTTACCCAATTTAGATGATGAGTTCATCTTGGCCTTATGCCTCAGATTTATGGGATTAATAAATTGTGTGCAGCCCCTTCTCAGGAGATGGGCTGATCTTCAGTGGGAGGCCTTCAGCTTCCTGTGTGTATGGAAGATAGTGCTCCTGGGTTCTGTGCTCTGTACCCTAGAAAGAGGGACAGCCTTGTGCCTCGGGCTTTGCCCCTGGGAAGGACTGGCTGGAATTAAGGCATGCACTTGGCTTAGACAGGAAAAGTGATAGTGTACACAGGGCAGCTGAAGGTCAGTTGCCTGCAGTTGCCATGGCCATCTGAGGAGCGAGGGGTCTGCCCTCCTTGTACTGGGGAAGGAAGTCTTGGCCGGGGCTAAGAATGTGGAGTTGGGGGCTTTGGGAGCTCCTTCAAAGCTGAGGAGCTCTGGAGTGAGGCGTGCTCTGCATTCCCACAGTAGCATGTGTGTTACACACACAGTAGCTGCGAAGCGTGGACGGGACAGACGTTACTGTCCGGGTAGAGTGGGGTGGGCCCGGGCTCCTGACCTGTGGGGAGCAGGTGGACTTGCGGTGGCCCCATCTCCCCTTAGCTGTTTCACACGTGGGCCCCAAGGCATCGGCCCAGCGCGTGTTGTCCCCACCCACCCACCCTCCCTGCCATCTGCTCTGCCTCCACAGGAAGCAGGAGAAACCTCCGCAATGACCTGCTGGTGGCTGCTGACTCCATCACCAACACCATGTCGTCCCTAGTGAAGGAGCTCCATGCAGGTGACACCCAGAGCTCCTGCCGGCCACCTCCCTGCCCCCTCACACCCACACTGGCAGAAGGGCAGCCAGGCACGCACCTCATCCCACCGTGCAGTTTTCCTTCCAGGAACACATGAGCTCTTCACCCAGCGCACCGCCCACGACCCATGACCACAGAACAGCAGAGACACAGTTGATATGTCTAGTGGAGCAAATCCAGTTCTGAATGTAGGAAATACATCTCTGAAGTGCAGCCAGGCCCCTTCCTCACTCACTTGTTTCCCGCCTGCTTTGTCCACAGCGGTTCTCCCTAGGCCAAACACCGGCTCACTCTGAAGCTATCCTGGACGCCAGCGAGTCAGCACACCCCGCCGGGCTCTACCCGCTGCCCTCTGCTCTCTCCTGTTTCATTCACTTTTGAAACTGTCCTCTCCTTTTGTTCTCCACCAGGCTCTGATTTCACCTGAAGTTCCTGACCTGCCGCTTCCTGCTCTTCCTGCCCAGTCTTATCTGACTTCTTTCTCCATCTCTCCACCACTCGGGCAATACTGCAGTGACTGCTCAGAAACCTCTGCCTTGAGGCCTTTTTCCCTCACATAAAACCCAGGAAAGAGAGAAAGCCAAAGGTCTCTCACGAGCCGTCTACCGCCTCGTATCCCCACACCAGGGATGTAGCCACCGACACTTAGAAACTGTTTTCCACACGGCATGTTACTAAGCGCGTGGGCTCCCCTCCTCACACCAAGGGCCCAGCTCTGTCCCTTGTCACCTAACACAGTGCTTGCTCGTAAGTAGCTTAGCAGGATGATTAAAGTACAAAGTAGTTTTACAGGATTATTATTCAGACACTCTTATGTTAGGCAAGCCTGGGGTGTTTAGCAGGGGAAAGCATTTAAACTCTAGGGTTGTCCTGGGACCAAACCAAGGTCAGGCCCACCTTTGCTCTCAAGACTGGGCATTTTCTTCCAGAAGAGAATATACACGTGGGGTCTGGTTGGTTTTCCCAACTCAGGTCAGGAGCTCTCTGATGCCCCTCCCCATCTGGCCCTGTTTCTCAAGCCCCCATAAAAACCCAGGCTCTCTCCACAGGCATGGAGGTGATGGCCTTTGGGGGTGACTTCACAGATGATTGGAGGGTCTGCTCCCCACCTTCCCTGACAGACCTCCCTCCTGTGTTCAGAGGGAAGTCCTTTAGGGGATTTTAGGCCATGGAAGTAAAGTACACCTATGCACAGTGGCTACTTGTGAGAGTTTATGCTAAATGAGTGGCTGTGCACTTAGCACACTGGGATGAGCATGTGACACCATTGAAAGTGATTGGCCCTCAGTAAACAAAACCATCTACAGTTTCCAACAGCTTCTCAAGCATTACGTGTTGATGGGACACTTCAGTAATGCGTAGTAGGAAAGGGTGGTTGTAACAAAACTGTGTGGTGTTGTTACCAGGTGCTTAAGAGATCCCTCTGGAAATGTGGAGAGCAGTTATCAGAAAAATGATTTGTCTGAAGTCATGCAGCCAGAAATAACAAACTTAGATCTTCAGAACATGAAGCCAGTGCTCTGACCCATCCCAAGATAGGTGTTACTCCCAGGGCTCAGTGAGACTGTGTTTGCCGACTCTGTCCTGTCACTGAGCATTGAAGCCCATGGGCAATGTGGATTTAATCCACATGTTGTATAGCATCCCTGGAAAATACAGAGGTGTTTTGTTCTTGTTACTTTGTTTTATTTTAAGAATCTCACCATGTAGTATAGGTTGGCCTCAAACTGGCAATCTTCCTGCCTCTGACTAAGTGCTGGAATTACCCCATCTGGCATGAAAAGCCAGTTTTTCTGTGAAAAGAAGAGCCTTGCCCATACCAACACCAGTTGATAGTTCACTTGAGTATGGCTTCTCAAGGTTTTGTTAGAATGAAAAGATACTCGGATTATCTTTTTTTTTTCCTTTTTGCCAGTCCTGGTGCTTGAACTCAGGACTTGGGTAATGTCCCTGAGCTTCTCTTGCTCAAGGCTAGTGCTCTACCACTTGAGCCACAGCACCACTTCCAGCTTTTTCTGTTTATGTGGTACTGAAGAATTAATTGGACCCAAGGCTTCATGCATGCTAAGCAAGTACGTTACCACCAAGCCACATCCCAGTCCCCCAATTACCTTTTCATATACTGTATTCGTATCTATAGCTTTCCTCATCTTTTCAAAGATACTTTAAATTATGGAATTATAGAATTCAAAAAGGTCTTAGAAGTCATTTAATCTAACTTGCTGTCCTATGTAAAAGTCCCCTTGAGTATTTCCAACCAACTCATTCATGACCAACTAGAATCGCTAGAAAGTTCCTTATTGAAGAACAAGATCAGCGTTTTCGTAGCTGCTGTATCCTTGCCCCCATAAAGCTGCCCTGAATCAATTAAACCCTTCTTTTCAAGTTTTTGATGCAGCTAGCATGGTTCCCAAATTTTTTCTTCCCAGTCCCCTGGGCCATCCTGAATGTGACATGATTTTTACTTCTCTCCTGTTCAGCTGCACCACAATATGTTCCAGTTAGGTGAACCTCCCTCCCCGCCCCCATGTGGGGGTTTGTCCCTACAGAACAAGGATCTGGACTGCCTTTTGGTGCGTCCTGGGAAACACTCCTAGATGGCATGGGCACTGTACCACATGGGAAACAAATGCGGGCATTTTCAGTTTGCTCTCGGCTAAAATGTCTAGTGGAGTGTCCTTTTACTTTTTTACTTATTTTTTTTGCCAGTCCTGGAGCTTGACCTCAGGGCACTGTCCCTAAGTTTTACTCGAAGCAAGCTCTCTACCACTTGAGCCACAGTGCCACTTCTGGCCTTTTCTGTTTATGTGGTACTGAGGAATCAAACCCAAGGCCTCATGCATGCTAGGCAAGCACTCTACCATTGAGCCACATTCCCAGTCTGGGTGTCCTTTTAACAGAAGCTAGTGCTATTCTAGGTATTCGTCAACCATATATTTTTATGGTTGCTTTCTTGTACGTGAATGTAAGATATTAGGTGTCTCCCTGGTAGATATCACCATTAAAAAAAAGAAGTCACCCAATCCCTCTGGTCATCAGAGAAGCCAGCAGCAGGGTGGGTAGCACCAGGCTGCTCCGCTTCTTATGGACTCAGGGTTCCTGGACTTACATGAAATCGTGCTGGGGCAAGAACCTCACCAGGCACAGGCTAGGCGAGTTTATGCCTCCTGGAGACTGCAGGACTTTAGTGAGTTAGCTCCCTCCAGCCACACTGCCTGAGTTACCCTGCTCAACCTTCTTCCATGCTTGTGCTGAGCAGAAGGCTCATTGGTCTCCTTGGACTTGTTTTACAGCAGAGGAAGGTACAGAGGAAGAAGAAGAGAAGATGCAGAATGGGAAAGACAGAGGTAAAGGCAGCTCAGCAGGTCCTGTAGTTTGAATGGGAGCCCAAGCTATCGATTGGTAGATGCCATAATCCTCCCACTTTGCTTCTTCCCTCCTTCCTGCTCTACCTTCCCTGTGCCTGCAGCCCCGGCACTCCCTTCTCCCCGCTCTCTCAGTAGATGCCCAAGGTTTGCCAACCAGTGGTCAAGTCAGCCGATAACACCAACTTCCTGATCTCTTTAGAATGCTTCAGGAAGTAGATACAAGCAAAACATTGCCCCTGGCCTCAAGGAGTTAATCATCTAGTTAGAAAAGCAAAACTAAGATATGTAAAATAAGTGACAGCAGAAAAAGTTGATCATACTTTAAATGTATAATAATAAGGGTTTCCAGAAAGAAGGGATTATCCAGGGTAGAATAGCCAAGTGGTTTTGTTACTTCCTGGGAGCTAAAGACAAGAAAGAACTGTGTGCAGGAGATACATACTTGTTGTGTGGGAGGAGGGCTGTGCTAAATGATTTTCATGTCTGATCTCACTTAATCCTTAACAGCACTGTGAGCTGTGCATACCACATTTTAGTCATGAAGACGTAGGTTCTGTGGGACTTCATGGAGTTCCTGAATGTCAGTGACTGGGCTTGAATTGGGTTTGTCTGATTCCTGACTTCATGCCCTTGATCTCTGTCCTTTGGTGTTGTGCTGAACAGATAACAGAATTCTCTTAGGATATTTGAGAGTCATCTGTAGTTTTGATCATATATTAGCATATCCGCTGCTGGATTCCTCCAGTACATAATGCCCGAGGCAGAGCTTTCAGTCTGTTGTTGGTGTTGTTTTCCCAATGCCTGTCACTTAGTACGATGTCAGTCAGTGAACCTGTCTGAGGACACGAATAGAGTGATAAGAAATGGAGAAGCCTCAGGAGGGAGAGGGACCTACGGGCCCTGAAACACGGCCTTCTCCTCTGGCTTCCCCACCCCAGCAGGGGGTAGAAATGTAGACAGAGCTCACAAGTGTGGATAACTGGATTGGTAATGAGTGGCAGACCCTGGGTCTACCCCAAGGCATATCCAACTCCAAGCCCCATGCAGAATGAGTCGGCTAGGTGAAATGTGTATATCTGCGGTGAAAAGCAGTGGAGGGGAAGGCAAGGGAAGGAACAAGTTGGGAGGGGAAGCCTGGTAGTGGCGCTGAAGCATTCTTTGCCCATGTAGGCTGGTGTGGATAAAAGAAGGAGGTCTCGGAGTCTCAGGGAAGGAATTGATCAGTGAGGAGAGGACAAACCTCCTGCAGATGCAGAAACCATCTAGTGAGCAGTGAGCCAGGGCGAAGTGGAAGAAATGGACAGCAGCTGGTTGAGCATGGCAATGGCACACCAGCCCCCACAGCAGGCGCCAGAAGTAGAAAAAGTGGTTCAGTCTCGAGGAAGGTAGAGACCACTGATGCTCTGGGCAGGTAGGAAGGCCACAGGGCAAGTAGGGTCAGGAGACTCTCACAGATAAATGTCCACTTCTGTAAATAGCATGCCCCAAACACACACCCCAGCATGCGCACACTGACCAAATCCCAGCATTCCTGTGGAATGTCCTTGGCTGAGGGCAACACAGCTGCTGGGCTGGCCTCCCCTCCCACATGCCCTTCCTGGCCCAGTAGCTTCTCCTCTGCCTCTTCTCAGGACTCTGCCCCAGCCTCCCAGGCCTTGCTCAGACCATGAACCATGGCTCTCAGTGCTGGTTCAAGTCTGAACCAGCTGAACCATCCTGAAGAACTGGGATGGGTTCCTTTGGCCACACAGATCTCTGGCCCAGAGACTTTCTGTCTATGCACCTGACTTGCCCTGTCAACATCTTTTCTGTCTTGCTGCTTGCCCTTGGCCTCTGCTCACCCTTGTCTGGAGCTTCTGTGTGTTTCTGTGAAGCCTTTAAGGGACTCCATACATTTCAGTTTCTATGGCTTTGGGTTGTCATTCCTGAAGGCAAGAGTGAAAGAGTTAGCTGGGGTGAGAAATAATTAAAAGAAGAAAAGTTTGATTTTCAGTATGGCCTGTGTCCTGTAGTACAGTATGACTCTTAGTGTGGATGTCCTTATGGGACCAGGTGTTTCTGGGGTGGCCTTCTGGCCCTCTGCCATGATGTAGGCAAGAGTGTACTGTGCACAGACCTAGCACTGACTGTAGTCACTGGGCATGCGTTCAAGATCAGAAACTGCTAACCCTTCATTGGAGTTGGACTCATGCTCTCCTAATACAAACAACATGGTCAGCTTTTGTCCCATGTACATGGTCTGCTCAACACAAAAGCCATGAGCCCAATGGTCACGACCAAACTAGAACTCCCATCCATGTCCCCCTCTGCTCCCACTCTGCATGTGCTACTGTGACTCTTGCTCGCTAATCCCAAATATTGCTGCTGCATTGGGGTACTCTTCTTACTGTGCATCTGCCCAACCTCTCACCCCAAGTGTAAACAAGACCACACAGATAAGGCCTGGACCCCCCCCCCCATACTCCCCATTCTGCCTAAGCACCTTAATACATCTCAGCTGCTCCAGTATCTCATTCTGTGCTGCTGTGTCCTTCAGAATCTCCAGAATTGCCTTCCCGGCTCAGGGCTCTAGTCTAGTTTGCACACTGAAGAAACCCTGGTGCATGTCTGGATAGCAGTGGCCCTGGCTTTGGGCACACCCAGGCCCTGAGGGCCCCGTGTGAGCAGGAGCAGGCCTGGGCATGTCAGAACAGAGGTGTCTATAGGAAGGAAATTCTGCCCAGTCACACGTACTTTTTTCCACGTATTCACTTCCAGAACCAGGAAGCGCCTCCCTTGCACAAGCCTCCTTAGATCCATCCCACTGTTTGCCTTCTCGAAGGCATCCATCCCCATGGCTGACTTGTGTCAGCTGAGTAGCGGGCTGTAGATGACACGACTCACCTGTTATCACACCTGGTCAGGAAAAACGTTGACAAAGGGGAAAGGCAAGTCCAGAAATCTCTGGGCTGGGTGGGTCAGGAAGGCCCCTGGAGAAAATCCTGGGGCTTTGAAGAGCCTGGGTGTGACCTTGCTCTTATTTCTGCCCATGCTGCCACAGGTTAGCAGAGGAGCGGGACACAGGAAGCGCGGGTGAGTACCACGTGGCCTCCACCTTCCTTCTGGAACGCCTCCGTTCCCCTTCCCCTTTGTTCAGTCACAGGTCCTGAGCCACAGCTGTCCAAACAAGCTAACTTAAAATTAGGATGCCTGAAAGAGCCTGACTGCGCCTTTCCTCCACCCCAGCCCTGCCACCAAGCCAGCTTTGCTCTGTTGCCTGGCTATGACCTGTCTTATACTTCATGTCCATGGGCTGGCCTCAGGCATGGCCTGGCAGCACCAACACTGCTATCTGAGCATGCGGTAGAGGGCCAGCCGAGCGCAGCCACCTCCCTTGTACTGCCGCTGCTGCTCCCATCCCTCAAGCCACGGACCACCCCATAGCAGAGTCCTCCGGTCCCCTGCTCAGTCCCTGACCCATAGACATGTCAGGGCTGTGCAGGACTGAACCAACTAGAAAGCAGACCAACAGTCTGACTGAGCTCCTCTCTTCCCCAAAGAATGGAGGAACCGAAGCACAGCCATCCCCAGTGGCTGAGTCCCATTTTTCCTTCTCTAGACCTCCACTCTGATCCCAGCTCCAAGACATTGCAATCTCTGATGCCCTCAATGGAGGGACACAAGAGCAGCAAGTACTTATTTCTGGGGAAGCCTCCCTTTCAGGGGAGCAGCCATGAGAGGCCTTCTTTCTTGGGTTCTCCCTGCCCTGACGCCTTGACTTCTTAGCTTGAAAAACTAGCCATCATCTTCAGTTCCAGATCTCCAGAAAAGCCAGGGCTGCAGACCCACAGTCCAGAACAGGAACTTCCCAGACCCTGCCATCCAGGAACTGCCTCTGGGCATTCTGACTCTCCTGGCTGCACAGCCCTCTGGGACCATCCTGACCCTTGCCCTCCCCCACAGCATCAGCCTGCATACTGGTGGGCAGACATGCTTCGGAAGAGCAGCCTCACTTTCAGACTAGGAGAGGGGCTTTTCCCTCTGCTTCTGGGCACATGAAAGCCAGGTCCTTTCTGCACGCAGCAAGGCCCGGCTGCCCCACCAGCTGGGGAGATCTTGGAGCAGACTTGCCTTCCTGCAGAGAGTGCCAGGCCTCTCTGTCCCCAGGGCAGAGGGACTGGGTGGAAAGGAGGTGTGTGAGCGCCATCTGGCCTACTCCTCTCTGTGCACATGAGGAAACCAAGGCCCACACCCAGGAGGAGCTCAGTGCCAGAGCTGGAATCAGAGCTGGCCGTCTGCTTTCAGCTCCTGCCCTCTTTGACCCACATCAGGAGTTAGGAGAAATCAACAGGGAGAGTAAGAGAAAATGCAACAATCTGAAAGCCACAGCTCCTTGCAGTCCGAAGGCCTCTTCTGTGATGGCGCTCGCTAGAGCTTCCGTCCTGCCCGCTCAGCATGCCCTTCTCCACAGTTCTTCCCAAGAAACCACTACATCCCAAACCTGCCATCCACAAGCCAGTTCTTTCTTTTTCACAGGAGCCATTTTCTGACCCTGTGACATCTCCCATCAGGATAGAGAAGGCCCCTCACCCCAACTTTGAAAGGCTGAGCCCCTCCCTGCAGCTCCGCTGGCTCACAGCTAGTGCCCGTGACTAACCGTGAGTCTGTCCTGCACAGGCCCAGAAGACAGAGGAGCAAGCTGGCACAACCAGACGAAGGGAAGGTCTTCCCCCAGAGGCACATTCCTATCCATCTATCCACTGCACACCTGGACTGGGCTTGCAGGCTGCCAGACGTCACTCCGCAGCCAGAGAGAGGGGAGCCAGGCTGGTGGGAAGTGGGGAGGGACGGCCAAGAGCCACAGCTGGTGGGCCTTCCCCTCCACAGCCCTGCATGTACTAGCTGCTTCCTTCCTCCCCTCAGGGCATGGTTCATCTCTGCATCAGGAATTTACCAGGAGATTGAAAAAAAAAGAAAGAAAAGGAAAAGCACTAAAGCTGTGTGTGTTTGTGACCTGATGAATCTCCTGGCACCTGGCCGGCACGTGGCACATTCCCCCTAGTATAGGGGCCCAGGTTTCCTCCTTACCTCTGACCTTTAAAAGCCAACAGGTCGTCGTCTTCGGTCTATGCGAAGAAAGCTGCAGGACCTGCGCAGTTCTATAGACATTCACACCCTGGCCACAGTGCTAAAAATAGCCTCCTTCCTTTCTCACACTGCTGAGGCTTCCGCCCGCCCGCCCGCCCGGTGAGCCAGCCCGGTGCAGTGCGCGCGGGCTGCTGCTCAGGCTGCAGCCTGGCCCGGGTGGAGAGCCCAGCTGCGTGCTGACCACAGGGCCGGACATGGCCACCAGGGGGCGCTGTCCGGGCGATGCTCTCACAGTCCTGCCCTCGGGTTCTGTGCGGCCTAGACACACGTGATCATCAAGTCCAAATCACCGTGATTTTCATTTATTTTCTTCTGCTCCCTGGGCTCCAGGATGTTATTTTTAGTGGAAGAGCTGCTATAAATATTTATAAAGGGCAGTGGCTGGAATGAAGTGAGAGGCCCCTACAGCTGGCTCTGTGGCACCTCTTCCCCCTTCCCACCCCCTGCAGACCCCAGCCCCCTAGCTTTGAGGTGCCATGGGCTCCACACGTGGGTAGAGTCCTATGAGAACCTCCTAAGGGGACAGTTGGGAAAGAACACAGTGGATACTGACTCCTTCCCTCCACTGTCTCATCCTTATTCCCACCTTGTACAGAGGTCAAGCCCAGAGTTGGTCAGGGCCCAATTCCGCATCCCAGGTATGAGCTGCAGGTACGCAGTGTCCACTGCAGCTGTGGGGACAAGGAGAATGGGAGACACGCTGACTTTTGCTCAGTTGTGACAAGGACATTTACCCTCAGAAGAAAACCTTGTCCACACGTGATAGGAGCCGGAGGTCTAGCAAGTCAGCAGATACTTGGGATGAGAAAAAACTATGGAGGCAAAAAAGGGACAAAGGCTCTTGGCTTGCTGGAAGGCCGGAGAGGAGCAAGGAAGAGCACAATGCTACATGGGAAGCTGGCAAGACCAATGGGAAGAGTGGGTGTGAGGGTCTGAAAGCCGTTGTGTGGCTGTGTCCCCCATGATCCTACTTGTCCCTGAGCAGCATGGACCAGAGAAACAGCTGAGACTGGAAACAGTAGGTCTGCCGAGATGTGTGTAGTATATAGCAGTGCCCATCCCCATAGCTGTAGAATGCAGCTGCCTACCACCAGTATAGTGACCAACTTAAGAGCAAATATTCTTGTTCTCTGCCTGCCTCTGGGAGGAATGGCTCAGCCCTCCTGGCCGGTCACTGCTGACAAGTACCAGGGGAGAAGTGAGAGCCACGGAGACGGCCAGTGCCAGCATTTGGACATGCTACATGCCTTCACTTTCTCGGTTATTGTGGATGATTGTTTTCCTGAAGAGCTAGATTGCCCGCTGTTATCTAAGGCCCTGGAGAGTATTTTATGACTTCTTGGCACTTGCCATCAAACCAAAATTCACATCAGAAACCTGAGGCCGGTCCCTTCCCTCTACCTGGAGCATAGGAGGTCATTGGATGGCATACACTTCTTGTTTGCTCTGTGGCCATTTAGAGCCAGCTTGGAGCAAGTGATCTTTTGAGGGACACATACTGACAACCTCTGGACCCCAGGGGCATCCAACTGCTCTGCAGCCCCTGCCCTGCTCGCTGCTGTGTGGTGGCCATGAAGATCTCTGGAAAGGAGCCAGATGCACCCTGAGTGTGGAGGCAGAGAGCCCCCAGGCTTCGGGTTTTTAAGTCCCAGCCATCCTGAGCTTCAATTAATTCTCACAGTGCTCCCCCCACCCCGCCCCCAATCTGCTGGCTTTGTGTTCTCCCTTGGCGGCTCCTCTCCTGCTCGATTTGCTCCTTGCTCCCAGGTTGGCCAGCTCAGAAAGGTGCAGTTGCCATGGCAATGCCTGGAGCCATCTGAATTCCTGCTGCTCCTCCTGCAAGTGAAGGCTCTTGAAGAGCCCCTTGGTGGGTTCTAAGCCCAGCCTCTGCTCATACTCGAGGGGTTTAGGTGCTTGTTTGGGGCTGGAGTGTGGGAGGTGGGTGGCCTGCCTTTCTTGGAAAGGGATCTATAGCTGCAAACTATACGCACATCGTCCTCAAGCCCCAGCCAGCTTCTCTGTGTGTGGACCAGAAACTAAATGAGCTCCCCACCTGGGCTCTTCAATAATCCACTGTCAGTGGCTCCCAGATGAGCATGCGTTATAGTCCCCTGGAGGGGTCAGGTCGGACCTCCCAAGGTTCTGATTCAGAAGACTTGAGCTGAAGCCAGGGAATTGGCAGCTCTAACCAGCACCCAGGGGCTCTGGATGCTTTTGGTCTACGTACTGGGAGAACTCCTGCACTGTGTTTTTATGTGGGGGAAATTACATCTGTGCAGGACACCATGGCCATTCAGGCAGGAAAAAGCCAGAATCCATTCTAGATGGCGGGGGGGGGGGGGGGGGGGTGCAGCAAGGAGAGGAATGAAGGAGAGAACGATGGTGCGTTGAATGCCATTTCTTGACTGGGGTCCCTTAAAATAAATTTCTTTGAGGTTTCCAACAATCAGTAAACAAAGACCTCAAACATGGCATATGTAGGTGGGGCATGAAGACAAGGCCATTACATTACAGAGACTAGCATCACAGATGCCAGCTGCTAGGCAAGGTCATTCATGAGTCTACAGTATCAGTAGTGGGGGCGTTAATGGCCTGCCTGTCTTCCAGAGGGCTAAGAGGTGAGGGTATTGCAGACACTTAACCCCCTACATGGGCTTTTACTCCAATGTAACTACCATGTTCCATACTACACAACCTTCAGACTCCACCTCCTGTGGGCACCATTTCTCTGAGAGAACAGTGCTTAAGAAGCTAAGTCCGGACTACTAGCTTAAGAATGGCAGGTCTGCCACGCACCAGTGGCTCATGCCTGTAATCCTAAGTACTCAGGAGGCTGAAATCTGAGGATCACAGTTCAAAGCCAGCCCGGGCAGGAAAGTCCATGAGACTCATCTCCAATTAACCACCAGAAAAGCAGAAGTGGTGCTGTGGCTCAAGTGGTAGAGCACTGTCCATGACCTGAAGAGCTGAGGGACAGCGCCCAGGCCCAGAGTTCAAGACCCATGACTGACAAAAAAAAAAAAAACAGCCGGGCGCTGGTGGCTCACGCCTGTAATCCTAGCTACTCAGGAGGCTGAGATCTGAGGATCACAGTTCAAAGCCAGCCCAGGCAGGAGAGACCGTAAGACTTCTATCTCCAATAAACCACCAGAAAACCGGAAGTGGCGCTGTAGCTCAAGTGGTAGAGCGCTCACCTTGAGCTGAAGAGCTGAGGGACAGCACCCAGGCCCAGAGTTCAAGCCCCACAGCCGACAAAAAAACAAAAAACACCCAAACAGGTCCAGGAGCCAGTGTGTGGAAGCCATTGGTTGACCAGTTCTAGAAGGAAGTATTCATTTTGCAGTTCTGCAAAGGCTGGGATTGGGGGGAGGGGGGCAGTGCCTTCATTTTAAAATACACAGAGGCCATGAGAAAAAGACTTGCCAGGAACCAGGTGGCCCTTGAAAGAGGTCCACACTGGCCTCAGTTCTGAAGTGATGGAGCCTGTTGCTGCTACAGATAGAGGCCGGTCTGTCGTCCATTCAAGCAGATACTTAGCACTATAAACCGGGCCACAAGGCCTGAGGTTAAGGTTGAAGTCCAGCCTGAGTTGGTAACCGCAAGTGAGGCATGGGCTTGGTGAAGCCGACTACCCTTGACCCAGGCCCAGGCCACTCCAAGGGAAAGAAAGACATGGTGGTCACTATTCAATCTGCTCTAGTCTTTGGGCAGAGTGGAAGAAGAGGGCAGAGGCAGGCCATGAGGGTGTGAGTCATGGTTAACAGACTTTATCCACCGCCCCCCCCATGTAGATGTCTCCTAATTAATAAAGAGCTAATTATCATTCCTAATCAACTATAGACCAAATCCACTTCAGAGAGTGCTGAACTGGATAGCATACAGGTAGCCCCTGTCCCAGCATTGGCCTCCAGCCAACACTGTTCCCAAAGTTCGTAGGCTATGCCTGCAAGAGAATGGCAGTCAGGTACGCCTGTCTAGTATTGTTGGGAGCACAATGAGTGCAGTGCACACGTGTGTAGATATGTACACACACAGGTAGATGCGAACACACCATTTTAGAGTTCTCTGCCTCAAACAATTGAAGCTACGGTCCCTCAGTTTTCCATGAAGAACAAAGCTTTGTGCTCAGCCCCTGATCTGAGCCTGGGCATCCACCCTGTCAGGCCTAAAGGTCACTTGTCTATGTGGGCCTCTCATTCAGATACCTCTTGTAGGCCACACCAACTCTTCCTCGGTGGCTGGTCTCAAGGTCTTCATCAATCTCTTCCTCCCCACCAGGCAGTTATCTATCAGGTGTTGTCTCCTAACAGTTGGCCTAGGTTTGAAGCCACTCAGTTCCCTCTACTGGGTGTATGGGAGCCTGTTTTGCTTCCTGGCTCCCAGAGCTGTGCCAGGATACCACCCCTCATTGGCCCCTGGGCCTCCTAGTGCTGCCTCTTGCACCAGGAGCATGGTCTTTTTTTTTTTAACCAGGTAACATGCCTCCTGTTGCTGGGAAGGATGGCCTGCGGCGAGGAGGAGGAGGCTGGGTGTCAGTAGCAGCTCCGGGCACTGAGCAGTCGGGTGTGGGCCCTGGCTGTGAGGATGCCACACCCTCCTGTGTGGCGCTGTCAGCTGGGTGGTGTGGCCTACTTTCCTCATTGCCTAGACAACCATCTTGGGTTCTCCCTTCACAACCATGCCCAAGTTGGGATCCCAGAGGAGAACCAAGGATCAGGGCCAGCCTGGGGGCTGCTGGACACGTGGAAGGGGCAGGTGTGAAAGCCGGGGAAGGCCAATGGTAGAGCCAGGCCAGGCCAGGTAGCCAGGCCCACTCCCATCATGCATCTGGGGCTTATGGTAATTGCTTTCTTTGTCCTGTGAGCACCACAAATTGTCAGCCCTGAATGTGAACTTGATTATGATATCCAAGCTTGGCCTTCTTCCAGAAAAGCTCCTCTCTCTACCTCTGAGGCCCCTGGCTGCCGCCTCTGCCCAGCGGCTCCTACCTGGGCTCTCCACCTCCCAGCGCAGGGAGCGAGCGAGCTGCGCCTCCGAGGGGCTGATGGGATTTCTTGGGGCTGCGAGAGGTTCAAGGAGGCCGCTTATCTTCCTGCCTTCAGCTCACGGCGGAGTCAAAGGAATGAGATTGGGGTCACTGGGAGGCCTCTGGATCCAAACTCTGACGAGGTGGGGTGTAAAGCTGGTAGAGTGGGGAGGGCCTTTGTTTAACATTTCTGTTTGCTGAGGCCCCTGTGCTGGCCCACCCACAGCCCCACCTGCCCACTCCCTGGGCTGACTTAGCTTGGGTCTGGCTTTGCCTGGCGTCTCTAAGAAGGCCATAGCCCTAGACAAGGTCACTCCTGGGCTGCACTGTACACAGCAAACCCGCTCAGAGCGGACCTTCCCACTTCCCACGCCCTCACACACCCTGCACAGGAACTCCGCTCACACACGACCAGCGCCAAGCCCCAGGCCTGGAGACCACTGCCCAGGCATCCAGAGAGGCCTGGGGACCGCGGAACTTCCTAAAGGAGCATGGAGAAGCTTTGAAGACATCCAGAGGGGAAAGGTTTAGCTCCGGGTTGGAGTGCTTGCCTACAGTCCTCTACAGCATAGGTTTGATCCCAGCACATCTAGGAGGAAGAAACACTAGGATAGCAACAAGAGAATTAGAGGGTAGTTCCGAAATGCTGGCCAACATCACTGGCCACTCAGTCCAAGAGGGGCTTTGTTCTGAAGGGACGGAACAGCATGCGTTTACATGCCGCTGAGGTACCATGTGCTCGCACATGCTAGCTTAATGTCACCAGCTTACAAAGCCGCCGCTCAGGCTTATGGATTCCTAGCGAAACAAGGCTCAGAGAGGTCAAGTGCCATGCCTGAGATCACACAGAAAATAACAAGCTCCATGACCTCAGTTAAGTTGCCAAGAAAGTTCAAGAAAATTCCAAGTTCAGGGGATGAAGTGCACTGAGATGGTTTAGTGGAGGAAGGGCAGCGCTGTCAGGCGGCCTCACAGGAGCCTGGATTGCCCACCTCAAAAAACACAGGAAACTGGGTGACTCACACCTGGAACCCCAAAGCCTGGCGCTAAAGCAGGAGGATGGCAAGTTCAAGGCCAGCCTGGGTTACGTAGTAAGACTTTGTAAAAAATGATTTTTTTAAATGAAGGTCTTGAGTTTGAACTCAGGGCCTAGATCTGAGTGCTATTCCTGCACTTAGCTCCTGAGCCACAGCTTCACATGCAGCTTTTTTTTGTTTGTTTGTTTGTTTGTTTGGGTTTTTTTGGTGTTGGTTAATTGGAGATGAGTGTTATGGACTTACCAGCCTAGGCTGGCTTTGAACTGAGATCCTCAGATCTCAGCCTTCTGAGTTGCTTAGGATTGCAGGTGTAAGCCACAATTGTCTAGCTTGCTGATAACATTTTTTTTTTTTTTTTTTGCCAGTCTTAGGTTTGAACTAAGATCTTGGGCACTGTCCATGAGCTTTTTGCTCAAGGCTAGCACTCTACCACTTAAGCCACACAGCACCACTTCTGGCTTTTTCTGTGTATGTGGTAGTGATGAAGCGAACCCAGGGCTTCATGCATGGTAGGCAAGCACTCTCCTGTTGAGCCATACCCCCAACTGCTAACACTTTTTACGTCTTAGAACAACCAAGATTTTTCTCACTTCCCTACCACCTCCACTTGCAGCCATCCCTTTCTGCGCTTCCCAGGCCGCAGTCCCAGCATGCATATGCCTCAGAGACCAAGCCAGCGAGGAGCAGAGGTAGTAACAGGCTGGGTGCACCCACGTGGCACTTACTGGTGCTAGCTCTGTTCTGGCTTGATTGAGTCCCCACAGCCAGGTTAACACAGTCATCCCCTGTGGCTGGATGAGGCAACTCAAACAAGGGAAGTGGCCAAGAACTTGCAGCCAGACAGGCTCTCCCCAGAGGTGTCCCCTCATCCCTGGGAGGTACTGCCTTGTCATCCATTTTCCATTGCAGTTACAGAACACAAGGACAGGCTAGCTTATAAAGGAAAGAAGCTATTCCGAAGGCCAGAAGTTCGGTACCAGGCAGCCACAGCTGGCCAGGGCTGGGTGCTGTGCCAACATGCTGAAAAGCAGAGCAAGCAGGCATGGGCTAGAGCAGAGCATAGCGGGCAGCGGCCTTGCTTTCTAACAACCAGTCATGCTGTAACTAGTCCAGTCCCCAGAGAACTGCATTAATCCCTCTTAGAAATCTAATCACCTCTTAAAGGCCCCACCACCCACGAACATGGTTACACTGGGGGCCGAATGGCAACATGACAAACCATATTCAAACCATAGCATGCCTCCATGGTGGCAGAGCAGGGTCTCTGGGCCTGGCTGCATCCTTAGTTGCTTCCACTATTGACATATTTGAACCATCTCCCCCATGCAGGTACAGAAGAGGTGAAGGTTGTTGGCTTCTGGTTAAATGAGTTTGTTTGTTGTTGTTGGGGTTTGGGGGTTTTTTGGTGGTGGTGGTACTGGGATTTGAACACAAAGCCTTGTACTTGCTACTAGGCTGACGTAATAGCGTTTGAGTCACATCCTTAGTCAGGCCCACTGCATCAGGAAAGCTGCAGACTGATACTCCCATCTGGGATTTTCCAGCCTGGCTTTGCAGGGCAGGGTCTCCTAGGGGCTGAGGAGTTGCGGGGAACCCTAATCCTCTGAGGGAGTAGACTTATGTGGCTCCGCTGACCTCCTCACGACAGGCCTGTCCCATCCTTGGTCCCACTGGGTCTGTGACATTCCCACAGCCACTTAGGGTTAGGGGAAGTCAGAGAGTCATAGAACTTGACAGCTCAGGAAAGCAGCCAAGGCGGCAGATGGGCCCGGGCCACCAGGGAGGGGTTGGGCAAGCCACCGCAGGGCATGCTGGTCCTGTGTGGCGTGTGTGGGAGTAGCTGGTCTGGCTGCTGGTGATCATACTGACTGCTGGGGCCAGTGTCTGAGCATGGGCCTCCTGCAGGTGGCTTCCTCTGTATCCCAGCTTCAGGCTACGTCAGCCTTCATCCTGTCTCCTGCCTACTCACCTCCAAAGCATCGTCACCAGCTGACAACAGTGCCGCCTCTGGCGACCAGGCTTTCCCCACCACCAAACAGTGACGGATGTCACATGTCACGTATCCCATCTCACCCTGCGTGGAATGTTCCAAATCAGTCCAGCCAGGGAACACCCTCCCCCTCCCTTCTTTTTGTGCTGGGGCTTGAACTCAGGGTCTGGCACCAATCCTGAGCTTTTGTCTCAAGGATTACACTCTTCCACTTGAACCATAGCTCCATTTCTGGCTTTCAGATGGTTAGTTGAAGATAAAAGTCTCAGTTTCATGCCTAGGATGGCTCTGAACCACAATCCCCAGATCTCAGCCTCCTGAGTAGCTAGGATTCCAAGTGTGAGCTGTCTCTGCTTTTTGTTGGTTCACTGCAACATTAGATAAACAGACTTCCTAGTTTCTGCCCATCTCTGAGCACCAGGTTCTGCAGGACCAGTATGTACCCTGCAAAGTAAGGCTTGCTAATTACCAAACACCAGCACCTAGAAGCGCCGAGGGAAGAAAAGCCCAGGCCACGATCAAGTGGCTTTCCATTTGTTCTTAGGTCCACTTGTTTCCTCACATAGCTTTTTCTTTCTTTTTTCCTTTTGATGGTACTGGGGTTTGAACTCAGGGTCTCAAGCTTGCTCAACTGGCACTCTGTCACTTGAACCATGCCTCCACTTGTTTGCTTGTTATTTTGAAGAGTCTAAAGAACTTTTCTGCCCAGGCTGGCTTTGAATGTGATCCACCAGATCTCAGCTTTCTGAGTACCTAGGATTATGGGCATGAGCCACTGGCTGGTGTTAGCGTTGATAAATGAGGGGTTAGAGAAAGCTGTAGTTGATGTCATCCTCCACAGCAGTGCCCAGTGGAGAAGCCAGAGACTACTTAACTCATCCTTGGAACTGTGATCATAGCACCATATATTTCCATCTTTGGATAGTAAAAAAAAAATCTTCTTTGTTATATTTTTATCATATAAAGTATGTAGGGGAGAAAGAGCCCAACTGTAAATGAATAAGACATAAACAAAATAGGAAACAGCGTAGCTCTGTTGTGTCATTACATGAACTCACCTCCTGTCCATGGCACTAAGAGTTCCAGAGAGTTCTTTCACTCTTTCCTGCTTTTTTTTTTTTTTAATTTGGGTCCGGTCGTGGGGTCTGAACTCTGAGCCTGGGCGCTGTCCCTCAGCTCTTCAGCTCAAGGCTAGCGCTCTTCCACTTGAGCCACAATGCCACTTTCTGGCTTTTTTTTTTTTCTTTTTGCTTATGTGTTGCTGAGGAATCGAACCCAGGGCCTCATTCATGCAAGGTAAGCGCTCTACCACTGAGCCACCTTCCCAACCTCTCCTGCTTTTTTTTTCTCCAGTTATAGGGCTTGAACTCAGGGCCTGGGTGCTGTCCCTGAACTTTTGCTCAAGGCTAGCACTCTACCACTTGAGCTGCAGTGCCATTTCTGGCATTTTCTGTGTATGTGGTACTGAGGAATCGAACCCAGGGCTTCATGCATGCTAGACAAGCACTCTACCACTAAGTCACCTTCCCAACCCTTTCCTGTTTTTCTTATATAACCTTAAATATGCTTGTTCAGGACTGTTAGTGTCCTTATTTACTTTGTGTGTGTGTGTGTGTGTGTGTGTGTGTGTGTGTGTTAACTCCCTCCTGAGTTAACCCTCACTGCTCCAGCTCGTGCCTTTGGAGCTGTGCTGTCACGCTGGCCTGCGCCGGGTCTGAGTCCCTTTCAGTCTAGAGGCTATGGTGTCAGTGGGCCTCAGCTGTTCTCAGTGAAGCCCCTCGAGCTGAAGCTCTGTAAATGGCTTTAGCAAGTTGATTTTCCAAAGGGCCAATCTTATTCTGAGCCAGTGTATCAAAACAAAATCAACCACAACACATACAAAGCAAATATAAATAGCTATAGATCTGCTGTAAAATTATGAGGACACAGCATGATGCTGGGGGGGCACTCAGGACCCCAGTCCCCCTTTTCTGGGGGAGAAGGATAGGGTTCTAGTTCCATTTCCCCAGTGGAAAGGGTGAAGGACTAGCAGCGCCAGCCACAGGGCCTGGCCTTGGTGGCTTGGATGGCCCTGGCTGGCGCCTGAGCTGCCACGGATCAGGCTTAGGGAGGCCTAACGCAAAGCTACTGCTTATGCTTTCCTTGCTGTCTCCTGCTCCCACCGTAGGCAGACTCAGGGCCTTGGGTTTGCAGGGCTGGCTCTCTTCCACTTGAGCCACATTTCCAGTGCTGTCTTTTGCTAGTGAGAAGATGGAGTCTTAAAGACTTTTCTTTCTGGGCTGGCTTTGAACCACAGTCCTAAGTAGCAAGGGATTATAAACCATTAGCACCAGGCTGCATTTTCCTTTTATTTGACAGGACTGGGGGGGCGGGGGTCAAAGTTGTATTTTATTTGGCCTGGAAGGGTTTTAAAAGAAAGTATGCCAGATTCAAACATTGAAATATTGGAAGAGTTCACAGCAAAATCCAGATTTAGGATCCCCCCCCCCAAAAAAAAGTTAGATCAGCTGGCTCTGCTCTTCCCACAATCCCCTGCGGCCCCAAGTCTACCTGAGACCCTCAGATGCCACCTCTCTCCTCCACAGTGTGTTTTAGAGTAGCTCATGGGCCCTACCAGAGAACCTCACCCCCACCCTGACCACCCTGACCACCCTGGCCCAGCCCACAGGTGGCCGTCCTGGGTGGTGGGAGAATACAGCTGAGACAAGTGGGCTTGGTGGGAAGCAAGCATACACCCACTAGTCTCCACCTTTCCTGGGCTACTGCTGGACAGGGCCACTGAGGGCCTCTCTGCCGAGTCCCAGGTTCCCTTCCAGCACTTCAGCCCCCAGCAGTCACCCATGCCAGACTGGGAAACTCCAGCGTCAAAAAGCCCCACACACCCTCTCTACACACAGACTGGGCTGTTTCACTCAGTATAAAATTTGCATAGGTCAATGCAGAAGTTTCTGGAAGACATGCCTCTGGGCCAGCCCCGCAGTGGTAGTGGGCCTGGAATGCCTGTTCAGGGTGGCCCTGAGCTGGAAGCCAGAAAGGAGCGGTGGCTTTATAGCAGGAGGAATGGGGGGAAGGGACACCAGTGCGGTCATACAAGTTAGCAGGCCACCAGCCCAGGCTGTCATTTGCTTGAAATCCCTTGCTTGAGCCTTCCTGCTTCATACCTGGCTGACACTCCTTGCAGACCCATGGAGCCTAGAACTTCCAGCACCAGCTTCTCCAGTCTTCCCAAACCTGCAAGATTGCTAACGGGGCGGTGGCACCTTCAGACTTCTTTGTAACGTGGAATCCTATATTCTCCATGCTGCTCAGTGACTAAGATGAGTGCTCAAGCCCCCAAATAACTCACTAAATACACACATGTGCTGGGTGCATATGGCTCAGTTGCCTGCAATCTTAGCTACTCAGGAGGCTGAGATGTGAGGATCATGGTTCAAAGCCAGCCCAGGCAGGAAAGTTCATGAGATTCTTACCTCCAATTAACTACCAAAGAGCCAGAAATAGAGCGATGGCTCAAAGTGGTAGAGCACTAGCCTTGAGCACAAAAGCTCAGGGATAATGCCTAGGTTCAAGTTCCAGGACCAGCATTAAAAAACAAAAAACCTTAGTCCCATTACCAACACACAAAAAAGATGGCTGATGGATGGACGGATAGATAGAGTTGTGGGTTCTGTGGATGGACGGATAGATAGAGTTGTGGGTTCTGTGGATGGGCGGATAGATAGAGTTGTGGGTTCTGCAGGGCACCTGCAGTTGTGTCCTGTACCTGCCCCACCTCAGCTCAGCTCCTCACCCTCTGGCTCCCTGGCTGTGGGTGTGACCTGTGGCTCCTGGGGATATTTGGATGTGTAGCAACATTGATCCCCAAGTCATCTGGTCCTGCTGCTCCTCAGGCTGGCACGGATTCCCCCATGACCTCCCCAGCCTCTATTTCCCTGGCTAATCATGAGGTTCATGGAAAAACATGGGCTCCAGGGAAGACATGTCTGCATTTTAATCCTGACACTGCTCCTTTCCAGGGTCACCTCAGTGCTGGACACTGGTGGCTCACATCTGTAATCTTAGCTACTCAGGAGGCTGAGACCTGAGGATCACGGTTCGAAGCCAGCCTAGGCAAGAAAGTCTGTGAAACTCTTATCTCCAAGAAACTACTCAGAAAAAGCTGGAAGTGGCACTGTGGCTCAAGTGGAAGAGCGCTAGCCCTGAGCAAAAGAAGCTCAAGGACAATCCCCAGGACCAGAGCTCAAGCCCCAGGACCAGGAAAAAATAAATAAAGCCCGATGCTAGCCAATCAGAACTCAGCATTTCTGAAGCCCTTCCCTTTTTATGAATGGCAAATTACATCCCTCCGCAGTAGGGGAAGTGGAGGAGGGGAAGAGGCTAGGAGAGGAGGTCTTATTTTCTAGAGCACCTACTACAGTCTCACGTCCCACGTCTCTGATGGGAAGGGCAGCCTCCTCACAAAGGCCTAGGGCGCCTGCTTTTATCCTTGGAATGTCCTAATATTAACTTTACACAAGGATAATATCCCTTTAGGCCCTAATTTCCAATCACATGCTCTGCTTCTCTTGTTTATGATAAGGAAGGGAGGGAGGCAGGGAAGGAAAGAAGAAAGCAAGCAGGCTGGGCACCAGTGGCTCATGTTTATAATTCTAGCTACTCAGAAGGCTGAGTCTGAAGATCGTAATGGGCAGGAAGGTCTGTGAGACTCTCATTTTCAGTTTACCAGCAAAAGGCAGGAGGTGGAGCTGTGACTCAGTGGTAGACTCTGGGCTTGAGCAGAAAGCCAAGAGACAGAGTCCAGAGGTTGAGTTCAAGCCCCAGTTACCAGCACAAGGAAGGAGGGAAGGAAGGGAGAGAAAATTGGGGGGGGGGTCAGTAATGTAGGACAGAAAGGCTGAGGTATGCTATCTCTTACACACCTACACTAGCCCTGTAGAGCCGATGGACACCCCAGAACCTAAAACAGCTCCTGAAGTCCCAATCCCTGGATCCCTGTGGGTTGGGTTGGGGGTCCATTGAGGCAGGCACTGAGAAGTACAGGGGTTACCCTTTCCTTGACTCTTCTGATGTACCCTAACAGCTGACTTCAGTGTCCCCTCTAGTTCTGTGCCCTCAGGAACGTGGGTTCAGTGGCCCCGGTCCCTTCCCCCACTTCTGGGCCTCCTTTCCCCTCTGACCTGCTCCCTGCCCTCTTCCTGGCTCTGGTCTCCCAGGGCTATTGTCCCTAATCATAGAATGAGAGGCTTGGCCTCCAGGGGAGGCCCTGCGTGTCTGGGGGCAGGCAGGTTCCCCAGCTTCTCCTTGGGCTGCCTGGCAAGGGGCGGAGGGAGGAGGTTGCAGGAGATGAGGCAAGGGTGGGCTGGCTCAGACTTGCCCAGAGCTCAGACCAGCCAGCGGGGCCACGGATGGTCAAGGAGCTGACCTCCTCCAAGGCGCAGAAGAGCCCTGGGAACGCTCACGTGGGCAGAGGGCCGGACACAAGTCTAGTTCCGCTACTGTCCTGTCCAGACCTCTCGGGCCCCAATGATCTCATCTTTAAAATGGACGAAACAATTGCTAGCCTGTCTGCCTTCAGATTTGTGATCTAGGGTCTAGAAGTCACCCTGTGAGGGGAATCCCTTCGCTCCATCTCCCTGGGAGCCCAGGGCCGGGGGACGGGGCGGTGATGAATCATGACAGTGAGCTGGGTGTGGGGCGGGCTCACTGGTGCCAGGCGCCAGCGCAGGCAGCCGGCACTCTACCATGCCCTTCTCCTAGCAACCCTGCGGCCAGACACGACCTCCAGCAGCCATGCTTTGCGCACAGCAGCTGGGGCACGTCCAGCCCACGTGCAAAGCACATTTGCCCGCCCCAGCACCATCCTGGGAGACCCCGGCCAGGGAAGGGTAGAAAATGACTTAGTTGGAATGCTGACTAAGTGACCTTGGGAGACTTGCTTAACTTCTCTGGTCTTCTCCACTCTGCTTTGTCTCACACACGACTCTGGCAGTCCTGTGTGTGTGTGTGTGTGTGTGTGTGTGTGAATGCAGACACACACACGTACTGAGACTTGAACTCTGGACCTGGGTGCTATTCCTTAACTTCTTTTTTGTTTGTTTGTTAGTCCTCAGGCTTGAACTCAGGGCCAGAGCTCTTTTGCTCAAGGCTAGTGCTCTACCACTTTGAACCACAGCACTACTTCTGGTTTTCTGGAGGTGAATTGGAGATAGGAGTCTCCCAGACTTTTCTGCTTGGGCTGGTTTTGAAGCATGATCCTCAGATCTCAGCCTTCTGCGTAGCTAGGATGACAGGTATGAGCCACCAGCACCTGGTGCTTTTCTTTCTCTTTCTTTTTTTCCTGCCAGTCCTGGAACTTGAACTCACAGCTTGGATGTTGCCCACAGCTGCCACAGTGCCACTTCTAGTTTTTTCTGAGTAGTTTACTGGAAATAAGAGTTTCGTGGACTTTCCTGCCTGGACTGGCGTTGAACTATGATCCTCAGATCTCAGCCTCCTGAGTAGCTAGGATTACAGGCGTGAGTCACTGTCTCCAGCTCTCTGAGTCATTTTTATCACCCCAGGCTTTGTTGAGCTAGAAAAGAAACAAAAGTACAGAAGAGAATAAGAGCTGGAGTTGGAATTCCATCTGGGCCCTACAGTCAGCCCTGGGCTTTTCACTCAGCCCTTAAGTCTCTTGATCGTGGTCATCTCAGAAGAGCAGCAGAGAAATGGTTACCAAGCTCATGCCTCAGAAAACTAAGGTCAAAGAAGAAAAATGACCTCTAATTTCAAAGAGCAAATTCAAGAGAAAGCCAGAGCCAGGTGCCTGAGGCTGAGATCTGAAGATCACAATTCAAAGGAAATTCTGTGAGATTCTTTTGTTGTTGTTGGTGGTGGTGGTGGTCTTGGGGCTTGAACTCAGGACCTGGATACTGTCTGAGAGCTCTTTTTGCTGAAGGCTAGCACTGTAGCCCTTGGAGCCACAGCTTCACATCTGGTTTTTTTGTTTGTTTGTTTTTGTTTTTGAGTGGTTTATTGGTGATAAGAGTCTCCTGGGGACTTTTCTGCCTAGGCTGACTTTGAAAGGCAATCCTCAGATCTCAGCCTCCTGAGTAGCAGGAGTATAGGCATGAACCACTGGCACTTGGCTTCTGTGAGACTCTTATCCCCTTCATGTCCTGCTGTTCTCTTCTGTGAGCACCGCCTCCCCCCCCCCGCCCCCCCCCCCCACCACAGCAGTCCACATTCAGCTGGGTTCCCTTGAAGGCCACTGCATTCCTGCTCTCAGGGTCCCCTGCAAGCAGTCCCTGGGGGCTGCCAGCTGCTGGCCAGAAGCAGCTCCACTTTCTCAGCCCCTGACTGGCTGGGTGGCTGAGTATCCTTCCCACAATTGGATCCAGGGCCTCTGGCTGGACTCAGGACAGACCTGTGGCTGCTGCAGAGAACAAGGGAAGCAGATCCAAGGTGCTCGCAGGCCTATGGGAAGAGAGCTCCCCGGGAGGCCTTCCCTTCCCCATGGGTGGGGCTGCTGGCTGTCCTAGGGTATGCGTGTGTCCTAGGGAGTAGCTCTCTCCCTCTGTGGCCTAAAGAGGTTGCTAGGTCTCTCAGATAGTCACCACTGGTGACACGCAGATGGCCAGCCGGGCACGGAACTCAGTGTGGCTAACTAAAAGACTTTGGGGCTTGAACCAAGGGCTTTGCACTCTCAGTATTTTTCCCCACAAAACTGTTGCTCTGTCACTGGAACCAAACTTCCATTTCCAGAGTTTTCCTGCTTAACTGGAGATAAGACTCTTGGATTCGTCTGCCGGCGCTGGCCTGAAACCACAAGTCTCAGATCTCATCCTCTTGAGCACCTGGGATTACAGTCACCAGCTCCCAGCACCCTGCTTAACTGAAGGATAGTTAGTATTTTTTTTTTAATTCTTTGAAGATCTGTGGGTGGAACCCAGGCCCCCATGTGAGCTAGGCCATGTCTCCAGCCTGAGTCTCCAGCCCTCACAGCTGGGTATTATTGCTCCTTTATTCCTGGCTCTCCAGGCTTGGGTGGGAGGGGGAGAGAAGCCGGGTGGAAGACAGAGTTGGGCTCCTCTGGGGGATCCTGGCCGTGTCTGCGTCTCAGTGAGGTGCTGAATGACTGGGACTCAGCATCACCATGCGACCTCCATGCTGTCCTCGGCCCTGCACACTCTCCAGAGGGCCGTCTCCTCCCAAGCTTTCCGGGGGGAGCTACATGGTGCTGTAGCTCAAGTGGTAGAATGCTAGCCTTGAGCACAGAGAGACTCAGGGACATGCCCAGGCCCTGGCCCAGGACTGGCAAAAAAAAAAAGAAAAAGAAACACACACACACACACACACACACACACACTCTCTCTCTCTCTCACACACATACACATGCATATGGCCTGCAGTAATAAGTGTTGGGTAGGCTGAGGAACAAATCCCTTTCTCCCTCAGCCCCACCGTCTCCATTGGTGCTGAGTCTGCCGTCCTCCTTGGCTTTGACTCACCCATCTGGATCTCCTCTGGCTTCCGGTGTCTCCTTTGTCGTCATCTTGGCCTTCTCTCAAGCTTTTCCAGGGTCTCCGGTCTCCACCTTCCCTCCTTCCAAGATTGCCATCCACTCATGACTCAGTGATGAGTCCTGTCCATGGCCAGTTGCTAAGTGTGAAAATCACACCATGAAAGCTGCTGAGATTGTATTAGAAGTGGGTGGGGTAAGGGAAAGTGATGGGCGAAGATGGATGAGGGTGCATCACATACATGGAAATGTCACAGTGAAATGCCTCCATTTTTTTTGTTCACTAATGTATGTGAATATGTATATATATGTATATGTGTATATATATATATATATATTTGAGGTTTCACCCACTCCACAAGAACATCTGCATTCTGCTCCACTTCCTCCCCACTACTCCTGGCCCCCGCGTAAGTTCGTCACCTGCGTGGCTCAAGAGCTGGATCAGTGATGACGTTCCCCACCTTGCCATCTTTCTTCTGGAAGGAGGCGTATAGCTTCCTCAAGTCCCCAGCCAGTGCGGACGCACAGATCCGCCCCCTCTAGCCCCACTCACCTCGCTTACATGACTCCTTACATGACTCACCCACTAGTGTAAGCTGGTCCACCTTCCCAGCCAGTTAAAACTGGCAAGTAGTTAAAAGCTGAAAACCCTTCAAGGGTCCTTTAGCTTGTGTGTGTGTGTGTGTGTGTGTGTGTGTGTGTGTGTGCTGGTTCTGGGGCTTGAACTCAGGGCCTTGGCACCATCCCTGAGATTCCTTTTGCTCAAGGCTAGTGCTCTACATTTGAGCCACAGTTCCACTTCCAGCTTTTTTTTTTTTGTAGGTAGTTTATTGGAGATAAAAAGTCTCACAGCAGGCTGGGAATGTGGCTTAGTGGTAGCATGCTTGTCTAGCATACGTGAAGCCTGGGGTTTGATTCCTCAGCACCATATAAACAGAAAAAGCCAGAAGAGGTGCTGTGGCTTAAGTGGTAGAGTTGGCCTTGAGCAAAAAAAGTTCAGGGACAGTGCCCAGGCCCTGAGTTCAAGCCCAGGACTAGCAGGGGAAAAAAAAGTCTCACAGAAGCCAGGCATTGGTGGCCTCGCTACTCAGAAGGCTGAGATCTGAGGGTCACAGTTCATAAAGTCCATGAGACTGTTATCTCCAACAAACCACTCAGAAAAAGCCAGAAATAGAGCTATAACTCAAGTGGTAGAGTGCTAGCCTTAAGCGGAAGAGCTAAGGGACAGCGCCCAGGCACAGAGTCAAGCCCCACAACCGACAAAAAACAAACAAAAATTAAATCAGTAGCTTTTCTATGTAGTAATAATGAACAAAATCCAGAATATAATTCCATTCCCAATAGCATCAAAATCAATATACTAAGGTATTAACTAAGTAAATGAAGTTGAAGAATACCAGCAGATAGAAAGGTCTTCCATGTTCCTGGGTCAAAAAAATTAATATTGTGGAAATGGTCATGTTGCCAAAAACAATGTACAGGTTCAGTGCAATCATATCAAAGTAGGTATCAATCCTTACAGAATTAGGAAAAAAGTCCAAAAATTCCTATGGAGGCATAAAGATCTCAAATAGCAAAGTTAATTCTAAGTAAAAAGAGCTCTACTGGAGGTAGCACAAGACCTGACTTCAAATTATATTACTGAGCCATAGCAACAAAAACAGCTTGGTACAAGTTGGCACAAAAAATAGACCTAAAGCTGGGCACCCATGGCTCACGCCATGTAATCTCAGAAGCCTGAGATCTGAGGATCATCATTTGAAGCCAGCCTGGGCAGGAAAGTCATGAGGTCCTTATCTCTAATTAACAATCAAAAAGCCAAAAATGGAGCTGTGATTCAAGTGGTACTAGCTTTGAGCAAAAAAAGCTCAGGGACAGCTCCCAGGCCCTAAGGTCAAGTCCCAGGACTATAGCGTACACACATACACACACACAAGACAACCCACAGAATGAAAAAAAAATCGGCATCACCTGTTCACAAAAGATTAATATCCAGCTGTGTTCTGGTGGCTCACGCCTGTAATCCTAGCTACTCAGGAGACTGAGATCTAAGGATTGCAGTTCAAAACCAGCCTTGGCAAGAAAGTCCAGGAGACTCTTATCTCTAACCAACCACCAAAAAACCCAGAAGTGGTGCTGTGGCTTAAAGTAGTAGAGCACAAGCCTTTAGCCAAAAGCTCAGGGACAGCACTCAGGCACTGGATTCAAGCCAAAAGAAAAGAAAAAACAAAAACTAAAAATAATTTTCCAGCCGGGCACCAGTGGCTCATGCCTGTAATCCTAGCTACTCAGGAGGCTGAGATCTGAGGATCACCGTTCAAAGCCAGCCTGGGCAGGAAAGGCCATGAGATTCTTTTTTTTTTTTTTTTTTTGGTCCGGTCATGGGGCCTGAACTCTGGGCCTGGGCGCTGTCCCTCAGCTCTTCAGCTCAAGGCTAGCGCTCTACCACAGCGCCACTTTCAGCTTTTTTCTTTTTGCTTATGTGGTGCTGAGGAATCAAACCCAGGGCCTCAGGCATGCAAGGCAAGCGCTTTACCACTAAGCTACCTTCCCAGCCCTGGCCATGAGATTCTTATTTCCAATAAAGCACTAGAAAACCAGAAGTGGCTCTGTGGCTCACACAGTAGAGCACTGGCCTTGAGCTGAAGAACTGAGGGACAGCACCCAAGCCCAAAGTTCAAGCCCCACAACTGACAAAAAAATAAAAATAAAAAAATAATTTTCTTGGAAGGCACAATGCTATCCATAAGTTTGGAGATTTAAAAATTGTAAAACAACCTCAAACTTACCCCCAAAAAATTACAAATATGGTTCAAAGTTCTTACCTGGTTCTGAAGTATTTGTAAATAAGTTATTGACAGCTGCCTTCTATTTCTTTTTTTTCTTTTTCTTTTTTTGTCAGTCCTGGGACTTGAACTCAGGGTCTGGGCACTGTCCCTTAGCTCTTCAGCTCAAAGCTAGTGCTCTACCACTTGAGCCACAGTGCCACTTCCAGTTTTCTGGTGATTTATTGCATATAAGAGTCTCACAGACTTTCCTGCTCAGGTTGGCTTTGAACTACAATCCTCATATCTCAGCCTCCTGAGTAGCTAGGATTACCAGCATGGGCCACCAGCGCCTGGATGCCTTTTACTTCTTATAAATGGAGTATTTTGGATATTTTTCCCATGTCTGATGAATAGTTAGCTAAGGTAACTGCTACCGTTAATGTATAGAAGCTTCTTAATTTGATGCAATTCTACTTGTCAATTCTTGCACTTAAATCCTGAGCTATTGGAGTCCAATTCAGAAAATTGTTACCTGTACATATATCTTCTAGTGTCTTCCCCTAAGTTTTCTTGTAGTAGCTTCAAAGCTTAAGGTCTTACATTAAGGTCTTTGATCCATTTTGCAATTTTTTTTTTGTACAATGTGAGAGATAGGGATCTAGTTTCATAATGATGTGGGTTTTTAAATCACAAAAACAGAAAAAAAGACCAAGTCCGAATCAGACTTTTTGTCTTCATGTGTCTTCATTACGAGTCTGTCTCTCTGCCTGCCTGTCTGTCTCTGTCTGTCTGTCTGTCTCTCTGTGTGTGTGTGTGTGTGTGTGTGTGTGTGTATCTCTCTCTCCCTCGCTCATTGGGAATAGAATCCAAGGCCTCAGGCATTTAGGCAAGCATTCTACCACTGAGCTATAGTCCCAGTCACCTCATTTTTTATTTGACTTTCATGACCTTGACACTTTTGAAAGATGTAAGTTGATTCATTTATAAATTGATCTTACTTGGAGTTTGTCAGATGCCTCCTCAAGATCAGATTCAAAAGCTGAGTATGGCGGTACATTTATGTAATCTCAGCACTCAGGAGGCTAAGGCAAGAAGATTTTAAGTTTGAGGCTAGTCTGGGTTACAAAATGAGACCTTGTCTCAAAAAAAAAAAAAAAATACCAGAACATTAAGACTAGCTGGGAACTTACGTCTGTAGTCCTAACTACTCAGGAGGCTGAGATCTAAGGAATGTAATTCAAAGCCAGCCTGGGCAGGAAAGTCCATGAGATTCTTATCGCTGATTACCAGCGAAAAGCTGGAAATGAAAAAAAAAAAAAAGTGGAAGTAGAGCAGTGGCTGAAGTGGTAGAGTGCCAGCCTTGAGCAAAAAAGCTAAAAGTCAGTGCCAAGGCCTTGAGTTCAAGCCCCAGTACACCTGTAAACATATATACACCCAAGGACATTATGTACATAATTCTATTCTGGTCTCATTGCATCTTGTTAGGTGGTGTGCCATTTGGATTTGGTCCATTACTGGTAATATCATCTTTGATTTTAGCTACTTAATTAAAATAATGAGCTGTAGCCTGGCACTAGTGTCCTTGCTACTCAGGAACCTGAGATCTGAGGATCATAGTTTGAAGTCAGCCTGGTCCAGATAGTTTGTGAGACTCTTACCTCCAATTACCACCAAAAAGCTGGAAGTAGAACTGTAGCTCAGATGGTAGAGCCCCAGCTTTGAGCAAAAAAGCCAAGAATCAGTACCCAGGCCCTCAATTTAAACCCTAGTACTGTCAATGGCACATACACATTACATACACAAACAAACACACACACACACACAATAGCAAAAGTAAAAAAGAACAGTATTTAGAACCCAAGATCTGGGTACTAGGTATGATCATTACTGTTGGAGTTTCATTATCTCTACATATTCTATGGGACAGACGAAGGGGAGCTATCTAACAATGTATATACCCTCCTACATGTGTGTACATGTATGCACAAATATTTCTACATTGAATACATAAAAGATACACATTTTTGTGTGTATGCCAGGACTGGGGATTGAGCTCAGAGCCTCTCACCCCTACTCAGCTTTCTTGCTCATGGCTGGTGCTCTACCACTTGAACACCTCCAGTCCAGCATTTTACTGGTTAATTAGACATGGGATCTCAAAAGACTTTTCTGCCTGGGCTGGCTTTGAACTATCATCCTCCAGGTTTCAGTTTCCTGAGAAACTAGGATTACAGGTGTGAGCCACTGGTGCCAGCTAGATACATATTTGTATCCATCCTTACATTTATGTGTGTCTTTATTTTTATTTTTTTGGGGGTCACGTGGCTTGACCTTGGCTTGGGCGCTGTCCCTGCACTCTTCAGCTCAAGGTGAGTGCTCTACTGCTTGAGCCACAGCGCCACTTCTGGTTTTCTAGTTGTTTATTGGAGATAAGAGTATCACGGACTTTCCTGCCTGGGCTGGCTTTGAACAGTGATCCTCAGATCTCAGCCACCTGAGTAACCAGGATTACAGGTGTGAGCCACCGACACCCGGCTTTTATGTGTGTCTTTAGGTACAGTGTGGAAGAGTTTACTGGAATGAAAGGCCAGGCCGGAGGAGGTGTCTGCTGGGGAGGGGGCTGAACCAGCAGCTAGAAGTGAAAAGGAAATCCAGTGAGAAGGTAAAAATGAGCCTGGTGCTGATGGCTCACCCCTGTAAGCCAAGCTCCTCAGGAGGCTGAGATCTGAGGATCATGGTTCAAAGCCAGCCCAGGCAGGAAAGTCCGTGAGACTCTTATCTGCAATAAACCACCAGGAAACTGAAAGTGGCACTGTGGCTCAAGTGGCAGAGCACTAGCCTTGAGCTGAAGAGCTCAGGGACAGCTCCCAGGCCCTGAGTTCAAGCCCCACGACCAACAAAAACAAAAAGGACTGGGGGGCTAATGCCTTCACAACCTAGGGCCATCTGGGAACTTCTGAAGAAAAGGAAGATAGTAATCTCCCCACTGGGACTCTCAACTGGGAGAATTTGAACCAAAGCCTGCTGGTCATTATCTTCCAGAGCTGTGTGGAGTTTGTTTAAAGGAGGGAAAGGTGCCAAGGGAGTGGGAAGCAGATGTGGAGGATGGAGGCTGGCGCGGGAGGGAGGTGAGCCCCCCCTCTGGAGTGGCATACAGATGCAACCCTGGGTTTGCCTATTCCTCATCCCCAACCCTGACTTCCCAGTTATGTAAACTGGAAAACAACCACAACCTTGTGTGTCATCTAGTGTTGTCTGGGTGTTGTCATCTGCAGTGGAGAGACCAGACTAATCGAATCTCACAGTGCTCCCTGCAAGGAAGGTGGCCCTGTCACCATTTGTTACCCATGAAGACCCTGCTTTGACGGTGGTCCAAGACGTAGCTTGCTGCTCGGTAGGTTTATACGGAAGGGACAGCAAGATGACAGTGGGCCTCTCCTGGTAGGTTCATGCAGAAGGAACAGTAAGAAGACTGAGGTCCTGAGTCATTCGTGGTGACCTCACAAGCAGGGTGGTATGTGAGCTAGGCCTGTAGGCCAAGGAGAAGGAAGGCAAAGGTAGCTGGGATGGCTTGAGGAAAGGCTGGGGAGAGGACACAGGTCCACTGAGCGGAGGACAGGAAGTGTGTTCCACTGGTAGAGGATGCCAGAGGGACGCGTGGCCAGCTGTAGGTTGGAAGGGTTCTGAGTGCTCACTGTGCTACACATGTCTGTTCTTTGAGACCCATGGAGAATTTACCTGAGATTCCTGTCATTGAATGGAGTGGTATGCCACTGACGACCAATGTCCACTGCCAAAGTGCCACCCTCTGGCCCTGTTCCTTAGAGGAGGATTCCTCAGTCAGCCAGAGTCCCTGAGTATCTAATGGGCACCGTCCCCTGCTTTCACCTCTCTGCAGATCTTCAAGACTCCTGACATGACAAGGAAAGAAACAACGCGAGGGGTGGAAATCTATTTAGTATGTTTAATTTCACTTGCACTTTGCTCTGTTTCCTTTTATTGTGGTGAACTGCATATAATACAACACAACACAAAACCTACTATTTAACCTTTTTTTTTTTTTTTGGCTGGTCCTGGGGCTTGAACTCAGGGCCTGGGCACTGTCCCTGAGCCTCTTTTGCTCAAGGCTGACACTCTAACCACAAGAGCCACAGCGAAACTTCTGACTTTTTCTGTTTATGTGGTACTGAGGAATCAAACCTAGGGCTTCATGCATGCTAGGCAAACACTCTACCACTAAGCCACATTCCCACTCTGTTTTAACCATTTTAAGCATACAATTTAGTGTCATTGGTGCATTCATATCCAGACACCATCTCCATCATCTCCAGAACTTTTTAAAAAAATCTTTCCATACCGAAACTCTGTGTCCAGTGAACATTCACTTCCCTGTGCCCCTCCCCCTCCAGTGCCTGGAAAGTCCATTCTGCTTTGTCTCTGTGGCTTCAATTATTCTAGATCAGTCCTCATGTAAGTAAAATCAGGAAGTATTTGTCCCTTGCGACTGGCTTATTTCACTTAGCATAATAACTTCAAGGTCCATTCATATGGTAGCATGTGTCAGAATTTCCTTCCTTTTCAAGGCTGAGTAGTATTTCGTTGTAAATACTGTATTTTGTTTAACCATTGGTGAACATTCAGGTTGTTTCTACCTTTGGACCATTGTGGATACTGCTGCTATGAACCTTAGTATACAAATATCTGTTAGAGTCTCTGCTTTCAATCCTTTTGGATATATACATCCCCAGCAGCAGAATTGCTGGGTCATGTAATTCTGTTTTAAGTTTTTGTAGTTGTTTTTTTGTCCATGGTAGGGCATGGAATCAGGGCCTAGAATCAGGGCCTGGGCTCTGTCTCTGAGCTTTTCTGCTCAAGGCTAGCACTCTACCACTTTGAGCCACAGCACCACTTCTGGTTTTTCTGGTAATAATTGGAGATAAGAGTCTTAGGAACTTTCCTGCCCAGGCTGGCTTCAAACTGTGATCCTCAGATCTCAACCTCCTGAGTAACTAGGATTACAGGCATGAGCTACCAGTGCCCGGCCTCTATTTAAAGTTTTTGGAGGACCATTATACAGTTTTCCAAGAAAATGGTTCTAATTCATTGAGATTTGAAGTTAATTCCACAAGCTAATCTAGTCTGTTTAGGCTGATATTGTCCCTTAGGTTAGATCAGCCAGGAGTCCAGTGAGGCCATAGTGATGTATAGCTGAGCCCAAAGGCTCCAGTCTGAAATGATTCTGGTGTGGAGGGCAGTGGGGAAAATAGCCAGCACTGCGGCCCCTCCACCTGGGGCCAAAGACATCAGAACCTGGGTCTGAACCTGTGCAGTAGCTACGTGATTGCTTCTCACTGGACATAAATCCCTTGACATGGGCCTTCTGAGCCTGAAAACACAGGGTCAGACTTCTAAGGCTCCCACTGATGTCAATCTAAGTAGCCTTACTGAATAGAAGCTTACATTTGCCCTTCTTCGCCCTGAGCATTTCAGGTTAAGAGTAACTAAGGGTTTAGCATACTGACTTGAGAGTCAGCTGAACCTGACTTTGAAACCCTTGTCTTTGCACTTACAACCTGTGTGGTTTGGTTAGTGGGTATTTTGCTTAATTACTTTATGGTGCCGGGAATTGAACATGAGGCTTCTCAATTACTAGGTAAGGGCTCTACCATCCTGTAAGCTCCCAGCCCAAGTCTTGGGTCTCAATGGAGAATGAACACATTCCAACCCACCAGAAGAGGGGATGGTGCCATCTCTGGTGGCTGGCACACAGTAGACAGTGAGTGTCTGCTCCTCTTTGAGGGCAGTGTCCTATGGGCCATCGACAAAGGCAGAGGCATCTTATGTCCAAACCAAGCTGGGAGCACCATTTAGAGGGGTTGCGGATGTCCTTTTGGGTGCAGAGCAACGGCACAGGCGGCCTGCGGCTCACATATCCATTGCCCCAGTCCACTGAAGGCCTCCTCGGTCCCCACAGAGACTGAGTCTGTGGAAGTGGCCAGGGGCTGGCATCGGCAGCCACTTCAATGAAGGTGACGTTGAAAACGTCCTGGATAATTAATTGCCTGGGGAGTGTGCCTTGGGATAGGAAGACGTAGGAATGGGTTGTGACAGGCTTCCTGAAGGTAACCCCGTTTTCTTATACAAAAGAGCAGCTCTGCCACCCAGGAATTAGGGGATTCCTGGAATCCTCAAAGGGATGAAGATGGGGGGGAGATATGGGGACAATTAGGATGAGCTTCAACTGTGAGGGCTTCAGTGCCCATCTCCAGTGCCCCCCACAGGTGGGTTAGTGGGAGACGGGGTGGGGTGGGGGGTCCCAAGCTCTGGAACAGCGCTGAAGGGCTGCCTGGAACAGGGATACAGCCGCGGGAGAAAGGAGCCAAGCGAGGAGGCTGGGAGTCCTAGGGAACAGAGGTGGGCAGAGGATGGTCGTGCTGGTGGCATTAGCCAGAGATGCCCCCAGCTGAAAACCCGGAGCCCCGAAGGCTATCTATGAAGCAGGCATTGAGTACACCCCCGCCCCCACTGCGAAGGGGTGCTGAGAGCAGGTGCGCCCTGCTGGAAGAGACCCTCAATGTCATTTGCTCAACCTCCTACCCCGGGAGATCTTTCCATTGCCTCCCCCCCCCCCCCAGTCCCAGGTATGGGGAGCTCATCCTCCGGGGCGGCCTAGAGGGCCCTGGCGCTCCGACCTTGGCCCTGTTGCGCGCGGCGCCGAACGCCGCTCGGCGACGGCACCTGGCGGGGGCTGCGGCGCGGCGGGGCTGGCGCTGCTGCTGTCCCCGGCCCCAGTGCTGAGGAGGCAGAGTGCAGTGGGCTCTGGTGGAGGCCGGGAGAACTGCAGGGCGAAGGCCGCCGGGGGCTCCGCGGGCTGCGGGGGGGAGGCACTTGACACCGGCCCGAGGAGAGGAGGGGCCGCTGTCCCTGCGGCCAGTGCTGGATGCGGGGACCCAGCGCAGAAGCAGCGCCAGGTAGCGGGGCGCCCCGCGGGGAGGCTGCAGCAAGGCCCCCCGGGCTGGGCTTGGAGCCCAGGGGCCCCGAGTGGTCGGCGAGTGTGCCCACGGGGGCGGGGGGGATGTCCGAGCCCCGCGGCACGGGCGGGGGGGCGCTGCGGGCTCCGGCCCTCCGTCTTGCAGCTTTGCGGGGACCTCCGCAGAGGCCTCGGGAAGTCGGGCCGAGGGCGCTAGGACCGGCCGCGCGCCCAGGCCGCCCTCGCCGCGTCGCCCCGGGGGCCCCCAGGCCGGAGCTGCCTCCCGGGCCGGCTCCGCAGCGCCGGGGCCCGGGCCAGCGCGGCCGCGGGGGGCGAGCGGCGGGCGGAGGCCTGCGCCCGCGGGCGGCCGGAGGGAGGGAAGGAGGAAGGCGGAGAGAAGGGGTGGGAGGGGGGGACCCGGCGGAGGAGGCGGAGAGAGGGAGCGCGACAGCGAGCGGAGGGAGGGAGCGAGCGAGCGAGGCAGCAGGCGGGCCGGGAGGGAGGAGGGCGCGCGGGCGGCGGCGGCGGCGGCGGCGGCGAGAGCAGAGGACGAGCCGGGACGCCGCGCCGCGACACCGGGGCGCGCAGCCGGGCCGGCCCGACCCGACCGGCCACACGGTAATGAGCGCCGCTGCCGGCGGCCCGGGAGGCCCGGCCCGAGGCCGGCGGGCGGGAAGGAGGGAGGCCGGGCGAGGGGCACCGCGGCGGGCAGTGCCCGGCTCGGGGGTACGCTCCTGCACCCCTGCAACTCGGCGCCCGGCGCCCTCGGGGGACGGGGGGAGCCGGGGCTGCGGGCGAGGACGGCGGGTCGGGCTGGCTGGGGTGGTGCGAGGGACTGGAGGGTTTGTTTATGTCCCCGCGGGCTCGGCAGGCGCCCCCTCCCGTCCCGCCCGCTCCCGGCCCGGACCCCTCTCCCCGCCCCCGCCCGTCTCCGGGCTCAAGTTCAAGTCTATACAATGCCACGGGGGGCCCCCTCCACCGCCGGCCTCCGCCGCGGTGCCCGGCTCGGCGGGGCCGCAGGGGCCCCGGCCCGGCCGCCTCCGCCTTCCGGGCTCTGCCTCCGCCCCGGGGCCCGGCCTAAGGCCTGCAGCCGGGGTGCTGGAGGGCGCGGACCCCCGACCCGGAATCATCGGCCCCCGCCGTGGCCCTCGGGGCGCGGGGGAGGGGGCGGGGGCCGGGCCCCGCGCAGGCTCCGCCGCGGCGGCAGAAAATGGCAGCCTGGCACGACCCGGCCCCCCGCCCCTCCCCCGGCTCCTGGCCCTCCTCGGCCCGGTGGGGCGGGGGACCCAGGAGGCCCCCAGGGGCGGGCCGAGGGGTGATCCGGGGGGCCAGGCTGGGGAACGCAGCGCAGCGATCCTCCTCTGGCCACCTGTGGCTGGGGGTGCTGGGCGCCAGCGGAGCTGGGAGGGGCGGCAGGGGTGGGGAGGGTGCCCACTCGGGGAGCACCCCTTCCTCTCGGGGCTGGGCGGGGGGGGGGGGGCGTCGCGGCTGGCTCCTCCCTGCCCCCGCTGCGGGCCGTGGGAGCGGGGCGGCGGTGGCGGCGGCGCCGCAGTGTGGGGGCGGGGCGGGGGCGAGCGAGGATCCCGAGCTCGGGCCGTTGGGGGCCGGGAAACGCGGGGGTGGAAGCCTCAAGACGGGGAACGCGGGGTGGGGACGCGGGGGTCGTCCCCTGCAGCAGCCCCCCCACACGCACACTCACGCACGCGGACACACTCACGCACACGCACCCCCGCCGGGCCGGTGCAGACGTGTCCTTGAGAGCTTCGCATCTGCACCGTGAAGGACGAGGCCTCGTCGAAGCTGCGGACCGGGGTCTCGCGCCCCCTGGCCCCGTGCCCCCTCCCCGGAAGACCCCGAGCTCCAGAGCCACAGGCAGCCACGATCCGTGTCCCGCCCTCGCCCGGGCTTCCCTCCCCGTGCCGCCCTGACCTCCCTCCCCATCGGCGGCTCGGCCGAGCTGGCGCGGGGCCCGGGCCCGCCCCTGGCCTCCCCCAGCCCCTCTTCGCTGCGGCTCGCTGCCAAAGTGCATTTCGCTTTCCTGGAGCCGGCCTTCTTGGGGGCATCCTCTCCCCGCCCTCCCCTCGGCCGTGTTCTCCTTCCCTCCATCCCCTCAGTTCTTCCTCCCCTCTCTCTGGTGCGAGACCAGCTGGGTAGGTGTCGGCGCCCAAGGTGGGAGTGGGGTGCCACTCCCCATCTCCCAGGCCTCCCAAGGGGAGCCCCTTGTCGCTGCACCTTGACCCAAGATGGCGTCCTGCACCCAGCTGGGCAGCTCTGGCCTGCATCCACTGGAGCATGTAGCCACAGCTGCTGCCTCTGAAACCAGCAGGGCCAGGGGCCTTCTGGAGGAGCACCCTCTACCCTGTGACCCAGCTTGCCCCTCGCTGCCCAGTCCAGAGACTGCCATCAGCATCCCTGGGGACAGTTCAGTCTTCATGTTTCACTCTGGGCTGCCAGCGGCTGAACCTCCTGAGCGGGCGGGCAGGAGGCGAGGTTGGGCGGCTGTGCAGGGATCCTGGGATCAGGTGCTGCTCGCCTGTGCCTCTTCCCTCCTGGGCAGATGTGACAGCTGCAGCCTGGGGAGCTATTCTCCAGCGATGAAGGGTATTAGGACTGACCTGTGGGATTTAGGGAGCCCAGCTGGCAGGCCAACCCTCCTTGGCCTATCCCCTGTACTGGCAGGGGCCATTTCCTGGTAGTTTGCTGAGCCTCTTGCCTTTGGAGAGTTGGGTCGTGAGGGTTTCTGCCAGTTTCTGGGACAAGAAGTCTGGCACCCTCTGCCTTTAGGTTTCATTGAGGTCCTGGTGAAGCTGTTGACAAGGCAAAGTGTGTGTGTGCGCGTATGTGTGTGTGTGTGTGTTTATGTGCTTATGTGCTGTGGCCATGTGTGGGCCCCAGGCCAACCTGTGTAGGGAGTCTTGGACCTGTTTGCCTCCCCTCCTGGGGCTTGCTTATCTGGCCTTGGTGTATTCTGTCCATCATTCCCTGATCAGAGTCCTTTCCTGCTGGTCCTACTGCTCTTTGGTGATTGCTTGGCTTCACTTAAGGGCCTTAAGAAATCCACTGATCCAGGCTTTCCTTGTTACCCCATCCCATGCCCAGCGGGAGCCTGCCCCTAGGAAAGGTGAATCCCTCAAGACTCCAGGAATGAGCATCCATAGTTAAAGGGCTGCCCTCCAGCACTGGAGGAGCTGAGGAGACGCCCGCCCGGTGGCCAGTGGCCATCTGTCAGGGTGTCTGCGGACAGGATTCCTCTGTGGGGTGGGGGTTGGACAGAGCTTAGAGGCCCATTCCAACTTTGAAATTCTATGGCTCTGATTCTTGGGGTGGAATTTTAGACCCAGAATAGGGGTGAAGGGGCAGTGTCCTGTTTTTGTTCCTTGGTGTTGATGGGGAAGGCTTGGTGGGAGAGTAGGGGGCTGAGCCTTGGGCTGCAGGGGAGCTGTGGGGGAGGGGACACTAGGAGAGGGTTGTGGTGTCCGACTCTGCAGAGGGTGTCAAAGTTCAGCTTCCATTAAGCCTTCCCATGTGTGTCCTGAGAGTTTATGTGGAAATCCATGTGTGGGGAGGTAATTTCTGACATTTCCTTCCTGAATCCAATTTTCAGTAAGCCCTCAGTCCCTGGTGGAGATTTCACTATCATAGTCACATCCCCGTCTGCCATTGGTCCCCTCAAAAAGCCAGCCAGGAAGACAGGAGGAGCCATGAGGTCCATGTCCAGCGCCTGAGGGCAGGACGATGTGGAGTAGGCCTGCACTCGGGCTCTTCTGGGCTCCTTCAAGGGTCAGTTCCTTATCAGTTTGAAAATCCCTGTTGCTGCCTTAACTTCCTTGGAATGCCCTATTGGGCGTTTAGAGGGGCCTCCTTGGCTATCAACTGCATGGCAAGCAAGCCTGCTTGATCTTCCTGCCCTCCCATTAGCCCAGGAGGCAGGTTCATAGCTTCCTTATGCCTGCTGCTGCTGTCCCTGTATCCAGTGGCCATCGCCCACTTGTAGGCCCATTCCTTAGCTCACATTTCCCTGAGAGTGCACGTTCTTTCCCAGATCACCTTAAACCTCCTGTTTGGGGGAGCCAGGTAGAAAATAGAGTGTCAGCTGGGTGCTGGTAGCTCACACCTGTCATCCCGGTTCTTGGGAGGTTGAGATCTGAGGATCAGGGTTTGAAGCTACCCCCAGGTGGGAAAGTCTATGAGATTCTTACCTATTCTTACCTCCAGTAAACTACTAAAAGAAAGTTGAAAGTGGAGCTGCAGCTCAAGGGGTAGAGCTCCCAACCTTGAGCAAAAAAAAAAAAAAAAAAGAAAAGAAAAGAAAAGCTAAGAGACAGTGCCCAGGCCCTGAGTTCAATCCTCAAGACTCATAACACACACACACACACACACACACACACACACACACACACACACACACACACACAGTAGAGTCTCAGCTACCTTGCTGTGTAGTTTCAAAACCGACCACATCTCTATTCTTGGGCCTAAATACCATCAGACTCCAGGCCTTAGAATTTCAGGTTAGAAGAAAACTGTCAGCCCTGAGAGCACTCGGGGCTGGGTGGGGGTCCAATAGGAGAGGTGACAGTGCTTTGCAGAGTCTGAGGCAGAAGGACCACTTGTATGCCATCACATGCTTTTTCCCCTCAGCACTTCCTGCTGCCTCTAGCTTGCTGCCTCTGTTCCCTTCCACCACACACATACCACTGATAACTCACGAGTCTCTGGGTTCTGGCAGCTGGGCCAGTGTGGAATCACTTCCACTTCCAGATTGGTGTGTTGTGGATACTGGAGGCCTAGGCTTGCCTTTTGAAGCTGGGTTTCTGCAGGGACTTTGCTGCTTCTCAACAGGGCTTTAATAATAAACCTGCAGATTCTTTTTCTCGAGTCAGGCTGGACTTGAACTTGATCCTTCTACTCCAGCCTCACAAATGCTGGAATGACAGGCCTATACCACCATGCCCAGCTTTTATATCAATTCTGAGAGCTTGAACTCAGCTTTTTTTTTACTCAGCTTTTTTTTTTCCCTCAAGGCAAGCGCTTTACCACTTGAGCCACAGTTCCACTTAAGCTATTTTTTTTTTTAGTTAATTGGACATAATAATCTCGTAGACTTTACTTCCTGGGCTGGCTTCAGACTGAGTAGCGAGGATTAGAGGCATGCGCCACCAGGGCCAAACTTTTTGAGAACTTATGATCAGTCATTTGTCTTTTTAATTTGTGTGTGTGCGTGCACGCGTGTTCATGCATGTGCATTTTGGAGCTTGAACTCTGACCCTGGTAGCTGCCCTTGAGCTTTTTTTTTTTTTTGCTCAGGGCTAATACTCTGCCTCTTGAGCCACAGCTCCATTTCTGGCTTTTTTTTTTATGGTGTTTAATTGCAGATAAGAGTCTCACAGACTTTCCTGTCTGGGTTGGCTTCAAACTGTGAACCTTAGCTCACAGCCTTCTGAGTAACTAGGAACACAGGCAGCAGTAACTGGCACCTGACAATTTTTTTTTTAATTTTTCAGACAAGGTTTCACTGTGTCAAATAGTGACAAACACTGGGATCAGGTCATCCATCTCAGCCTCCCAAATAGCTGGGACTATAGCCATACATTGCTTTTGTTGTTGTTGTTTTTTGTTTGTTTGCCGGTCCTGGGGCTTGAACTTGGGGCCTGGGCTCTGTCCCTGAGCTTCTCTGTGCTCAAGGCTAGCACTCTACCACTTGAGCCCCAGTGCCACTTTCAGCTTTTTCTGTTCATGTGGTGCTGAGGAATTGAACCCAGGGCTTCATGCATGCTAGGAGGCATACGTTTCTATACCTCACTTTGTTTGTGTTTTTGGCTATAGTATTTTTTCTTCTTTAAAAACACCCATGAGGGCTGGAAATGTGGCTCAGTGGTAGAGTGCTTGTCTACCATACATGAAGCCCTGGGTTCGATTCCTAAATACCACATAAACAGAAAATGCTGGAAGTGGCACTGTGGCTCAAGTGGTAGAATGCTAGCTTTGAGCTAAAGAAAATCAGGGACAGTGCCCAAATCCTGAGTTCAAGCCCCAGGACCAGCAAAACAAACAACCTAAGAGCAAATTTGAGATCCATGAAGTGCCAGCCTGAGTGTCCGAGCTGCTCACACTTGACTCAGTGTGTGGGGCAGGATGGGTTGAGTGTCCTGTCTACATCGATGCCTATTTGTGTGTGCGTGATGTGCAGCGGAGTGTGAGAGACAGAACTTGCTTCCATGAGAGCAGGTTTCCAGGCTATGTAAGCGAGACCCCGGCATCCGAGGAGCTGCTTGCTGACTGCGGGACTGGGCAGCCACTTCAAGTTTCTCTGTGCCTCACCTGTAACATGGGAATGAGTGCAGATTCTCCCACGTGGTGGGGGAAAATGGGGGTGCCGTGTTAGCACAGGGGCTGCTCCTGAGGGCTCTGGGAAGTCCTGTCCATCCTCCTGCGTCTTCTGTGGTCTCTTGGTCAGATGAGGAAAGTGCTGACGGTGACTGAAACTCTTCAGAGGCGGCAGTCATGTCAGCACCACTGGACTACGGATGCTGCCCTGCCTATCACACAAATGGCTGTCAACAGGTCGTGTGTCCACCCTTAATCCTTCACACTCCTTCTGGATGGCTCTTCTTAATCTCATGAGTTTTGTAATGTTTCCCATCACAATTGCTTCCATCCATCACAGATTCATTTGTTGAACATTTTCTGTGAGTCCAGCCCCGTGCTGGCTATGCAGGACGCTGAGTTTAGGAAACCCCAATTAATGAACTACAGAGTGAGGGGCTCACCCAGGGAGAAGTAAAGCACTCAGCGAGTGGGACCACAGCATACTGGTGGGATCCAGGAAGGCTTCTTAGAGAAAGAGCCTCTCAGCAGGGCCTTGGAGCTCAGCAGGGGGCTGGGGAAGGGCATCCTCTGGGCAGCTCCCGTGTAGGGTGAGCGCCCCTGGGGGATGCTGGGGGCCTGCCTCAGCCCTGCAAGACTCCTAAAACTTGGACCACCTGTGTGGTCCATGGAAAAGCACTCCAAACAGCCCTGCTTGTGGTGGCTGGGCAGGGGTGAGGGGGCAGGAGAGGAAGGGAAGGTGGGTTTGCAAAGGCTGGGCAGGAAGAGCAGGACAGAAGAAGGGAACAGAAGGGGCCAGCTGAACTCATTTGGTGTAGTTCTTTATGTTGCATAGATTAAGGCTTAAATGACACAACCCCAGGGGGTCGTGGCAAAGAAGGGGAAAGGGCCAGAGCCAGGGGCAGGGCCAGAGTAAATTGTTATTCTTTTCCAGTGTTGGCTGCCATAGTGTGGTTGGAGGTGCATCCTCTGATGCCCCTTCCCCAGGCGCAGACATCCCAGCATCCAGAACATTCCTGCCAGGGGCGAGGAGGGAAAATGGGGGTAAAGTCAGGTTTCTGCTTCTGCCTCCTGCCTCTGCCCTGACCTTCCTTCCCTTTCCTACACAGAGCTGACCAGCTGCCAGCACGCTGTGGAGCTACCTACGGTGCCCCAGGTGTGGGCACAGTGCCTGGCAGCCCTCAGCAAGGACAGCTGGGAGAACAGAGCCTGCAAAGTCAAATCTCCCTTGCTGGTCACATCACCAGCTACCAGCCTATCTGGAATGGGGTGAAGTGCAGATGACTGGGGCTTTCCTAGCTGTATCCCACGACTGGGTAATCTATTGTTTAGCAGCAGCAGAGGCTCTACATACCCATCCTAGCGGCATGGTCCTCTCTGACCCCTAAAGGGCCTTATTTAGACCATAACCAGATTCCTATTTTCTTGTTTCCATAGTCATCCCTATTGATCTTGCTTCTCTCTTCCTGTTTCAAATGTCAAGGTCATTTTTAATTCTGAGCCATTTATTAGCTGCTCTAATCTGGGTTCACAGAGGGGATTGATAGAGGACATCTTTCCCAGACAGTGCCTGGGGAACTGGGACTTGGGTCTTGAGATTTCATCCAGTATTCTCCTTGTTCTAGAGGACCAGAGGTTAGTACAGGAGATATTCCAGACCTAATCAATCATCTAGCTCCCAGGGTTCCAGCCACCCTTACTTGGTTTGAAGGGTCAGTTTGGTTGTTGACTGAGCTGTTGGTTGGATGTGGACTGTGTCATTGAGAATGTCCGTAAATGTCTGTGGCTCTGGAGCGTCCTCCCCTCAACTCCCCAGAGGCCTCTGGGAGGCACAGGCAAGTGTGCCCTGCTCTTGGCAGGCAAGGGGTGTCCTCCAGAAGGCAGAACCTGTTGGAGAGGGTGCTTGGGACAGGAATGTCCTGTGTGATTAATTTTACAGATGCGGAAAGGCTAAATGAATGTGAATAAAGGGAAAGCTAAATAGGTTCCTCACGAGCATCTGAAATGAGGGAGTAAGGGGACCTGTTGTGACTTGCTACATATCCGTGGGTTGGTGTTTGCTTACCCCAGATAGTGTACATAGTGGAATCTCATTTTTTGTAAAAATTCACTTTAAATATATGCAAATAGGAAGTGGTGCTGTGACTCAAGTGGTAGAGCGTTCGCCTTGAACTGAAGAGCTCTGAGCCCAAGCCCAGAGTTTAAGCCCATGACCGACCAAAAAATATATATATCTATATGCAAATATTCATATTCACGGACTAGTACATGCATAGAAAAAATTGTCCTAAAATGATATCGCCAACCTGTCATTAGAGATTTTTTTCCCCTCTCATGTTTTACACTTTTGTATTCTTTGAAAAAAATGTAAGCGAACATGTTTGTTTCTTAATGACAGTAACAAAAAATAAAACCACACACACACACAAACACAGTAAAACCAGATTTTTTTTCCAGTCTTTATTTTAAGATAGTGTAAAAGTAAAGCCAGACCTTATTCAGGAACTTTTGTGGTAGAACTTCAGCATAGGACTAAGTTCTGTTCTGAACAGCCTGAGCCAGTGAGCAGCCTCAGTCTTGGAGCAGGAGTTTAGTGGACAAAAAACTGCTAAGAGTACCTGGAGGCCTGTGGCTCACAACATGAATCCTAGCTACATAGGAGGCTCAGATTGGAAGAATTGCAGATCAAGCCAGCCCCCAGCAGAAAAGTCCATGAGACTCTGTCTCCAAAATAACCAGCAAAAAGCAAGGCTGGAGTCAAAACACAAGTGGTAGAGTACCAGCTTAGCAAGCAGGTCAAGCTAGAACTTGTACTAGACCAAAAAAAAAAAAAGTTAAGAGGAAATTTCCAGGGTGGGGGCTTTTGGCAAAGCAGATTGGTAGGATTTTTGCTGAAGGCCAGCCAGGTGACCAGATACCAGTGTGGGAGGAATTTGATGAGCTATTGCTAGTAATCCTGTATCAAGGGAAAACCATACTTTAGAGTTTGTGGATAAGAATATGAAAAAAAATGGGCTGGGAAGTTGGCTCAGTGGTAGAGTGCTTGCTTTGCATGCATTAGACCCTGGGTTCGATTCCTTAGCACCACATAAGCAGAAAAAAGCCGGAAGTAGCACTGTGGCTCAAGTGGTAAAGCGCTAGCCTTGAGCTGAAGAGCTGAGGGACAGCGCCCAGGCCCAGAGTTCAGCCCCCACAACCGGATCCAAAAAAAAAAAAAAAAGAATATGAAAAAAAGAATTACATCATTCTAGGGCTAAAGGATGGATAACTTTTTTTTTTTTTTTTTTTGTCAGTTGTAAAGCTTGGACTCAGGGCCTGGGTGCTGTCCCTGAGCCATTTTTGCTCAAGGCTAGTGCTCTAGCACTTTGGGCGACAACTCTGCTTCTGGTTTTTGAGTGGTTAATTGGAGATAAGTGTCTTAAAGGGACTTTTCTGCCCCGATTGGCCTCGAACCATGATCCTCAGGTCTCAGGCTCCTGAGTCGTTATGATTACAGGTGTGAACCACCAATCCCTGGCATTTTTTTTTTTTAAATAATAGACAGCTGCGTTAGAGACTGAGGTTATTGGGGGTAATCTTAAACATTTGTAGGGAGATACTTTTTTGGAAAAGGTTCTTTTCCTAGGGCAAAGATCTATGCTGGCAAGGCCTGGCTAAGAGCATAAAGTAAGCGGCTGCTTGTTGCTAGGCCCCCAGGGGATAAGAGGCTCAGTTCTTACCCAGGATGGGGAAACAGATCTCTGAAGATCCTCCTGAAATACATCTGGCTGGTAGACTGTTGTGGCCCAGATGGTTCCATGGGAGCTGGACACAACTGGGGTCCAGCCTGAGGATGGAGTGGGCGACCCTGCCCGGGCCTAGAGAGAGCACTTGTAGAGGCCACACTCAGGACAAAACAAATCTTAGAAGATCCACCACAGAGGAGAAGTTCTCAAGTTGTGCCATCTTTGGGCTCCTAAGCGGTGGCAGCAACCCTGATGACTTCAGGGAGAGGTGGGGGAGGGGCAGAGAGGGATTCCTCTGTCTGCAGTGCAGCCTTGCTGTCCTCCTTCCCCAGGGCCCTGCCCCAGGCTGGTTGCTTGGCAACAGCACCCACCACTACCTAGGCCAAGAGTGTCTCTTGGAGCTTGCTTTTCCTCTGAGGCTGCCCCTTTTCATAAACACAAGTGAGAAAAGGGTCTTTGCTGCCAGAATAAGGCAGGAAGAGAACTAGATGGAGCCCAGCTTGGAGGCAGGTACAGAGCTGGTCCCAGGTAGATCAATGCCTTAGCTTCGGGCTGGTGGGATGGGGAAGAGGTGCTGACTTCCTACAAAGATAAGCCTTTCAGCCCTGCTGGGACTCAGTTGATGCGAGCCCTCAGCAGCGTTGAACTGCAGGTTTTCATCTGTAAGTTAGGCATGAGGATCCTGTCCTCATCTGTGTTCCTGGAAACATCTGCCCTCACCTCAGGGCCCAGGAGGATGTCCTTTAAGTGAGGTGTCATTCCAGGATAGTGTAAGGAAGACCCCCAGGCAGGCCCTGTGGTGCTCCTACAAAAAGGAGTTGCCCTTCTTGTTACCCTTAGGACTAAGGGAGGAAAGAGTCACCTTGAGAATGACCTCTAAGTCCAGACTCTGAGTGGATGGAGGGGAGATGTCTTAGTCTTCTAGCCTTTCCACGTGATGCAGGTCCATTTTTCTGGTACCAACAGGGAATTTGGCCTTTCAGGACTAAAACCAAAAAATGCTATTTTTTTTCCCCCTTGGCAAAGCCAGGATTTGGCTTCTGCCCACACAGGGTCCTCCAAGCCCTGTGCCCTCCCCCTCTTGCTGCCTGCTGGTCTCCCTGGAGCTAAACATGCAGCAGCCTCTCTTCTGGGCTCTAGGCTTGCTGGCAGGGCCAGCTCTGCCTGCAGCCCAGAGCAAGGGAAGGTCTAGACCACAGCCAGACCCGGCAGCTGGCGCAGCGAAGGCTCCTAGTGGTTTTATTACCGGCAATAATGTGGCGCTTGTTGCATGCTCTCATAGGTCCCTAACCCCACTATACTGGTGGCGGCCTGAGGGCCCTGCCTGGTAGTAGAAGCTTAGCCGCAAAGCCCAATGGATCTAGGCAGTTGTCCAGGTCCCCTGTCAACCCCCTCTCAGCAGCCTGGTGGCACCAAGGGTGGGCCTGGCAGTGCTCTGGTTTTCTCTCCAGAGGTCTGTGGCTCCGCACCCAGAAATAGTGCCCATCCATTCAATAAAAGGCCTGCTGGGTGCCAGGCACTGGCTACACACATAGGTAGGACAGGTGGGATCTGTGAGGACTGATCACAGCCAGGGCAACTGGAATGCGCCTGGGGCAGTGCAGGGTGAGGGTGTGCCCACGCATTGGACTAAAGAAGGGAGCCAAACCTGGAGAAAAGAATGTCAGAGTGACTTTCTAATGGATGTGATGCTTGTACTGGTCACGGGCATAGAGTTAGGTCAGTGGCACACTGGCCAGACATGCCTGTATTATAGAGGATAGGAGGCTGTAGGGGCAGGCTGTGGACAGCTGCGGTGTCATCCACAGATGAGCATATGAGCCCAGCCCATACTTGTTTGTGGCACAGATGATCTGAGACATCAGTGGGGAGATGGCACAGGTGAGGCAGGATGTATGGGTAGAAGGCCAGGGTAACAGTGCCTGTCTGGAGACAAGTCTGTACTGTGTGTGTGTGTGTGTGTGTGCGTGTGTGTGTGTGTGTGTGTGTGCGTGTGTGTGTGTGTGTGTGTGTGTATGTTGTGAAGGGCTGTTGCACTGATGGAGTGGGGGTAGTCCGTGGCAACCCTCTGGTTTCTGGCTGAGCCAGCTGCCTGGGTAGGGAGAGCAGATTGGAGCTGGGGCTAGAGGAGGAGTAGGACTTCCTCAGGGGAGGTTTCCGAGGAGCCTGAGTCAGAGACCTAGGGGGCGTTCTGTGGGCTGGATGAGAGGGGCAGCTGGGTGGTCCCATTGGTGGCTCGAGGGAGGCTGTGACTTCATCAAGCATGGTGTCATGCGTACTACGGATGCTGATGTGTGGGGACCTGCGCAGGAAATGGAGCTTCTCAGTGGTCCCTGTGAAGCAGCTTCCAGGCGTAGGCCGCGTTCCTCCATTCCCAGGCTGCGTGTCTGTGGAACGTGACAGAGCTCCGCCGCCTTAGTCAGAGAGGCAAGTTTCCCCAGATAGAGGGGGCAAGCTGGGGCAGCATTTTAGGTAAACAATCAGAAAAGACATAAACACCATTTCTCTCAAATAGAAGAGTTTTGGGTATCTATCTCTCAAGTATACACTGAAGGCTGTTCCCAAAGAATTTCTAGAAAAATGGCATGAGCCACGTCAACATGGCTAGATGTAGGCAGAGGCATGGGGCAGGGTGGCAGTCATGCCAGGGCCCCCCCAGCACTGGACAGATGGTGATTTGACCCTGGCTCTGATTGCGATGAGCTTGGCCAGACCACCCACCTCTCAGCCTCTGCTCCATCTACAAAGTAGACATGCTCGCACAGGCTTGTGTTGTTTGTTTGCCTCAGACATTACTTCTTGCACTTCTGTGTTTTAGTGCACTCATCTTTTTCAAAGGATGCTTATCCAGTTGGCCTTACAGGTGTTTGAGGATTTAAATCCCAGTCTGGCCCAGAGAGGGCACGTGTGCACACCCCGCTCTCCTTTCCTTCCTTACAGGCCCTGGGATTCCTCTGGTACTTTGCCTCCCCAGTGGCCTGGGCCGGCTGCTCCTCAGATAGTGTTGACTGCCGTGTTCCTGCAAAGGCCTTTTCATCAGGTTCTAGTGATCCCCTTCTTCTCAATTCTTTGCCCCAACCTGGGGCACCCTAGCATACTCCAAGAACACCTGCTGAGGATGGAAACAACCTCTTTTTCCTCTTCTTCCTCCTCCTCCTTTAACTCAGGGCCTGGGTGCCATGTCCCTTAGCTTTTGTGCTCAAAGCTAGGACTCTACTACTTGAACCACAACTCTACTTTTGGCTTTTTTGTTGTTGTTGCTTCATTGCAATGTATTCATCTCATGGACTTTCTTGCCCAGGCTGGCTTTAAACCGCGGTCCTTAGATCTCAGCCTCGTGAGTTGAGACTTACAGGCATGAGCTACTGGCACATCGTGAACTTCTTCTTATAAACAAGGAGGGAGAGGCCGTGGGGAGTTCAGGGCAAGGTCTGGAGATGCATTCGTGGGACCTGGGCAGGACCATGTACTAGGGGAAGACAGGTGCAGACATTTGGTGAACCAAGGGAGGTGAGCTTGGAGGTAACTTAGGTCTGGATGTGGGATGGGATACCTGGCTCACAGGGCAGACCTCAGGAGGTGGTAAGGCCTCTGTGAGGGGCTCACATGCTGGCTGTTGGGCTGGGTTGTGGCTCTGCAAGCTGTGACCACATCCACAAGGAGACCTGTGAAGTGTTCCTAACTTCTGGGGAACACTAGGGATAGGGAAGAGCTGGTTGACATAGGCCAGAAGGCCTGGACAAGCATCACACTGCCCCTGGCCAGAAGCGGAAGTGGGGACTGTCCTCAATCTGAGTGTGGAGCCCATGTTTCCGGTTTATACAGACCTGGGCTAGGCCCAGACCACAGCGTGGCCCTCAGGAAGCAGGACCTGTGTGAACTCGGCTGTGGGGGTGTAATCAAATGAAATGTATAGCATAATTAATCCACCATACCCTTAATGATATGCATAATTGTGCGGCATGGTAATTAGGTGTAAATGGTAAGCAGTTCACATAAATGTTTTTGTAATTGGTATTAATTTTGCAAAGGCAACCCAAGTTTATGTGGTTTTCTTTTCTTTCTCTGTTAGTTTTCTGGTACAGGCAATTCGCAGCTTTTGGAGGGATTCTATTGCAAATGTTTGTTTACAGGGTAGTGTTTTGTATTTTCTCTGGGAACAATGTTGTGAATGGTTATGAGGTTCCCAAGCTGGTTTCCAAATGCCACTTTGGCCCATGCAGTAGGTGAAGTATGTGCGTGCTCACGTGCGTGTGCGGGGGTGGCCTGCGGGCTCCCTGCTCCAGGTGCCAGGGCCCCCCTCCCCCCACGCCTGCGTGTCTCACTGGACGCCTGTATCTCTGTGTCTTTGTGCCTGTGTGTGTCTGGGTCTGTTCTCATGTTTGTGTCTGTGTATCTCTGCACACGGGTGTCTGTGTGTTGATATGTGTGTGTCGATGGCTATATATACATCAGTGTGCATCTCTCTCTCTCTGTACATCTGTATGTGTGGATCTGTACACATCTCTGTCTCTATGTGCATCTGTTCTTGTCTGTCTGACTCTGGATACATCTGTGTACCTATGGGTGTACATCTGTGCTCCACAGCTGTGTGGCTGTGGAGAGACTTCCCAGGCCACAGGGCAGGTGGAAAGTCACAGCCTTGGGGAGTGACAACCATCTAGGATTGAACACCAGGTGCTCCTGGATGGAGTCTTTTGTGTACGTGTGTCTGGTACTGGGAGTAGAACCCAGAGCCTTGTGCATGCTAGGTAAGTACTCTACCACTTGAGCTATACCCTTAGTCTGTGGATAGGGTCTTAAGCCAGAGTGTAGGTTTCCTAAGACCCATTACTGGTTTTTTATCCTGAATCACCTATTTCTTTTTTCCCTTTTTGTTTTTGTTTTTGTTTTCGTCGGTCATGGTGTTGAACTCAGGGCCTAGGCACTGGAGCTATTCTGCTCACAGCTAATGCTCTACCACTGAGCCACAGCTCTACTTCTGCTTTTCTGGTGGTTAATTGGAGGTAAGAGTCTCACAGCCATTCCTGCTCAGGCTGGCTTTGAACTTGAGTGCTCAGATTACAGGCATGAGCCATCAGCTCCCAGCCACATAATATTTCTTAATTGATATTTATTGAGTACCTTCCACGTGCTAAATACTTAATGCAGATTTCTCAAATTATAAAATAGACGCATGAGGGCTGGGAAGGTGGCTCAGTGGTAGAGTGCTTGCCTTGCATGCATGAGGCCCTGGGTTCGATTCCTCAGCACCACATATGCAAAAAGAAAAAAGCCGGAAGTGGCGCTGTGGCTCAAGTGGTAGAGTGCTAGCCTTAAGCTGGGACAGCGCCTAGGCCCAGAGTTCAGGCCCCACGACCAGACCCCCCCCCACCAAAAAAAATAGACTCATGAGTTGGGGCTTTTCATTTGCCCTAAGATTGAGGAATACAGACTGAGGAACTGAGACTCACACCTGAGCCCCACAGCCAGGGGCTGTGCTGTGGTCTAGCAAAAGAGGACAAGCCATAGCAGGGCTGTTGGGGGAGGGGCCAGTGGTCCCAGGAAAAGCTGCCCAAATCCCAAATCCTGGGGAGCTTCCTCCTCTCTTGACCCCACCCACCAATGGCATGCTTTGGGCTGGGGAGAAACAGACCAGAGCACGTGGGAAATTCTAAGAGCAGCGACTCCTTCCTGCCTCAGTGGCTGGGGAGGGGCTGAGCGTCACCTGTAGTCTCAGGCTCTGGGTGGCTGGTTGGGGTTCATCTAGGAAGAAGGACAGAGGAGGGATGGGAGACCCATGTCTGTGGGCAACATGGGAGAGGGTGGCCATGGGCAGTGAAACTGAGCCTCCAAGGCCTGCAGAGATGGAAGCGCGCGCGCGCGCACACACACACACACACACACACACACACACACACACACACACACACACACACACACACACACACACACACAGTTTCTTGCAGTTCACAGGCATCCTGACACCCTTGGGATCTACTTTTTGTTCACCTTGGCAGGAAAGCCTACAAAAGCCTACCTTGGCTGGGCATGGTGGGCAGGGGTCCCAGAGCTCCCACAGAAGGCTTTCCACAGGTGCAGTGCCTTGTGGAGGCACTGGGGGAACCGGGACAGGATGTTACAGCTGCTGGGAGTAGTCACCTAGAACAGGGTGGGGAGGCAGCCCCAACTGTGGTCCACAGGGGGGATGGGCGAGGAAAGTACAAGATGTGAACTCTGACCTCAGGTGTTTGGGGAAATAGCAAATGCGCAGTGACCACCCACAGAAAATATAAAAGACACCTGAGGGGGCCAAGGAGAAAGGGGCAGGATGGAGGGAGAAGACAGGTCAGGGTCAAGAAGAGGCTGAGCTGTGGGGCTCAAGAGGGGGCCTCCCTTTGGAGGAGAGAGGGCTATGAGCAAACAGGGTATGGGGCGAGGGGTGTCAGTTGGGGACAATGACTGGACGTGGAAGGATGGGTCAGCTGGGGAAGTATGGGGGCAAGGCTAGAGCAGGAGTTCAAGGTGCTGCTGTCGCCAGCCATCGGCGTAAGCCCAGACCAGAGTTTAGATTTTTGCTGTATGAAATCATTGATTGTCATCACAGAAGAAAGGATAGCGAGACTGAAAATACCGTGGTCCACTTTATTAAGACAGAATTTGAATTCTGTACGATTCACCCATGAAATGTTCTGTGGGCAATCTGCTGGGATGGCATGTAAGGCCAGAGCAGGAACATGGGCTATAAAATAACCTGAAGGCAGAGAGCAACTGCCAGGAAACAACCCCAAAGAGCAGTAGGAGCGACTCCAAGTCAGGCCTGGACCCCCAGCTGCTGAGTCCAAGGGTGGGAAAGGCAGGAGCGCAGAGTGTCAGAGTCCATTGGCTGTTGAGCATCTGGAAGCCGGGGCTCCTATTTACCCCAGACCCTAGACTCCTGTTCAGTAGTGGACCTGACTGTTGAGGGAGTGCTTGAAACAGGAGTGATTAGTTAGCAGGGCTCACAATTGATCTCAAGGACCTCTGAGGATGGAAAAGGCCCTTTGAAGCCAAGAGCAACTGTATTAGACAGGGCCTATTCAGGAGACAGGAATCACATGGTGGATTTTTGTTGTTGTTTGTGTGTTTGTGGGATTTTGTTGTTGTTGTTTTGTTTGTGATGCTGAATATTGAATCCAGGATCGGTATGTGCTAGCATGTACCCTACCATTGAGCTATACATCCTCAGCCCTCACATAGCTTTTTGAACAAGGAGGTTTAATGTAAAGACTTATTAACTACAATATGATTGGAATAACGATGATTGATTAGTTTAAAAAAAAAAAAGAACTCCAAAGAGTCCAGAAATAGCTGATGAGAGAACAGGTACCCCTGTGACTGCCACAGGGTGCCCAAGGAAGAGTCCTCTGGGGCTCTGAGTCAGACCTTAATGGAGAGGGGGAATAGCCGTATGTTCTCTAGGTGGCGGAGAAGTCATTGGTGCCATGTTGACAGACTTGCTAGAATCTACACTCTGGAACCTGCTAGAAATCCATCCTTTGGGGTCCCAGGGAAAGCTATTCCTGGGGAGATGTCTTGCTGGAAGCACACTGTTCCTAAGCTCCTGAAGGGGCACACTGGGAGAGGTGCTGACGTGGGGTACTGTGGACTGCTCACGCACTGCTGGAGCCAGGCACCGCAGAAGCTGTCTGCATTGCAGCCGGAGCCGGGCACTGGGACTGCATACTGTAGAATTGGATGCTGGAGATGCCTCCCTCTCCCAGTGCCTCTCCAGTGCACTCCACTGGCAAAGTTAAACGTTGTGCCAGCCAGAAAAGGAGAAGTATTTAACAGGCCTATTTATGTTTTCACAGAGCAGGCAATGAAGGGCAAATAGATTTCTAAGAGTCCACTCCTTTGCCTAGAGAGCTTCCATCCACACTCATTTGAATATCTTTCCAACAACAAAACAACTATGTCTGTCAACCTTGTGCCTGTGCCCCAGTGAGGAGCCCCAATAATCAATGTGAGTCTCTGGCTATATTAATAACTTTTCCAATTCAGTCACAGTCCCACTGAATATCCTGTGCCCGGTGCCAATGGCTTCCACCTGTAATCATAAATACTCAGGAAGCTGAGATCTGAGGCTCATAGTTCAAACAATTCAGGAGACTTTTCTTTTTGTCAGTCATGGGACTTGAACTCAGGGCCAGGGTGTTGACCCTGAGCTTTTTCACTCAAGGCTAGTGCTCTACCACTTTAAGCCACAGCATCACTTCCAGTTTTCTGGTGGTTAATCTAAGATAGAATCTCATAGACTTTCTTACCTGGGCTGGCTTGGAACCACAATACTCAGATCTCAGCCTTCTGAGTAGCTAGGATTACAGGCCTAAGCCACTGGTGCCTGGCTTCCTGAGATTCTTTTTTTTTTTTTTTCCTTGCCAGTCCTGGGGCTTGAACTCAGGGCCTGGGCACTGTACCTATGCTTCTTTTTGTTTAACCACTTGAGCCACAATGCTTCTTTCAGCTCTTTCTATTTATGTGGTACTGAGGAATCGAACCCAGGTGTTCTTGCATGCTAGGCAAGCACTGTACCACTAAACCACATTCCAAGCCCCGCTTCCTGAGATTCTTTTTTTTGGGGGGTCCGGTCATGGGGCCTGAACTCGGCGTGGGCGCTGTCCCTCAGCTCTTCAGCTCAAGGCTAGTGCTCCACCACTTGAGCCACAGCGCCACTTCCGGTTTTTTTTTCTTTTTGCTTATGTGGTGCTGAGGAATCGAACCCAGGGCCTCAGGCATGCAAAGCAAGCGCTCTACCACTGAGCCACCTTCCCAGCCCTTCCTGAGATTCTTATCTCCAGTTAACTACCAAAAAAATGCTCCAAGTAGAGCTGTGACTCAACTAGTAGAGCACTAGCCTTGAGCAAGAAATATCAGGGACAGAGCTCAGGTCCTGAATTCAAGCCCCAGAACTGGCATTAAAAAAAAAAAAAACAATCCAGGTGCTGATGGCTCACACCTGTAATCCTGGCTACTCTGGAGGCTGAGATCTGAGGATTATGTTTTGTTTTGTTTTGTTTTTTTTTTGGGTCCAATCGTGGGGCCTGAACTCTGGGCCTGGGCGCTGTCCCTCAGCTCTTCAGCTCAAGGCTAGCACTCTACCACTTGAGCCATAGCGCCACTTCCAGCTTTTTTTCTTTTTGCTTATGTGGTGCTGGGGAATCGAACCCAGGGCCTCAGGCATGCAAGGCAAGCGCTCTACCACTGAGCCACCTTCCCAGCCCCTGAGGATTATGTTTTGAAGCCAACCCGAGGCAGGGAGGTAACACTCTGGCTCAAGTAGTTGAGAACTAGCCTTGAGCACAAAGAAGCTCAGGAATAGTGCCCAGGCCCAGAGTTCAAGCCTCAGATCTGACCAAAATAATAATAATAATAACTAAAATTTGAAATTACCCTTCACCAACTTGTATGGAAAGGAGGGAAAAGATAGTGGAGATCATATATGCAAATCAGCTCATACATCAAGTGAGTAGAAAATGTGTGGAAGCATTACAGTACTTGTATCCTCCTTTGTTCATGAGCTGCACTGGCTATGTAGCTTCCTGCTCCTATCACTTGCCAGGAGAGCTGCAGTGGGCTGCGCTCCATTGGCTCAAGATGAGCTACTCAAACCTCCATTCCCCAAGGATCTGTACCTCAGTTGTCCTGCATTGTTGTCATTGTTGCTTCCCTTTGGTTCTGCCTTTGGCATGGAAGATGTTAAAAGCCACCCGAGACAATCTTCTGGGTTCCACGGCTCCTTCCTGGGCCCTGCTGTGTACCAACAATCCAATTTCTCCTTAGGAAACAGCACCAGTTATTTCACTGCCAGGCACTGTGTCCAAGGTCACTCTACTTTTCTGACTATGGACTCAGAGGTCAGGGTGGTCAAGAACTTCAGACAGATGTTTTACCTTCCAGTGGAACCATTTCGGGGTCCCCTGAAGGAAGCATTCTTCCTTAGGGGGCTAAGACTGCTACTAGTGTCCTCAGAGGGTTTCGACAATGAAGGGGAGAGAAAGAGGCTCCGGAGATGGCATGTGTGGAACATTCTAGAGAGCACATAGCTGTGGCCATGGACCGCCTTCTAGGGTGGGTAGCTTCAGACTTTGCTGGTGGCTGCCACAGAGCCTACCAGGAGCCGGAGGGCTGATGCTGCGCACGTGGCTTTGCAGGCTGGCTACCCAGGCCCCTGACTCCCAGGCCAGAGGAGGCTCCTCTGACCACCACAGCTACATGGCCCAGGCGGGCGTCTCCTGCGTTCGCCACGCAGCCATTGGTGTCCCTTCATGGAAGTCTGTGTGGCCCATTTTGGCTGAGAACAATTTCAGCTCCTTAACCAGTGACTATTTTGGGTACAAATCTTTTTTTTTTCTTCTTCTTCTTCTTCTCCCTTTGCTTCTGAGGCTGCGTCATGGTAACTGTTAGTGTGAGCAGAGGAGTCTATGACTCAGTCTGCCCTGCCCCTGTGGCCGCCATTGTGGCAGCAGGTGTGCAGTGATCGTGACGCTCCTGCTGGGGTGCCTGTGCTGGCACTGCCGTGGCTCCTGGCGGTGGGGGGGGATGAGGGGGGAGGGCGGGAATGATGTGAGAGCCACAGGTCATCACATGGTAGCTCCTGAGCTAGACAGATGGGCTCTGAAGCGGGGACAGGATGACAGGGCAGCCTGTCACAGTGGCTCTTGGTGTTCTGTGGGCAGCTGGTGGGCTGAGGGCAGCTGGTGGGCTGAGTGTAAGCAATTCATCTGAAAGAGCAGCAGGATGACGATCGCATCTCACCTAAAGTGGCACTGAGACCTTCCCCCGCCCCTCCTCACCCAGCCTTAGTCTCGTGACCCAGGGAGATAGACATCCTCCTCTGCAGGATCCTGATGTCCCCTTCGGCCTTCTGCCGGCCTTAGCTTGCACCCCCCTGCAGGTGATGAGGTGGGAGAAGGGCACCAGATGCTCTCCTCATCTGTGTTTCTTCTCCGGCTCAAACAGGAAACTCGGCCTCTCGGCTGGGGTCACCCTGGCACAGATCAGCAATGGTGGAGCTGCTCTTCGTGCGCTTCGTGTACCTCCCTGTTTGTGAAGCCCTGGAGGTGGATGGCCTTCAAACTCATAATCCTGTCCTGGGGCTTTTTTTTTTTTTCTTTTTTGCCAGTCCTGGGGCTTGAACTCAAGGCCTAGGCGCTGTCCCTCAGCTTCTTTTTGCTCAAGGCTAGCACTCTACCACTTGAGCCACAGCACCACTTCTGGTTTTTTTCTGTTTATGTGATACTGAGGAATTGAACCCAGGACTTCATGCTTGCTAGGCAAGCACTCTACCACTAAGCTACATTCTCAGCCTCTGCCCTGGGACTTTCTAGCTGCGCTATCTTGAAGATGTAGTCATCCTCTCTCTGCTTCCATTTCTTCTTCTGTTAAATGGATAACAGTAGCCCCTACTGTAAGTAGATGCATGAACAAATCCTGCATTGGGCAGAGCATTAAATACTATGATTAGAAAGTTGTGGATGGGGCTGGGGAGGTGGCTCAGTGGTAGAGCGCTTGCCTTGCATGCCCGAGGCCCTGGGTTTGATTCCTTAGCACCACATAAGCAAAAAGAAAAAAGCCTGAAGTGGTGCTGTGGCTCAAGTGGTACAGTGTGAGCCTTGAGCTGAAGAGCTGAGGGACAGCGCCCAGGCCCAGAGTTCAGGCCCCATGACCGGACACGCCCCCCCAAAAAACGAGTTGTGGTGCTAGCTAGATGCCAATGGTTTATGCCTATAATCTTAGCTATGCAAAAGCTGAGATCTACAGGATCACGGTTTGAAGCTAGCCTTAGCAGAAAAGCCCTTGAGAGTTTATCTCCAATTAATCAGCAAAATGCCAGTCTGGAGGTGTGGCTCAAGTGGTAGCTCTCCAACCATGAGCAAACAAAGCTAAGTAAGAGAGGCCCTTGGTGTGAGCCCTGGTACCTGGCACCAAAAAAAGGATGTTTTAGTGCCTACCACCTCTTCTCCTGCCCCATTGCAGTCACACCAATGAGGAAAGGTTTTGTGGCCAATCTGTGAAGTGAATGAGTCTGCTGCAGGCACGTGCTGATTATGAGACAGACAGGAAGGAGTGGAAAGCCTGGCCTTTGCGTGGGATGAACCTGTGCTTATACCTGGCTTCACCTCTTACTAGCTGTCACCTTGGGCAGCTGTGTGATCCCTCCTGTACCTCTATTGGGTCATCTGGGAAATGGGGACAAGAATAGTACCCACTTCAAAGTGTGGGGTGAAGTGTTGAGGATTCACAAGATGGGGACACTGAGGCTCTGCTCACAGGCGGGTGCATTTCCAGATCTTAGCAGGTACCAGTCCCTGTGTGAGTAACATCCATTTGAGGCACTCCAGGAAGCCGAAAAAAGCAGAGAATCTGTGGGAGGATGAGTCACAGACTAATAATCGTTAAATTTTATTGAGTGTTTTCTCTGTGCCAGGCTCTCTCGTAAGCATTTTTAATAACTCCATTTTGATACTCACCACAGCTCCCTAAGGCTAATAGTAGCATTCCCCCATTTTACAGCTGAGAAAAATGAGGCACAGTTGTGCTTTAGGAGGACTTTTGGCAGTCAGGCCAGTGGCACAGGATGGTTTCCAGGAATGGGATAAGAAGATGAGATCTGAAGATCACAGGTTTGAAGCCAACCCAGGCAGGGAAGCTTCCAAGACTCTTATCTCATTTAACCACCAAAAAATGCTGCTAGTGAGCCGGGCGCCGGTGGCTCACGCTTGTAATCCCAGCTACTCAGGTGGCTGAGATCTGACAATCATGCTTCAAAGCTGCCCTGAGCCAGAAAGTCCCTGAGACTCTTATCTCCAGTAAACCACCAGAAAACCAGAACTGGCACTGTGGCTCTAGTGGTAGAGTGCTCGCCTTGAGCTGAAGAGCTGAGGGATAGAGCCCAAGCCCAGAGTTCAAGCCCTACAATGATAAAAAAAAATGCTGTTAGTGGAGGTGTGGTTCAATTGGTAGAGAACTAGCTTTGAGTAAAATTGCTAAGGAACAGCTCCCAGGTCCTGAGTTCTAGCCCTAGGATCTACATGCACACATAAACACTGATTGGTTCTGCTAGGTCACATGCTTACCATGTGGGGGGGAGTGTTGCTGAGGGCTGAGATCAGTGGGAGCACAACTCTCCAGAGAGGCCCCTCACCCGCACTTCACCTAGAGGATTGGAGATCGGGAGGTGGACGGAGGCTCTGGGGTGAGGATGGTACGATTGTTTTGGTGACTGGTGGACTTATTGTGGAAGGATGATGATGTGCAAGGTGAGGCTATGACAGGATAACCTAGATGGCTATATTTGGAGCAAAGGAGGAGCTGAGACTTGAGGTGGTCTCCCCAGGGCCTAGAAAGGAAGGTGGGGTTGGCATTGGGGACAGTGGCCAGGGACCCAGCTCTGGATAGGAAGGTCTTGAGGCTCCAGAAGGAGGTTTGACTTGTGGTGGGGAGGGTTGGCCTGAGGTGGGGTTGAGGGAGTCCATTGTGGTGGGGGACTGGCTGGGCTTGGAGGGAGGGATGCACTTGAGCACTGAATATTTCCTGAGCGGCATGGTGGCAGAGAAGGAGGTACCACCCTTAGAGCTGCTGATGGAACTCCAGGGGTGTGAGGAGTGGATGGTGACACTGTGGATCTGACAGTTTTACAGAAGGGGGAATGGCTGTAGCTATCCTCATTTCTAGAGAGGAAGTGGAAGCCAAACACTGCCAAAGGCTGCAGCGGGATATAAACCTTTTTCCCTATGCCATTCCCTCTAAAAAGTCAAAAGTTCTAAAATCTAACAAAGTTCAGCAGCTGTTCCTTGCTTCTGCCTCTTCTCAGGGGCAGCACCCTCAGTCCTCATAACTGTTTCTTCTAGGAACTTTGCATCCCCATATTTTGGATCCATCTCTGTAGACGTGTTTCACTGGTTAACTGTTTAGTAGATTCTTACATGGCCAGCCTTTTGACTCCCCAGCCATCCTCCTAAGTAGTTTTGATGGTCAGCTTACTACTAAGAGCACCCTTCTAATAAGTCTTTCAAAAATGGTAATGACTTAGGTAACTGTAGCCCCTCTGTACATCACCTGTATAGTAACAATAACTTTTATAGTAATAATTTTTCATGTTGATACAAGGTGCCAGTGGCTCATACCTGTAATTGTAGCTACTCAGAAAGCTGGGATCTGAGAACTGTGAGTCCATGAGATTCTTTTTTTTTTTTTTTGTCGGTCGTGGAGCTTGAACTCTGGGCCTGGGTGCTGTCCCTCAGCTCTTCAGCTCAAGGCAAGCGCTCTACCACTTGAGCTACAGCGCCACTTCCGGTTTTCTGGTGGTTTATTGGAGATAGGAGTCTCACGGTCTTTCCTGCCTGGGCTGGCTTTGAACCGCGATCCTCAGATCTCAGCCTCCTGAGTAGCTAGGATTACAGGCGTCCATGAGATTCTTATCTCCATTTAACCACCAAAAAGCTAGAAGTGGAGCTGTGGCTCAATTGGCAGAGTGCTAGCCTTGAGTAAGTAAGATCAGGGGTAGCACCCAAGCCCTTAATTTGAATCCCAGGACTAGCATGTACATGCAACTGTGCACACATGCACAGGCGTGCATACATACACACATGCTGGTACATGTATTCGTGTTTGTATATGAATAAATAATAGGCAGGATGATGGCCTCTCATTAATGGCTACATCCTAATCCCCTGAAGCTGTGAATATATGACTTTATATGGCCAAAGGGACTTTGTAGACGAGATTAGATTAAGAACAGGGGGGTGAGATTATCCTGGATTATCTGGGAGGGCTATGTAACCACAAGAGTCCCTAGAAGTCAGAGTCAGAGAAGCAACCGGAGCTGAGAGAGAGAGTGACTTAATGGCCTCACTGCCTTTGGAGTTGGAAGGGGCCATGAGCCAAGAACAGAGGCAGCTTCCAGAAGCCAGAAAAGGCAAGAAATTGGAAGAATGCAACCTTGATATGAGCCTAGTGAAGCAAACCACTATCATCTCCAACTTGCCGAATTGCAAGATAACAAATCTGGTTTGCAAGTCATTGATTTTGTGGTACATAGAAATTTTTTATATATGTGTATACACATACATGCTTGCATACATATGTATGTACACATTTACATTTGTTACACCAATGACGTGTTTACACCGTTACAGCTGAGTAGTATACTGTGGTAGTTTGGTAGTTTCTTTTCACTTTTTTCCTGAAGTTTGCCTTGTTTTCTCTGTACCTATTGCTAATTCCTTCTGCCCCACTTACTGTCATTTGGGACAGTCACAGAAGGTGACAACGTTTCAGTTCCACTATTTGAGTCATGTGTTTTCTTTCGTTGGGGTGCCCTGCTTTCTAGGAGTGTGGCAAGTTGTAAATGATGTTCTATGAGTTTGTTCCTTGCCTGCTGGTTGAATACTCTGCTTTCTGGCTATTATGTCTCTTCCTCTTAGGGGCTAAGTTCAACCCATTACTTGGAGCACATCCTGAAGACAGATGTCCTTCAATAGCCATTCTGCAACTGGATTTAGATAGCAGCGTAAGCAGTCGCATCGCATGGCAATGGTGACAGCTGACACCTGAGTCTGGAGTCACACTGCCTAGGTGGGCCTAGAGCCCCTCTGGAGCTTTCTCTTTTTCCTCTCTGCCTTTTCTGCTGGCTCTCCTGGGTCTTGGAGGACATCTTCCCTGCTTTCTGACAGCAGGGCACAAGACCTCGCACATGTGTTTTCCTTCTGCTCTCCCACTTCCATGACCAAAAGAAAAAGAGAAAGAAGCCTAATCAGAGAATTCAAGTTTGTTTAGTTCCTTAAGAACTTTTTTTTTTCCATGTATATATGCCATGTATATGCCAGTCCTGGGGCTTGAACTTAGGGCCTGGACACTGCCCTGGAGCCTTTGGGCTCAATGCTAGTGCTCTACCACTTTGAGCCACAGTGCTATTTCCAGCTTTTTGGTACTAATTGGAAACAAGTCTCATGGACTTTCTTGCCTGGGCTGGCTTTGAACCATAGTCCTCGATCTCAACCTCCTGAGTAGCTAGGATTACAGGTGTGAGCCACTGACACCTGGCAATTTCTTGAGAATTTTGAAGGTACTGGTCTTTGGTCTTCTTGTTTGCAAGGTTGGTATGAAGCCATTCTGATTCCTGATTATTCTTATGTCATTTTCCTCCCCTCTTCTCTGGAAGCAACTAGAACCTTTTGTTTATCTAAGTATTCTGAAATTTCACAGCACTATTCCTGGTGTAAGGTGCTGTCATCAATGGGGCTGAACAGTTTTTCAGTCAGGCAACTTATGTCTGTCAGTTTTGGAAAGTTCTCTGGAATTGTTGTATTGGTAATTTTTTCCCATCTGTTGTTCTTCCTTAACACCTATGCAGATGGGCAAGCCTATACCTGTTACCCAGCTTGTCTCTGTCATCTTCCAATCCTCAGGTATCTGCTAGTCTACTTTTTCTTTTCTTTTTTTTTTTTTCTTTTTTCTTTTTGTTGCCAGTCCTGAGGCTTGAACTCAAGGCCTGGGCACTGCCCTGAGCTTCTTTTTGCTCAAGGCTGGCACTCTACCACTTGAGGCACAGTTACTCCCGGCTTTTTCTGTTTATGTGGTACTGAGGAATTGAACCCAGAGCTTCATGCATGCTAGGCAAGCACTCTACCACTAAGCCACACTCCCATCCCATACTCATTACTTTTAAGAGGTCAATGTTTTGTATGTGATGTTTATTTTTCTATGCGTAATGTTTCACTTAATGTCCTCTAGGCTCTTCAGGTTGCTGCAGGTGACAATATTTAATTTTTTTATGACTGAGTAATATTCTGTTGTGTGTATGTGTGTGTATATATGTGTGTATATATATACATATATATATAAATTCATCCTTGATAGGTTGATTCCATACCTTAGCTATTAAGATTAGGGCTCCAATAATCAGCTCTAATAATAATCTGGGAATGCAGATGTCTCTTGGGCATGTTGATTTCCTTTAATAATGAAACTTCTGAATCATCCCATAGTTCTTTGTTTGTTTGTTTGTTTTTTGGGTCCGGTCATGGGTCATGAACTCTGGGCCTGGATGCTGTCCCTCAGCTCTTCAGCTCAAGGCTAGTGCTTTACCACTTGAGCCACAGCACCACTTCCGGCTTTTTTCTTTTTGCTTATGCGGTGCTGAGGAATCGAACCTAGGGCCTCATGCATGCAAGGCAAGCGCTCTACCACTGAGCCACCTTCCCAGCCCGCATCCCATAGTTCTGTTGCCAGTTGTCCAATGAGTTTGGTACTTCTACTAGCATGACTTTTATTTCTAAAAATTTGTTCTCTGACTATTCTTTTTTTTTTTTGGGGGGGGGGGGAGTCCAGTCATGGGGCCTGAACTCTGGGCCTGGGCGCTGTACCTCAGCTCTTCAGCTCAAGGCTAGCGCTCTACCACTTGAGCCACAGCACCACTTCCGGCTTTTTTTCTTTTTGTTTATGTGGTGCTGAGGAATCGAACCCAGGGCCTCAGGCATGCAAGGCAAGCGCTCTACCACTGAGCCACCTTCCCAGCCCCTCTCTGACTATTTTTGTTTCATATTATCGTATTTTTGTTTCGTTGACATGCTATCACATTCTCTGTGCATGAAGTCTGTTACCTCCTGTTCTTTTTGTTGTTATGTTTTGTTTGAGTTTGATTTGATTTGGGTTTGGTTTGTTTGTTCGGGTCTGTATTTTCCAAGTTAGAGGCTTTCCTTGAATGTGTAGTTGTCCTTACTTGTTCTTTTTGGGTTAAGAACAAGGAACTAAGGCTGGTAGTGTTCTGTGGTAGAAGTTGAGTCCCTGAGTTCAAACCTTAGTATTATGGGGAAAGAAAACCACAAACAAACAATCCAGAAAACAAAAAGACTAGGGGCTGTCTAGACGTGGTGGTGAATGTCTGTAATCCTAGCACCTGGGACATGGAGGCAGAAAGGTTGAGAGACTGAGGCCAGCCTGGGCCACATGGTGGGACCCTGCCTCAAAATGAAAGAAAAGAACAAGGAGTAAAAGCTGATCGGAAGCTCAGTACATTGGGGGCTTGTCAACTTTCAGACCCACATTGGTGGACCTGAGCAAACCTTTTCGCCCCGTTTGGGTATTGGTGTCAGTGTTGGCATCCTTAGGCCTTTTCTCTTGGACTGCTGAGACTCTCTAGAAAGGTGGCAGGGTCTGGCTCCCACTGTCCTCCAGCCCAGCGGGAGCCTGTCTGCTCTCTGCTGTGCCAGGACACTGCCATCTCCTTATTTTCTGCCCTCAAGGGAATAGGAACCTCCGGGAAGGTAGGTTCGGCATCACTTTCTTCATCAGCATTTTTGTTTTCACACAGGCATCCTCTCCACCCCTAGTCCAGAGTATCTGGTGCTGTGGCAGGCACCAGGTTGGAAATTGGCTTTCACACTCTTATCTCAAATGGGGCTCTTCATCGTCAACCTTCCACATCCCCAAATCATTCTCGTAGTGACCCTTCTTCTGTCCTGCCCAATCTTGTGATCTTACATCTGCTGAAATATTTGCTGCTGGGTTAGGAACGTGATAAAATGTAGTACATGGTCAATCCCAGCTCATGTCCACAATAAGTGTTTTGTTTCATTTTGGGATGCTGAGGATAGAAATTAAGGCCACCGAGCTACACCCCAGCCCTCCACAGCACCTTCATAAGCAATGTAGCAATGATGCTGTCCATATTGGTGATGATGCAAGACATTTTCATGATGGTATCCCTTAAGTATTTGTACATCGTTGTTCTAAACATCATGAAAAAGCTTCAGGCAGGAAATAAAAAATGCTGGTCAGAACGGTAGGGCTCTTGGTGAAGATCTTTTGTGGTGGTGGATTTCGTGTCCTTGCCTTCAGCCTGAGTAAGGAGGGTTCTCTTGTGCTGAGGTCAGCAAGGCCATAAGACATGGTGGGCATCTGCTGCTGGCTTGAGGCAGTGGCCCAGGTACAGACTTCTTCCCGTGGCCCACTCCCTGGGAGAATAATGAGACTCTCAAGGCAGGTAGGGCCAGTCTGTGTCCAGGCCTAGTACTTCGGCCACACGATGAGGCCTGTAGAGTTGAATGGCCTCACCTGGCCACATACTGGATGGTTTTAGTTGCTGCTGAGCGATTTTGAGGGCCACTTACACTGCTGAACCATTGGCCAACACAAAGGGAGCAGGATTGACCCAGATCAGCTGTTTTCTGTATACAGTTCGGATATCAGGGGCCTGGGAGGAGGAAGACACATTTCCCCTTTCCCTTCCGGGGTGTCTGCCTTCAAGGTCAATGCCCCGTGTTGTTCTGCTACTTGTGCCAGCTTCCTGCCTCTCCCACGGCTCCTCTCAGCGCTGCTCTGGGTCAGAGGAGGTGCCCCAGGTGTCTCTGGACCTCCAACTCCTACCGCTTACTTTTGTGCCTGGTGTCCTCTGCCTCATTCTTGGGCCCCTGAGGGAACCCTGCTTTGTCTGCCTATCACCCTCACACATACCTTGTCTGTCTGGCATACCCCCTCTCCCAGGCCTGTGGGCTCTCAGCAGTGTGCCGGATCAGAGCTAGCAGATCAGAGCTAGAATGTGGAGATCAGCCAGCCCGGCTCTCCTCAAGTACGGATGAGGAACCAGAGGACCAGAGAAGGCCATCAGGGCCCAAACTCTAAGCCGCTGGCTCTGTATTGAATGTTGTTTCCAACCAGTGTGCTTTGGTCGGCTTCTACCTCCTGAAGGCTTTGATTTGGGATGACTGCAGATGATTGTTATCACAATTAGGGGCTGGACTCCGAGGAGAAATTACTGCCCAAGAGTGGACGAAGCCATCTAGAGCTCTGGGTGTCGAGTTCTCTGGTGGGTTCAGGAGGGTGGTTTCTGTGGAATGGAGTGAGTGGGGTGGGGCACTTAGCTTCTGAGTGAACCATGCCTTAAAAGCTTCAGGGTCAAGAAGGCAAGTTGACTCCTTGGACAGGCCCTAACCATTTGAGCCTTAGGCTCTAGCTATAAACTAGGAAAGCAGCAGAAGCGTGTCACGCGCTCTCACAGTGTCTGCCATGGAGCCTCTCACTGTGTGTCCACCTTCTCAGGTACTGGACGACCTGCCTTCATTAAGCCCAGCCTGAGGCCACACAGAGGGGTGTGGTCTGGGGCCTTCTCTGGGGCAGTTGTAAGGCTATAAGTCTTCCTAGACAGACTGGGCTTTTCACTTCTGGGTTCTTCCTATCTTGGCCCTCAGGATGTTCCGCCTAGCAAAGGTTCAGTCTGGCTTCTCCTAAAGCAGAACCAGTGCGGGGCACCCCCCCCCCACCCCCCCAGGACTGGGTTGGCGCTGGGGAGGGCCTACCCTGTGCCGTCTCCAGGCTCCTGGTTTTCCAGGGAGCCCTAGCTGGCGGGGGAAGGGAGGAAAAGCCCAGGAGGGAGGGGAGCAGGGAAGCAGAAAGGGGGAACTGGAAGGGGATGGGCGGGCGGGCGTGGGTGGGCCTGATCCAGCTGCCTCCTGCTTTCCTGCCTCTGCCAATCCCCTCCCAGGCAGGCTCACACTCCGGCAGGGGCTTGGCACTCTCCCTGGGGGTGGGATCTGGAGAACTGCCTGCTCTGGTGGGTGAGGGGGGGTGGTGATACAGCAACCCCCCCTTCCAGTCGTGGCTGGAAGCACAGGCTTTGTGATTTCACTGGCTTGGCCCCCACCTGGAGCAGAGAAGAAGAAAAGCCCCTAAAATTCAGCTAGGCGGTTTTGCGGGGGGCCTACTCAGGCCCAACAGTTCTGAAGGGGAAAGAAGTCATTTCTGGGGTTGGGGACAGCAGGGCTGGCCTCCTTCTTCAACATCCTAGCCCCCCCCCCCTGCCAGGGCCCTGGAGCCCAGCAAAGGGGCGGATGCCCAGGGCCACCTGGGTTCCGGCCTCTGCCTCTGCGTTGCAGGGCCCAGGCTCTGGTCCTAAAAGCAAGGTGACATTCATTTCACTACATCCTGTGACTGCGGCTCACTTCCTCCACGTGGCAGGAGTGCTGTGGGGGTGGGGGGTCGGGTGAGGACAGACTAGAAGGAAAATGTAGTTGGGCTGGGGGCCTCTGGGGGAGGCTGGGGTTTCCCAGGGGCCGGCTGGGGCGGGAGGGAGGGTGTGGGAAGTGTTCAAAGGGAAGAACAGCCGTGAATGAAGAGAAGGGAGGAGCAGGAGGAGGCTGGAAGTCCCAGAAGCGGCCCCCACCACGCCACCGCCACCACCGCACTTGGAGGCTCTGGGGACGGTCATCGCCTCCAGCTGTGCCTGCCTCAGTCTCCCGCTCCCTGGTGAGACTGGGAGGAGGAGAGAGGTCAGAGAGAAGGCCCTCCCTGGCCTGTCTGGTCCTGGGGACTCACCCCCTGGAGGGACCTGGGTCAGGTAGGCCCTGGGTCCTGGGCTCCACGCTACTGACCAGCTTTTCTTCCTCACAGGTGGAGCCACTGGGGAGCCCAAACCCCCACACAGACGAGGCAGCAGCTCACCAGAGGGCTTGACACGGGGATCTATGTTTCAGTTTTAACTCTTGCTTACAAAGACCACGATAATTCCTTCCCCGAAGCTTAGCAGCCTCTCCACCCCGCAAAGCCCCAGCCTGCCTCCCACCGCCCAGCTGCCCGCCATGCCCTCCGGCGGCCCCAGCGACACCAGCAGCTCCGCTGCGGAGCGAGAGGAAGACAGAAAGGTGAGTAGCACATCACTCATCTCTTCCGGGACCCTGTGGTGACAGTCACAGGGGGGTGGGTCCCACTCTTACAATGAGGGGGAGGCTGGCACTCACTCGGCCCAAACTCCAAACTGGTGGAATGCCTCTGGCTTCTTGACTTTGGTGACAGAGAAGCAGAGACCTAGAGATGGTAAGCTCTGGTGGTGGAACAGGAATTTGAGCCAAGAGGTCCAGCTCCAGGACCCTGACTTTCAAACTACCTTGGTGTTTGTTGGCACAGGCTGGACCCTGGGTCTGTGCAGATGGTAGGGGTCGGCTTTCTTTGTTTTGGCGCTGCTTCTGTCTCCCTGCTGTTCAAGTAGCTTCCTGGGGTGCTAAAGCCATACAGTGATCGGCCCATCACACACACACACACACACACACACACACACGCACGCACGCACGCACGCACGCACGCACGCCCGCACGCAGCTACCTGCTTCCTGGGGTGCTAAAGCCATACAGTGATCGGCCCATCACACACACACACACACACACACACACACACACACACACACGCGCGCGCGCGCGCGCGCACGCACGCACGCACGCACGCACGCCCGCCCGCACGCACGCAGCTGCCTGCTGCTTTTGGTGCTTAGGGCCAGGCCCCAGGCACTGGGGGCCCTTGGAGAGGGTGACACTCCGCCCTCCGCTCCAGGCTCCCAGAGACCTCTGCATCATCTTTGATGCCCCCCCCCTTGAGAGGTGAGCTCTTCACCCTTCAGCCAAACTTCTGATTGGGCTTACGTCCCTCAAAAGGGATTTTATCAGATGGTGGGAATCCCTTTAGGTCCCTAAATGCTACCTGAGGACCTTCCAAGCTAGGACCACCCATAGGGAGCGCTGCCTCTAACTCCAGCACTTGGACTCTGTTTCCCTCTGAAGGAGGAGTCAGCTCCCACGGAAGTTGTGACAGCACTCTCTGCAGTCCCTGTCTCCCCACCCCAGCCCTGGGAGGGGTGAGGTACTGCCTTGTCTGGGAGAGCAGGGCCTGTTCGTGAGACCAGGGTGTTCGGCAGACACCCTGAGTGCTGTGGCACCCCATTCCATACCACGGACCTTATGGCACAGCCCTTAGATGCCCTCCAGATGCTCAGCTTCTTTCCCAGCCCGCTCCTTCTTGGAGCAGGTCTCTGTGTTCTGGGTACCTTCCACCCATTGTTCCATTTGTCTTGGGAACACCCTGAGACAAATGGGGTAAGACAGATGGCCCTGGTTTTCAGCAGGGGACTCAAAGCACAGCCACACAGTGGTAGGTCCAGACAAGAGCCTTCCTCACCTCCTGGATCTGAGCCCTTCCCCAGGTCCCGTGTGGAGTCCTACTGTGAATGGCCACCCATCCCAGGTGTGCACAGAGTCCAGCCTGTGAGGGAGGGTGAGGAGCGGACACAGTGGGCAGAGCACGCTGAGCACCCTGTGCCTGGGCCCTGGTCCAGGATGCCTAGGGCTCCAAGTCTGCCTCCTTCTTTCTGTCCAGGTTAGCCCACAGGTTTTCTGGGCTGCTCTTGGCTCAGGACTTGATCAGGGAGAGAGTCAGACCTGGGGCTACCATGCCTAGGACATCTGCAGCTTCTTGTGTGTCTGGTGATACCTGAGGCCATAGTGATTTCCCTTCCTTCCTGGCTTTGTTTCCCTGTACGACTGGTTTTCTCTGGATCTTCCCTACCTGGAGTCCCACATCCCGACCGGTGCTACCCACCGTCACCTTGTCGCACTGGTGGTTACTAGTCGGCCATTCCCATAGCTGGGACAAACTCCCCGCTCCGTGACTGCACTGTGACACCCCCTCCACCAGCAACAGGGCAGGCTCTGGATTGTGAGAGTCGGAGTAGAGAAGGAGCACTGCACAAGGATGCAGAAGGCCCAGGCCCCAAGCCCAAGGAAACTTCTTTCTGGAAATGTAACTTCAGGCCATCTGGGCTGTGTTTGCTCAGCTGGAAAATGGGAAGAGTAACTCTAGCCTTGCCTGTTGTACAGGCGGCAGCGCAGGTCAGATGAGGTCACAGGCATGGACTCCCGGGCATAGAAGTGCCCTGCAGACAGCAAAGTCTGGTCCAATTATGAGGGATTACGACTGCTATTATTATCTACCCATAGTAACTGCTCTGGCTCAAGCGGCAACAAACACACACCCAGCCCAGATCCCAGAGCTGATAGCGCATATTCGCTGGACCACGGCCGGGGCCAGCAGGCCTCCTCCCCGCCACCCACACCCATAGTGTGCATGTTGGCTCACCTGATACACCTCTAGCACCCTAGTCTGTTTCCAGTAGTACCAGGGAGCTGCCCGGGGAAGGTGGGAGTTGACACCGACAACCACCACTGCAATCAATGAAAGCCAGGCCTGGGGCAGGGACACTACCTAGCTGCAGACAGGGCAGGCAGAGGACAGTGCAGCCTAGGAAGCTACAGGGGGACCTGGCACAAAGGAGCTGTCTGATGAGTCCCAGGGTAGGGATGTAGTTACCTGCTGGCGACACTAGCTCACCTTACCTGCTCTTCTAGCCTTGCCCTGTAGGCTCTAGGCCCCAGTTGAGGCCTTTCTGGGCTGTTTCTGGTGGCCCTTGGCCTGATTTCTCTGGGAAAGCCCTTTCCTCTCTGCACTTGGGATTACGGCTTGCAGTGGATCAGTGGTGATCAAGTGTGATCCTCAGCCCAGCCACATCCATACCTGAGAAGGCATTGGAACTGTGAAACTCAGGACTGTGTGCCTTTTTGTTTGTTTGTTTTATAGGTAGGGTCTTACTCTGAAGCCTAGACTGGCCTTGAATTTGCAACCTTCCTGCCTGGGCCTCTACAGGCATGTGACATCACACCCTGCTGGAGCCCTATCTTGAGCCGCTCCCAGGGGATTCTGTCACTGGTATCCCCAGGGACCACTGATGGGGGGGGGAGGGGAGAGATTGTCACTCTTTCCTTGCTGTGAAACCCCAGAGCTCAGGAAGGATTCCATAGATAGTATAGAGAGGAAAATGGAGTGGTTCAAACCTCTGCATGGAGCCAGGGTCAGGAAGGTGGGGAACAGAGATCAGAATAGGTAGGGGTGATCTGTGGGTGAGGGTGCCTAGCAACAGCCCCTCCCTCCTGCCATTCATGTAGCTGGCAGGACAGCACAGCGTGGGGAGGCTGAGTGCTGGGGCTGGGGCTGGGGCTGGGGCTGGGGCTGGGGCTGAGTGCTGGGGCTGAGTGCTGGGGCTGGGGCTGGGGCTGAGTGCTGGGGCTGGGGCTGGGGCTGAGTGCTGGGGGCTGGGGCTGGGGCTGGGGCTGGGGTTGGGGCTGAGTGCTGGGGCTGGGGCTGAGTGCTGGGGGCTGGGGCTGGGGCTGGGGCTGGGGCTGAGTGCTGGGGCTGGGGCTGGGGCTGGGGCTGGGCTGAGTGCTGGGGCTGGGGCTGGGGCTGGGGCTGAGTGCTGGGGCTGGGGCTGGGGCTGGGGCTGGGGCTGGGGCTGAGTGCTGGGGCTGGGGCTGGGGCTGGGGCTGGGGCTGGGGCTGGGGCTGGGGCTGGGGCTGAGTGCTGGGGCTGGGGCTGGGGCTGGGGCTGGGGCTGGGGCTGGGGCTGGGGCTGAGTGCTGGGGCTGGGGCTGGGGCTGGGGCTGGGGCTGGGGCTGAGTGCTGGGGCTGGGGCTGGGGCTGAGTGCTGGGGCTGGGGCTGGGGCTGGGGCTGGGGCTGAGTGCTGGGGCTGGGGCTGGGGCTGGGGCTGGGGCTGGGGCTGAGTGTTGGGGCTGGGGCTGGGGCTGGGGCTGAGTGCTGAGTGCTGGGGCTGGGGCTGGGGCTGGGGCTGAGTGCTGGGGCTGGGGCTGAGTGCTGGGGGCTGGGGCTGGGGCTGGGGCTGGGGCTGAGTGCTGGGGCTGGGGCTGGGGCTGGGGCTGAGTGCTGGGGCTGGGGCTGAGTGCTGGGGCTGGGGCTGGGGCTGGGGCTGAGTGCTGGGGCTGGGGCTGAGTGCTGGGGGCTGGGGCTGGGGCTGGGGCTGGGGCTGGGGCTGAGTGCTGGGGCTGGGGCTGGGGCTGGGGCTGAGTGCTGGGGCTGGGGCTGGGGCTGGGGCTGAGTGCTGGGGCTGGGGCTGGGGCTGAGTGCTGGGGCTGGGGCTGGGGCTGGGGCTGGGGCTGAGTGCTGGGGCTGGGGCTGAGTGCTGGGGCTGAGTGCTGAGTGCTGGGGCTGGGGCTGAGGCTGGGGCTGAGTGCTGGGGCTGGGGCTGGGGCTGGGGCTGGGGCTGGGGCTGGGGCTGGGGCTGGGGCTGAGTGCTGGGGCTGGGGCTGGGGCTGGGGCTGGGGCTGGGGCTGGGGCTGGGGCTGGACCAGGCAGGTGGAAGGGTACGCTGGGAGGTAAACACTTACAGAGGGAATGGAGGAGGGACCAAGAGCCTTAGGCGATATCCCCTCCCCCATCTCAATGATTCCCTTTCCTCTGGCCTTGGAAACAATGGTCAAGATGGCATTCATTGAGCACTGTCTGTTGGACATTATATACATATTATTTTATGAACTCTTCCAATTAAGATCCTGGTGTTTTTCATTGTTCTTTCTTAGTAAGGACTAAACCAAAGCTTAGAGAGGTTAAGGCACTTGCCTGAAGTCACACAGCTAGTAGGTGGTAGTGTAAGGGTTGAGCCCTAAGCAGCTTGTACTATTGGCTTCTGTGTTCTTTAGTCTGTCTCCCACGTGAAGAGGAATGGAGTAAAGAGCCCTCCCAGTATGATGCTCTGTGGGCCTGCTCGTGTTTCCCCAGCTGCACGTTTACAAGTGTTTATTTAGACTAAAGCTGAGGTGGTTGAAAGCCTGGTCCTCTGTAACAGTGCTCTTGCCTCAGGATGGACGCTGAGGACACTTCATCCCAGCATGACCACTGCAGGTGTACACACACGCATGCACACGCGCATGCGCGCGCGCGCACACACACACACACACACACATACTCTCCAGACACACACACACACACACACACACTCTCCAGATACACACACACACACACACACACACACTCTCCAGATACACACACACACACACACACACATACTCTCCAGATACACACACACACACACACACACACACTCTCCAGATACACACACACACACACACACACACACACACACACGCTCCAGACACACACACACACACACATACACACACACACACATACTCTCCAGATACACACACACACACACACACACTCTCCAGATACACACACACACACACACACACACACACTCCACACACACACACACATACTCTTCAGATACACACACACACACACACACACACTCCACACACACACACACATACTCTCCAGATACACACACACACACACACACACACACACACACTCCACACATACACACACATACTCTCCAGATACACACACACACACACACACACTCCACACACACACACACACACACACACACACATACTCTCCAGATACACACACGCATGCACACACGCATGCGCGCGCGCACACACACACACACACTCCACACACACACACACACTCTCCAGACACACACACACACACACACACACATACTCTCCAGATACACACACACACACACACACGCGCGCTCCAGATACACACACACACACACACACACACACACACACACACACACACGCTCCAGACCGATCTCTTCAGTGAAGACACTGCAGTGGACATGGCTTCTTGCCCTTCCTCCCTCCTTCTTCGCCACATTGCTTCTTTTTTCTTCTCTTTCTCCCTCCATCCCTCCCTTCCTTTTTTCAGATTTAGATGCCTTTCCATACACATGGCTCATAGTAGGGCTCCACAAATCTACTGGAGGAACTGAATGACATTCCTAGGAGATCTAGTAAAGGACAGGGGATAAGATAGAGAAATGGCCATGGCCACCGGTGCTCAAGCTGGGGGGAGGGGGGGAGCTTTCACACAGCCCTGTGCTTCAGCAGAGAGATTTGTGCTGGCCAGTGTGCATGCGTGTGTGTGTGTGTGTGTGTGTGTGTGTGTGTGTGTGTGTGTGTGTGTGTGTGTGTGTAAGTGTATGTCTGCGTATATGTACTCTGTGCCTCTGGCCAGGCCTGGGTCCCTTCCCTTTCCCTCCCTTTCTTCCCCTCCCCTTCCCTCCCTTCCCCTTTGCTCTACACTCCAAACCCAGCCCAGAGGCCTGGCAAGTGCTGGTCTCCCTTGAGCTCTGAGTACTTCCTCTGTGCTGGCCCATAAGCTCAAGGGCATCCTTGGGTGGGTTCCTCACAGGACTCGGGAACATAGAACATTCCAGGGAGCACTCTGCCTACTGCACTCAAATGTCCCCACATGGGCACTAAGCACTGGCTAGTCATTGTAGAATCATTTAAAGAGAATCCTTTTTTCTTTCTTTCTTTCTCTCTCTCTCTCTCTTTCTGTTCTTTTCTTTTCTTTTTTTGTCGATTGTGGGTCTTGAACTCTGGGCCTGGGCGCTGTCCCTCAGCTCTACAGCTCAAGGCTAGCGCTCTACCACTGGAGCCACAGCACCACTTCCAGTTTTCTGAGTGGGTTACTGGAGATAACAGTCTCCTGGACTTTGTGCCTGCGCTGGCTTTGAACTGTGATCCTCAGATCTCAGCCTCCTGAGTAGCTAGGATTACGGGCATGAGCCACAGATGCCGGCTAAAGAGAATCCTTTAAAGGACATTTGAGAAGTTACAGAGGAAGTGCTTCTCCCTTTGCACTCTGGGAGCACAGAGCACACAGTGGCAGGGGAGCTGACAGGCGCTCAGGCACGCCCAGCCCACCCAAGCTGACCCAGACCATGGCTTTGGGGCTTCAGATTGTTGGAAGCTCTCTCAGTTAGATGTTGTTTTGTCGTTAGATGTCAAGTGCAGTTAGCCATGCAGTCAGTATGGTCTTGGGTGTGGTCAGCTGGGCTCTGGAGACAGACCTGCCTTTGAATCTGCACTCTGGTGACTCAGCAGTGTGAGTGCCCAGCACAGAATGACCCCTGATGGGCCTGAGAGGTTTAAAAGAGATGGTGCTTGTCAGAACTCAGGGACCTGGTATATAAGAAGTTAGCTGTGTGCTTTATTTTAATAAATGGTCGACCACTTACCTGTCTGTCTATCTGCCTGCCTCTCTGCCCACCTACCTTCCTCTGTGCCTGCACCTTTAGGGTCCAGGCCACTGCAGCCCCTCATATTGCAGGTCTGGGAGAAGCCCAGGGAGGGTGTCCTGGTATGGTTTGGAGGCCACTTGGAAGCCAGCTGGTAGAGGAAGCTCTTCTCTTCGGTCCTAAGATCCAAGAGGCCTGAGGTCCCTGTGCCCTGTGCTCTTGCTGCAGGTGGGAGCTGTGGGTGCCTCTGAGGGTCTGCATGAGAGGCTAGGGCTGGGACCATTAATCCTGCTCTGAATGGCTGCAGGTTTGAACCTGGCCCAGTGGAGAAGATGGGGGTTTCTTGGAACCAAGTTGTGGGGTAAGGTGGGGGGGTAAAGATAGGAGAGGGGTGGGAAGTTGGACTCAGCTGCTTATAAAGGAGCTGGAGCTGGAGTGCTGTCCTAGACAGTTCGGAAACAGACCTTTCCTCTCAGGCAGCCCTGAGCTGGGCCCAGGAAGCATGGTCCAGCCCACTAGCTGCCTCTGCGAGAGCCCCAGGGCAATGAGGGGTATTTCCTGTCCACCTTCACATGTGCCGGGCAGAAGGGCTTGCGGAGCAATGAGCTCCCTTAACGTTCACCTCAACGCAGGAGGCGACTAATGCCATTATCCCCATTTTACAGAGGAGGAACCTGGGCTTAAAGAAGTTGGGAACTTGACTACAGTCGTGTGGCTAGAGAATTTTTATCTATACTCTTCCTCTCTGTGAAGCAAGCAGTGTAGTCAGGGTGGGCTACTGGAGCAGACAGGAGTGGGCTCGGTGCCCAGAGAGCTTGCCGCCCGCAGGGCAGTGGGCATGCTCCACACTAGCCCTGAGCATGGCATCAGCCGTAGCTTTTCCACATGTCTCTCCCTCTAGACTAAATTTTGTTTGCTGGCCTTTGTGTCCACTACACAGGAGGTGCTCAGTTGGTTTTTTTATGTCCACCCCTGAGCTTGGCCTGGCAGTGGGGATGAGAATCAGCCTGCTGTGCCTTTGTCTTCATTTCAGAAGTGGGTAAGGGCCTGAAAAGGTCGATGGCTCGGCTGGTGAAGGCAGGCCGGAGGCCCTGAGGAGGGCCTGGGGAAGCAGGCCCAACCATTTTCGGTCTTAGTACTTATGAATCATCTGCTGTATGCAAGTATCCAGGCACTGTAAGGGACTCAGAGGGATCATTAAGACCTGGCCCCCCTCCTCCCAATGTGGGGACTTAGGTGAGGAGAGACAGTGTCCACCATTGATCATATGAAATCAGCCAGTGTTTGCCGAATATTGAATTCTGAAATGAGTAACTGATGAGCTTTGAGAGGTGAGGCCAGAAAAGCAGCAGACTTCCTCAGTGAGTCCTAGAGCTCCTACATCTTCAGCCTCTGCCCCCTGCCTCACCAGAGCCAGGAAGGGCCTGGATATGCATGTGAATATGTCCACATGTGTCATGTGTGCTTTGTGTGGGTCTCAGCCTGGTGCTCAGACTGCCCAGGTCAGAGCTCTGCTTGCTACAGAAGCCAATTCGTTTCACTGAATTCCACAACCACAGACAGTCCCTGGGAGGCCAGCCAGCCAGCTGGCAAAAGCTGTACATGCTTCTTGTCCCTGGGGGCCCAGGCAAGTGGCTGGCTAGATCCGGCAAGTTCATCCCCTCAACTCACACACCAACTGAGACATCTGCTCAGCGGATGCCAGGTCAGTAGCATCCGGTTTAAGAACTGAAAGGAGCACGTATGTCTTTCTGGATATCTCTGGGTGAGGGCTTGTGAGGAGGAGGGGTAAGGCTGGATCTAGGCACAGCAAGGCAAGTGAGTGCATCTGTGTGCATGCACCTTCAGTACATCAGTATGTACCTTCAGCATGCATGGCCTGTGGGCTTAGGTTTTCACTGGGAGCAGGTGTGTGAGCACTTACGTGTGCTCTAGTGCAGAACATGGCATAGGCTATTATGATAGCCTTTGGTAGGTTGCGGTGGAAAGAACCATAGGCTTAAAAGATTGAAATTTGGGCTCTGAAGCTTTTCTTCCTGACTATGATTCTGTGAGTCAGATAACCGCTCTGAGCTTCAGATTTCCCGCCTATGTAATGGAAAAATAACACCAGCTCTGCTTTCTGTAAAGCATAAGAATAAAATGGAATAACATATGTGGAAAGGCTTTGCTAATTACCCTGCACTCTACAAATGTGAGAGATTATTATCGTCATAGCCAGCTCATCCGAATGAGAAATTGTGTGTGGCTTAAAATTATCCATCCAGTGAGCTACGCCAAAATGTAGGTCAAATCCTCAGAAGTTTGGAGGGAGGCTGATGGAAACCACTTAATCTTATTGGCCACCAAGAGTGAAGGTGCTTTGAAAGCCATAAAGACTTACATAATGTAAAGTGACAATTACGTTTAAGCTTAAAAGATACATTGTAGGTTTGGCATGGAGATTTATGCCTGTAATCCCAGCACTCAAGAGACTGAGGCAGGAGGATCTCCAGCTGTAGGCCAGGAAGACCATGACAAAAATGAATGAATGAATAAATAAATAGTAGCATATCTTAGTTTTCCTGTTACCAGAGACATAAAGATACAAGTAAAAGCCAGGCACTGGTAATATACACCTGTAATCCTCAGGAGACTGAGACCTCAAGAGTATCAGTTCAAATCCAACCTGAGCAGAAAAGTCTGTGAAACTACCTCCAATTAGCCTACAAACAAAGCTGGACTGGAGGTGTGGCCCAGTGTTAGAGCACCAACTATGGTTGAAAATGCTGAGGTTCTTGTGTTTAAGCCCTAGTACTAGTGTGCGTGCACGCACGCGCGCACACACACACACAGACATCCAAGTGACCCAGAAACCTGAATGTTTATAGTTTGTGGATTTGTGTGTGTGTGCCATTTATGTGTATGGACTCAGCTGTGGACTCGGGACACGGCAGTCACTTATCCATGTGTTGCTGTGCTGGCCCTTTCAGCCTAGACATTGTGAATGCCATTGTGAAGAAGTCTCTGTTGACTGTGTGTGATGACATATACCTGCAATTTCAGCACTTGGGAGATAGAGATAGAAGGGTTACATTTTGAGACCAGCCTAAGCTATATAGAGAGGCTCTAAAAGTCTGCCAGTTCCCTCTAGGAGCCCATGGCTTGACCAGCACAATGCTAAAATTTGGAATGCTGGGTAGTAGATGCTCCAGAAGGGGTCTGTCAGGTCAGTCTAGGCTGGGGATGGGAGAAGAGTAAAAGGAACCCTAGGAATTAAGGCTGGAAAAGGGAGTTTGCTGAAAGCTCTATGGGAAGGTGGGCCAGTGGCCTAGGCAGCTGCTTTTACACCTGCTGCAGTGCTGGCCCCCTGTGTTGAGAGGAGACACAGGCAATCCAGCCAGACCCTGGGAGCGTCTTGCACCAGGGTTAAGGAGCTGATCTGCATCCTCCTGCAGGTCCCCACAATCCCTTTAGGGAAGGGTTTTAGCTCTGCAGAGTGACATAATCAGTCTTGCATTTTGGAGAGATTAGGGAACTCCAGGGTCCCACATATTTTACCACTGTGGCTCCAGCCAGATGGTGGGATCTGTCTGCACCTTGAGTGATAGCTGCACATGTAAGAAGCAAGCTGGGATTTATGCAAGGCAAGAAGGCCCAGGAGGGTGGGCTTGCCGTGCTTCTGTGAAATGTTCTAGTCAGGATATATGGAGCCAGGAGGAAGTGAGCCATCCTCGAGGACTGTTACATGTCAGCTTTCAACCTATTACTTCACCTCATTCTTATGCCATTGCTGTAAAGTAGGTATTATTGTCCCCATTTTATGGATGAGGAAAGCAAGACACAGAAAGGTAACAGCTTGAAGTGAGTATTAAGTATACATCAGAACAAAAATCCTAACCTAGCTTTCCCTTTGCCAAACACCTATCTATCATTTCTGCCCCTCTGAAGGGCTGATTAATTCAGTCCCTTCCTTGACAGACGAGGAAACCATCCTGGACTCAAATCTGTTCCCACTAAATGTGTTATTGCTTTCCAGCTGCTCAGGTTACTTGGATCAGATTCTTCTATTTCAGAATATTAGGGATGCCTCCTAATTCAGTGCTACTTGCAAATTTGATCAGCATATTTTACATTCCTCTCCTCAGCCCATCAGCAAAGATACTGAGTAAAACAGGCCCCATGACAGATGCAAGAATGAAACACTTGACATGCCTCTTAGAGCGGCTGAGGGCACAGCCTGGCCCATCTGTTCACTCTGCTGGGCCGATAAGCCCCTAGTCTGCAGCCTGAACTGTAGGCTGGTCCACAGCAGAGCACCCCAGTCACTTTGCCCTGCACTTGTGCTCCATCTTGGAAGAGTGAATGTTGGCAGAAGATAACCTGCTTCTGGGACATGTGGAAAAGGTAGGGTCCAGACCGTGAATCTGATCTGGTCTTTCATAGAGACTGGGAGGTCTAAGCATACTTCGCCTTCCACTGAAAGCAAGACTCAGGCCTGGCCCCTGCCCCTCTGTGTGATGCCCCTACATGCTTGGAAGCTGGCATCAGGTGGTCCGTTAGCTAGAATTGAATCCTATGAGGAAGAAAGTGTATGAGTGCCTAGAGCATGCCTGGACAGTGTGTGCCAGTGCAGCGAAGTAGCTAATGGCCTGCCAGTGTGGACCAGCTGCCTGTCAGAGACCCCAGAGGCATTTCAGTGAGCCTATGGCAGCCTGGCCTTGTTTGTCCTGAAATGTCAGTGTCTTTTTTTTTTTTTTTTTTTTCTGTGGGTCCTGGAGCTTGAACTCTGGGCTTGGGCACTACTCCTGCGCTCTTCAGCTCAAGGCGAATGCTCTACCACTTGAGCCATAGTGCCACTTCCGGTTTTCTAGTCGTTTATTGGAGATAAGAGTCTCACAGACTTTCCTGCCTGGGCTGGCAGGAACTGTGATCCTCAGATCTCTGAGGGTCCTCAGAGATCTGAGTAGCTAGGATTACAGGTGTGAGCTACCAGCGCCTGGCTTGTCAAATGTCTTTGTTTTCAAGTCATTGCCTTGTGATGAGTATGGGTTTTGTTGTTGTTTGTGCTGGTCCTGGGACTTGAACTTAAGGCCTAGGAACTGTCCCTTCATTTATTTTTTTTTGGTTGTGGGGCTTGAACTCTGGGCTTGGGCGCTGTTCCTGCTCTCTTCAGCTCAAGGCAAGTGCTCTACCACTTGAGCCACAGTGCCATTTCTGGTTTCTAGTGGTTTGTTGGAGATAAGAGTCTCACAGACTTTCCTGCCCAGGCTCGATCTTCAGATCTTAGCCTCCTGAGTAGCTAGGATTACAGGTGTGAGCCACTCAAGGCTCCTGCTTTCCCATTCCAGCCACAGCTTTACTTCCAGGTTTTTGCTGATTAAATGGAGAAAAGAATCTCATAGACTTTCCTGCCCAAGCTGGCTTTGAATTATAATCCTTCATTCTCAGCCTCCTGAGTAGCTAGCCACCAGCACCTGGCTGTGACTTGTAGTTTCTTTTTACTGACCAGAGGACCTGATTAGCCTTCACATGTCTGGTGAATTCAGAATAAAAGATAGGAAATCAAATAAATTCTTCATTACAAATTTCTTTGTAATAAGTGAAGCTTGTTAAATAATTCAAATCCCAGAATTTCGGAACAGATAGATCCTTCCAGAATCTATCCAAAGCTCTGGGATTCATTTGTAAACAAAACAGATGAGGGGACAAACCATTTGTTCACCTGAGAGATCTGAGAAGCTGGCAGAATGGACAACTCCATAACATAACTCCATGAGCATACCTGGTTCCTGCAGTACCTAGTTAGCAGTGATCGAATCTGGCCTAAAGCAAGATTCAGTATGTCTTTGCTGATCCCATCATAGCTTTCCCGTGCTGAACTGCCTTGGTAATGTTTCCCTTCCGTGTGATGCAAATGACCCTTTCTTTTCTGTGGTAAGTCTGCAGGATCTCTGGAGAGCTCAAGCCAGCAGCCTGGCTCGGCCTATAGCGGGGCCTTCTAGCCCCCATGGTGCTCTTCTGACTTGTCTGAGGAGCCTTTTTCCTGAGGCCTTTTGGTACTCACTGTGCTTCCTCACAGGGACAGCCTCCTCCACAGATGGCACAGAGTTCCCCCACCCCCTGTCTTGCTTTCACATCCTTTTTGGCTGGCTTCCTTAAGTGGTCCTCTTCAGACCTTCTCCAGCCCTCTTTCCTCCCTGTCATGCTGCTTTGCACTACTCAATGGCAGTGTTCTCAACGGCATCCATGATTACCCCTGGCCAGATCTCTGACCCGGACATCACTGCCTCAGATGACTGTGGACTGTTAGGTAGCAGCTCTCTCCTTCTGCCCTCGCAATGCCAGACTTCTCACAGTGACCTCTTCCATGCTTCTGACTGCTCTCCTTTGCTAGCACTGCCCTCTCCAGTGTGACCGCTACTACCACTGCATACAAAGACCTGGCGCCTCTGTAATCCTCGTCTTACCTCTCTTTCGTGGCATCCAGTGCTTGGGTTGCCATAGCTTCCTTGCAGACACACCTTAAATGGATGGATGTTTGGGTAGATGGTGATGCCCTTCTTGCTTTGATGTCTTCGATTGGTCATACTCGTTTTCATTCATGTGTCCCACCATCACCTGCAAATTAATGTGGCAAACCACAAGCTATTTTGAAATCACAGAAAATGAAAGTTGAGTGGGATGTAGAAGGCCATCTCAACTGAATCTCCAGGAAACCTGATCACCCTCCCTTCTCCATCCATGGTGCCAGCATCTGTTGGTTCCTCTCTTGGGGAGAGCCCTGAAGCCATGTTCTGCTCCTGACATCATAGAAGGCATGAGGAGCAGCCCACTGTCCTTCTGTTGGTTCAAGGTCCCTCTCTCCTTTCCCAGCTAGGTTTCTGCCAGTAATTAGTCATGCTGGAGCCTGCTGAGTCAGAAGAGCCTTGTGAGTGGTTTGTGGCCAGACTGGAGTGGTAAGGCAGGACTTTCTAGGTATATATCTCTGGGTCCCAGGAGACAAGCCCAGAGGGCCAGATCTTGCACATGTTCTGGTCCAAAGCTCAGTGAGTGAGAGGGTCCAAAAGGGACCAAACTGTGGTCCCTGAGATGCTCCTGTGGGGTCATGGTGTAGGAAGCGCCACACAGCCCAGGCTCCAGCTGTACAGGAGAGTCCTACATTTTGTAAAATAGTCTTCATTTCAAATATTGCATGTGTTTTAAGCAAGCATGACTAAATCCAACATTTCTTTTCATGTGATACTATTTTCAATAACAAAATTATTAAATAGCTTCCTCATTGGATGTATGTGGGTATAATGTTTTTATGTAAATTAACTCAGAAACAAATCCTTCATCAGAGCATGTGTTATGATCTTGCAGTTGAAAAAACATGGTCACTAGGGGGCTTGACACCTTCTGCTGGGACAACAGGGTCTCCCCAAATCCCTCCAAGTTGTATTTAGATGGGGCTCAATGAGGTGGCTCCAGCTGTGCCAGCCAGGAAGACAGTGCCAATGATCCTGGGGGAGGGGACAGCACTGGAAGTGAAGCTGTCATGGAAGTGGACCAGGAGGAGGCCATGGCCAACCCAGCTAGCCTGGGAGCAGGTACCTGATGGGTCAGCTCTGGCTCAAGGCTGTGTCTGTGCCCACAGGAAGAAGAGCAGGAGGAAGCTCGCAGCAAGGAGGAACGCCAGGAGCCCAGCGCCACAGCACGGAAGGTGGGGAGACCTGGCCGGAAGCGCAAACACCCACCGGTGAGTGTCCTGTCTCTCACTCACCACACAAGTCCATGTGACAGACACTTGAAAGCAGTGGCACTGCAGGACCCTAGAGACAACACCAGCTCCAAGCTCCCTCCAGCTCCTCTGTCTTTAAATTACGCACATTCCTCAGTTTTCCACGTTAACAACTGGAGGCCCTCAGGACCAGGAGACTTGGTGGATGGGTATTAGAGCTGAGATTTCAACTAGGCCTCTGACTCTCAGTCTCCTTTTAGAGGAGACAGCAAGAGAGCCCGTCAGACTCCCTAGTCTGCAAGCATACTCTCCCCTCCTGCTTCCTCCTTCCCCCTCCTCCCACAAGCAGACCACCCTTTGCAGAACCACATACCTGCTCTGGGCTCAGCCCCCACCTGGGCACCTGCTCACAGAGAAGGGCAGAGATGCAGGCCGACCTGTAGCGAACCAGATGCTGGTGAAGTCCTGCAGGGGTGGCCAGCCCACAAGCTGGGGACTCCTGGGGTCTGTGCAGCTGAGCGATCTGGGGTGAGCTCAGGGACAAGGCTGTAGGCCTCCTTGCTCCTGAACCTTGGAAACAGCTGGTTCCTTTCTTTTAGCCCCTTCCAGCTGAGAATGGTAAACTTGGAGCTAGAAGGCGAGGGGGAGCCTGGACTGGGGATTTGTAATTCAGTCCTTCAAGGAAATGTTCTCAGCGGGGCAGGGAGCCCAGGCTTTCCCAGCAGAGGTAGGGAGGTGGGCTGCAGAGGGGCTGGAGTGCACAGCTGCCCATTGGGCTTGAAAATGCGAAGCAAGGAGCCAAAGTTAGACGACTTCACTGGTAAGAAATTTGAAACATTTTCAGATTAAAGTGAGCACAGATATTTTATGGCCTGGAATGAAAAATTCACAAGACAACGAAAGGACAAAGTGGGACTTCAAAAGAATTTCTGGTTTGTGGCGGGACTGTTCTGGCAGGAGGCAGTGGGTGTGGGAGCCCAGCTAGAGAGGAGAGGGGTCCCATATGACTCCATGTGCGCCCCGCCCTCCTGAGGCTGCTGCCTGGGCTCTGCAGAGCCAGCTCCCTTTCCCCTGATTTAGTTGTTGGGGACCAGAGCCGCCACCTGTAGCAAATAAAGACTTGGTGACCCTTTGACTCCAATTTGTAAGTCTCTCCAGTCAGAGGGAAGGCACGGCATGGGGATGGGGGTGGGGAGAGAAGGTCTGTAGTCAGCAGACAAGAGAAATGGCCAGCAGACGGCCAGCAAGAGAGAAGGCGGGCTTCACAGTGGAAGTGGACCAAGGAGGGTTATGTTTTGGGACTCCAGAAGATCTGGGTGAGAATTTCAGCTCCACAACTCACCTGCACGTGCTGGGGACAGGCACAGCCGGAACCTTCAGTTCTCTTCTGCATCTTTAGAGGCAAGAAGGATGCTGTAATGAAACAGTGGGATGGCCTGCACCCAGCTAAATCTTTCCTCTTAAGAAAGCGTGGCAGGGCTGGGAAGGTGGCTCAGTGGTAGAGTGCTTGCCTTGCATGCATGAGGCCCTGGGTTCGATTCCTCAGCACCACATAAGCAGAAAAACCTGGAAATGGGCTGTGGCTCAAGTAGAAGAGTGCTAGCCTTAAGCTGAAGAGCTGAGGGAAAGTGCCCAAGCCCAGAGTTCAGGCCTCACAACCGACAAAAAAAAAAAAAAAAAGAAAGAAAGCATGGCAAACACAGTTTGGGAGAGGAAACAGTGCCTGTTTTGACCATTTCCCAGCTACGTGTCCTTGAGCCAGTTACTTCTCAATGCCATTTCTTCATTGGTAAAAGAGGGCTACTAATATCAACTAGCTTCCTACCTTCAGGGCTGGCTAGCGAATGAACCCCGGCCATTGTAGGGGTCCAGGTCACAATCTGGGTTACAGGTGTTAGGGGTGAGGCCCAGCATCAGCCTTTGGTAGCTCTGATAGGAGACACCTTACATTCTGTGCAAGTTGCAGCCTGGATGTGATCTAAGGTCTTGTCCTCAGTGACGCCTGCCGTTGCCTGGACTCTTAGGAGCACCCTGGGGACCAGGGAGGAAGCTACCTGACCCAGATGGTGGCAGGGACACCCTGCATGCTGCAAGGACAGAGAGATGGCCCAGAGAAAGACAGCACCGCCCTTGCTGGCATTCCTGCTGCATCTAGGGGAAGTTCATAGCCCCAGCCTGGCACTTGTAGGGCCAGCACTGGTCCCTACCCCTCCCCTGTAAGAGCGCAGCCTGCTGGAAGGCACCCTTGGGACTTGCTACAGCTGTGGCCCTGGGAACAGATTACCAGGGAGCATTAAAGCAGCTGAATACTGTCCAGCTAAGATGGAGAGGGCAGGGAGCTTGGCTCCATCCTGACAGCTATAATCAGGAGAGGCCCAGGAGAAATGACACTGGCGGGAGGCCGTACTTCCTTTGTGTGAACTGCTCCATTGACAGTGGACAGGGAGGGCCAAGGTACATCACCTGCTCCTCCCTGCTCCAAAGCTACAAGATCTTTGGCTCCCTCCTGCTCTTCCCCACTTCCGCAGGCATCTGTCCATGGGTGCTCCCCTGTTGCCTGTGGCTGCACTCTCCCCAAAACCAGACTCACCACTCAGAGGCCCAGACCTGTGTACTCACTAGATCTCCCATCTCTTTTCCTCTCCTTCACATGAGGGTCAGCAGAAGCTCAAAGACTTACCTTCCAGTCTGGTGTGCCAGAGAAGAGGCCACTCCCTCACAGTAATTACTTTACCTGACAAATCTCTGTCCATGAATCTCTAAGAACTCCATTTCTTGGGAGACAATATCCAGAATATTTTATCTGGCATTACCATCTGATCTCTATCTTCCACACCAGCTCCCAATACCACCTCTGTAGTTATAAAACTACATCTTCTCACCGTCCCTTGAACACACCAAGTTCATCTCTCTTGCTGCTGTAGGCTGCTCTGCAGCCTTCCCTGCCCTCTACCTGCCCCAGAGCCATGACACTTCAAAGCACCTTGAAAATAAAGACCTGCTCAGCCAGGATTACCCATTTGGCCTCTCCCTGATCTGTTTGTAGAATTAATACAATTGAATTACTGAAGAATCAAAGACAAGTTACAAGCCTAGACTACAAGCATTAATGGTCTACAGACCTTACTTTTAAAAACAGTGGTGGTAACTGGTCTGCATAGAACTTGAGAATTCATGTATTTCTGTGGTGCTAGGAATGGGACCTTGAGCTTAGTTCATACTCAGCGAGCACTCTACCTCCAGTCTTAGGAGTTTGTTTACCAATTTGATATTTTCCCACATCCATATATATGCCTGATGGTTTTGATTTTTATCTCACTGTATAGAGAATTCTGTTTTATTTGTGTGAGTATGAGGGCTTGAACTCTGGGCCTGGGTAGACACTGTCTCTTAGTTTTTTCACTCAAGGCTGGCATTCTACCACTTGAGCCACACCTTCACTTCTCTGGGTTTTCACTGGGTAACTAGAGGTAAAAGTCTTGTAGACTTTCCTATCCAGGCTGGCTTTAAACCTTGATCCTCAGATCTCAGCTTTCTGAGTAGAATTACAGGTGTGAGCCACTAGCACCTGTCTGGATAGAGAATTTTAAAATCCAAAATCAAAATCCGACCTTGCACCCCAGTTTGCAAAGCAGATGTAAGGGGCATCCTGTTCACTAGTTTTGATTCTTGTTACCATCCTTTTTGCATAAGCACTCCAGGAGCCACATAGCATTTGTCCACCCTCAGTGAGACCTGAATAAAGGTTATCTGTGCAGTATGTTATTGCTCATAGAGGCCTGTTGCAAACGAACACGAGCCAGGTAGATGGGTCCTCAGTCTGACCATTTCCACCTTCAGAGGAAGAAACTCCAAGGTTCAGAGTGGATTCATCACTTGTATCTCAACACCTCTCAACTTCGAAGCCCATGATACTCTTTCCCCCTCACTGTGCAGCCACATGGTCTAGCTGACCAGGTATCCAAAGACTCTTTGAACACAGGATTGTTTGAAAAATTATATAGACTATTCCAAAAACATTCAAAGAAATAGACCTGAGGGAGGCCATTGACCCAAACAGTAGAGAGCCCAAGTGGGGAAGGCTGCAGTGGTCTGAGGACTAGGTGTGGGTGGGTCTGCTTAATACCAGGCAATGGCCTGGTTTCACTGCACCACTGGCTAGAGCCAGGATGCGGCCAGCAACAGGAAACAGGAAGCCAGCTGCAGGGCTGGGCGGGACTTCGGAAGGGAGCTGGAACCTGGGCCAGAGCAGGCTGGCCAATGCCTGTGGAGGAGAGCTGGGGACCAGTGTGGGAGGCTGAGCCTGTGTCAGAGGGGAGAAAGGGTCATCTTCCTGTTCCCCAGGTCCTGAGGACGGTGCAGGGTGACAAATGAGGCTGTCTGAGACTGGTTCCTGCTGGTCATATGCCCAGACAGCTCTGCAAAGGCTGGAGGATTTAGGGGAGGGAGTCTGCCTTTGCCCACCAGAACTGGAGGCTGAGGGTGGGCCAGGGGGCTGTGACCTGCCTTGTAGGATCCCTTACCCTGTTTACTAACTGTATGCATTTATTCATTGAGGGTTTATACCCACCAACTTCCTCCAGGGTTATTTTTGCTTAGTGGGAGCATTCTGAGGTCACCTCTTGCTAAGAATAACCCAAAAAGGGCGGGAGGAGGAGGAAGGGGCTGGAGCTGGCACTGAGCTCAGCTCATCCAAGCTGGGGCTCCATGCTGCACAGCTGTGCTCTCCTGCCCTGCCAGAGGGAATGGGAGAGGACAGAACTGCCTCACTTGGGGCAGGAGGGTATAAGCTGAGGGGCCCAGGCACCCCGTGAGAGGTCACTGAGCCCCAATAATCAGCGGATATGCTTTTCCTTAGCAATTAGGGTTTTGTATTGTGGATTAATTTCCCAGCCTAACGGACCTGTTGATGCATCTTCAGATGCAGGTGGAGCTTAGAGCCCTTGTCTCCAGATCAAAATGCTTCTGTACCAGCCTGCTGAACCATGACTGAGTGACTCATGCACTCTTGACTTTAGGGGCAAAACTTCCTGAGATAGGTTCTCCCATTCCTGTGCTCCAGCCCCTGGTCACACCCTGTGGTGGCTTGTCCCCTCTGTGGCCCTCTCCTGTTGGGAGGTGTGAGGAAAATGGGACTGTGATGCAGCCCTTGTGGTTCAGGACTCCTAGCTCTTGCCTGCAGTTTCCCAGTTGGAGCCATCAAGTCAGTACCAGGGGAGTCCACTATGGAAGTGGCATGGACTTCAGCTACTGTGGGATTTTCTAGGGAAATCATGTAGATGAATGTGGGGCTTACAAGAAGGAAGAGCCAAGGGGAAAATGACAGGCACTGTTGAGCTTTGCTGAGCAGCATAAGGAAAGGGATGCTGCTGGGGCAAGTATGTTGTAGGGGTAGGGAGGGCAGAGGCAGGGCCTGTGAGCAGAGGGGTCTGGCTGCTGTGTGGCATAGACTTTCATTTTTAAAATGTGCCCAATCTGGGTTGGAAAGGTAGTTTGTAGATGGCCTGAGGAATTTTCCTTTTAAAAAAAAAAAAAAAAAAGACAAGAGTCTTGGCTGGGTCCAGTAATACTAACTAATCAGGAGGCTGAGATCTGAGGATCGTGGTTCAAAGCCAGCCCAGGCAGAAAAGTATGTGAGACTCTTGTCTCCAATAAACCACTAGAAAACCAGAAGTGGTTCTGTGGCTCAAGTGGTAGAGCACTAGCGTCAAGCTGAAGAGCTGAGGGACATCGCCCAGGCTCAGAGTTCAAGCTCCAACACTGACCCCCTCCCCCCCCAACAACAAAAAGGATAGAGTCTTGCTTTGTAGTCAGGCTGCCCTTCAACTCACAATCCTCCGGCCTTGACTTCCTGAAGTACTTGAATTGCATGTGTGGACATCATGCCCAGCAGTTTTTGCTCTTTTTCTTTTGGAATTGTGTGTTTATCTGAAAGATGTGATTGTATGAAGGGGTGGAAGTGCTGAACGGGGAACTTGCAGACTTTCACCCTGGGGTGTGAGCCAGTGCCTGGAGGTGGAATGGAAAGAAGGTGGATAGGTCCAGAAACCAGCCCCAAGGCCTTGGGGAGTGGGCCAGGGCTGCTGTCCCCTGGGGAAGTTTAGGGAGGCGGGGATGAGAGGGCATGCTGCAGGCCCCAGCAGTGACACAGCAGGGACTGGACAACTGTCAGAGGCTGAGGCTTCTGAAGAGAGCAGGTGGGGACCACTGTGGATGGCTGATTTTAGGGCTGGGTGGTAGGTAGCGCCATGGTAGACTGCTGCCTAGCATGGAACTTGAGTTCCACCCCCAGGGCTGCCAAAATGCAAATTATATAGCTGGTCTTTTTTCTTTTTTTGGGGGGGGGGGTGGGTGAGGGTGGGGACAGAGTACACTATGTAGCTTAAGCTGTTCTGAAACTTTCTTCCTGCCTCAAGCTCTGGAGTACTGGGATTACAGGTATGTAGCACCCCGCCCTAGCTAGCTAAGTCTTACTGTGGCAGCATTCAAGTGAAATCTCAGAGTCACCATTTTGTTTTTCAGAAAAGCCCTCTGCCTATATGCGTTCCTCTCTGACTTTCACCAGAGTCATATGCCCACAAGTCTCTGCCACCCTGTCCTCCTACAGGCTCAGTGGCACCTGCATCTGCTGCTGAGCAGGCTCTGGCCAGCCCACACATTCGAGGAGCATCATTGACCCTGGCTTCCTTTCCTCAGCCCACCTGGAGAGTTGTGTGCATTTCAGCTCTCCTGCCCCGGGAAAGGCATCAGTGAACTGGAAAAGTTCCAGAGAAGGGCAGCTAAACCGATCAAGGGGAAGGCCAGGCTGCCAAGTGAGGACAGACTAAAGAGATTATGTCTCTCCATTGTGCAGGGACAGAGGCTGAATGAGCTGAAGTCCTCCTGGGAGGGGCAGGATGAGCACGGTGCTGCGGCGTGGGGAGGACACGTCAGAAGAAAGCTCCATTTTCCATGGGGCAGGTCCCTCTCCCCAAACCTGCCACCCTCCCATGGCAGACATGGGAAATAGAAATGACTTCAAAAGCCAGGCACTGGTGCCACACCTATAATCCCAACTACAAAGGAGCCGGAGATCTGAAGACCACTAGCCCAGGCAGGAAAGTCCATGAGACTCTTATCTCCAATAAACTAGTCAGAAAAAAGCCAGAAGTGGAGCTGTGGCTCAAGTGGAAAGAGCACTAGCCTTGAGAAAATAAAGCTCAAGAACAGTGCCCAAGCCCTGGGTTCAATCCCCAGGACCAGCACCACACACCCTACACCACCCCCCGCCCCCCAAAAAAAGGCTTCAAAAGAGACTTAGACACTTGGATCTCCTGTGTAAGTGGCTCTTTCAAATAGAGCCACCAGCTCACCCTGGAGCCCTTTGAGGTTGACTTCAAAGAGCACAGCCAGGCCTCCTTCCAGGTAGACAGGTGTCCCCACTGGAGATGATCGTCAGTGGGTTGGCCACTCACTAGGCATGTCTCTTCTTGCCTCCTTTGCCTTGGCTTGTGACAGCCTAGCAGAGACTTGACAGAGCCCTGAGGATCCCTGTCCCGCCCCAACATCCCCCCATACACACACACACACACACACACAGTGGAGAAAGAATGCTCTAGAGAAGAGGAGAAAGGCAGCTCCATAATAAAGATAGTGTAGGGAATGGGGGGGTGGGGAATGGAGGAGCAGGGGTACCCAGGCTCTAAAATGGCTTTTGGTCCCTGGTCCTACTGTCCTTGACTCCACTGCTGGCCCTTTTAGCTTTTCCTCAGGGCAGGGGAGTGGGGACTGGGAGAGGGGAGGAAATAGCCAGATCTTTGTCTGCCTACTAGCTGCAAAGCATTGGAAGTCTGACTCCATTACTCCAGGAAGGCTGAGCAGGGGGACCTTTGGGGACCTGTCTTAGGAGCGGGCATGGGGTAAGCTGCTCTGGCTCTCCCTGCTGCCACAGGCCACTTCCTGCTCTCGGGCAGAGAGCTGCCAGGGAAAGGGGGCTGCAGGAAGGGCTGGGGACAGGCAGTAGTGGCCCAGTGCCAGTGCTTTGGGGGCAGGGCTGCCCTGCTTGCTTGGACATTTGGCTGTTTCCTGAAACTAAAGTCAACCTGGAAAAATCCAGGCTGGGTGGGGGCTGAGGGACCCGCCGGATCTGAAGAACCCGAGGGAGTGAGGAGCGGCAGGGTGAGCAGAGGGCAACTTGGTATATTTTTGTTTCCGTTGCTCCTGGCATCCATGCGAACCTTTGCCCCCACTGAGGCAGTTGGTGTCTGTTTGCCAGGCTGGGGTGAACCCCTTGTGCGGCTGTGCATGTGTGACTGTGTGTCAAGGGCCCATGCTGGCTAGATGCCAGGGTTCCCGGATGGCTGAACCCTGCCAAGGCCTTAAAGGCACAACAGCAGACCTAGAGAAGGCAGGAGGAGCTCCGTGGCTCCTGGCAGTAGAGGAGGGGGAGGGGCGCTGTGCAGCCTCCCCTCCCCCTCTGGCCCCTGCCTGAATGAGCACTGCGCCCCAGGCACCTGGGCCCCACCTCCCTCACCACATCACCCTCACATCTTGTACGTCTGGTTTTTGGCTTTTGTGTGTAAACACACTGTAATAAAGGAACTCAAAATCACACACACACACACCATGGAGAACCCTTTGCCCTGCCTTGGAGAAGACTGAGGCATGGGACTGGGGGCCTGGCTCAGCAGAAGGCCCCTTCTTACTGGCTTTTCCTTAAGGCAGACGCTGCCCTCTTCTGCACACAGAGCCTGCTTTCCTTCTGGGAACCATGGGATTGCTGGGGCTCTCCTAACTTACCCTAGAGAGAGAGCCCTCCTGTGCCCGGGTCACCTTGAAAGCTTCATCATGGAGGACATGATCAGAGGCAAGCCTTGGGGCTTGTGTCCTCAGAAGAGTGAGGACAGCACTTGCTGCGTTAGGGTTGGGATAATTAAGTTTACTTATTTGATAAGCATATGGATGCCAGGTCTTGGGCCTGGTTCTGGAGAGCTGTACATGGACAAAAAGAAAGAGATAAATAAGGCAGAGCTTGCAATCTAAGAGGGAGGGAGCCAATAAACAAATAATTAGGTTCAGTGTGGTGAGCAGGGTAATGAGATGGGGTGAGAAGTACTGTAAACAAGTGTAGTGTGCTGTGGGCCAGGACCGAGTGACTTCTGTGGAAGACTACCCCATCCTTCAAGGCCAGGCCAGGCCAACCGGCAGCTGTTCACACCTGCTGGTTCCATGCTAGGGGCTTTGGAAGATGGGGATGGAGGAAGGCTAAGAAATCCAAAGACCTAGCACCATGCTCTGGGGGTGCAGGGGGAGGGGGATGAAGAGGGGAGAATTTTTTTCTTTTCTCTCTCTCTTTTTCTTTTATGCCAGTTACTGGGGCTTGAACTCAAGGCTTGGCAATACCCTGAGCTTTTCTGCTCACGGTTGGAGTCCTACCACCTGAGCCACAGCTCCAGTTCCAGCTTTTTTGTGGGTTAATTGGAGATAAGAGTCTCACAGACTTTCCTGCTAGCTAGCCAGGCTAGCTCTGAACTGTGATTCTCAGATCTCATCTTCCTGCGTTGCCAAGATTACAGGCATGAACTACAGGCACCTGGCAGACAGATTTTAAAATATTCCTTAATCAGGCACCAGTGCTTACTGTTTAGTGAATAGAGTTTTTGTCTAGGATGAAAAGGTTCTAGGGTGGATGATGGTGATGGTTTGCACAAAGTGAGTGTACTTACTATATACTTGAAAATAGCTAAGATAAATTCTATGTATATTGTATCACAGGGTTTTGTTGGTCTTTTGGTTTGTTTCTAAGAAAAGCTGGGAGCTAGTGGTTCATACCTATAATCCTACTTACTCAGGGGCTTGGAAGGTGGCTCAGTGGTAGAGCGCTTGCCTTGCATGCATGAGGCCCTGGGTTTGATTCCTCAGCACCACATAAGCAAAAAGAAAAAAGCCAGAAGTGGCGCTGTAGCTTAAGTGGTAGAGCGCTAGCCTTGAGCTGAGGGACAGTGCCCAGGCCCAGAGTTCAGGCCCCACGACCAGACCCCCGCCCTCCCCCCCAAAAAATGTCTCCAGATATATTGCCAAATGTCCTGGGGGAAGTGACAGAGTTTTCCCACCCAAGGACCCCTGTTGTACTATGCTCAGGATGTGCTGCTCACAGGAGATGCTGAGGAGGAAGAGGAGGAACAGTGGAAGCAGGGTGCAGCTATCCTGGAGCAGAGATGAGGTTTTGCTGTCTGGCCGGAAGGCAAAAGCAGTGAACTGTGAGGAAGCCTGAAGCTGGTAGGTGGAATCCAGAGACCTGGAATGAGGCTTGCAGGTAGCAGCAGGACCTAGCTCCATCCATACCTGGGATCCTGGCTTCACGACCTCCCATGGCCCCATACAGCCCCTGAGAGAGGCGAAGAGGTGGTGCTGGCCGCTGCTGTCCCCTTTCTAAAGCTGTCATCTGCAGCTGCTGCCAGCACCTTCTGAGTGGCCAGAGGTGACGGGTGGAATGTGTGTGTCTCAGGACTGTGTTGTCTCCTTTCATGGCACTGTCAAAACAAAAGAAAACAAAAACAGCTGGCCCAGCACTTTCATCTCATATGGCAGCATGGCTGAAGCCTGCTCTGACTTATGAGCAGAGCATTCACATGTTTAACCTAGTCCTTTCCATGAATGAAACCACTGGGAATATTTATTTTTCTGCAGTGTCAAGGATAGAACCCAGGGCCTTGTGTATGCCATACAAAGTACCACTGAGCCATCTCCAGTTCTGGGTTGAGAGAATATTTATTGAGCACTGCCATATGCCCTGTTTCTATGCTAAATTACACTAGATCAAGCAAGTCCCTGTGCTCCAGGAGTGATAAACTAGAGTTGGAACAGGGTAGAGAGAGGGGAGCTACAGGGCAGCCAGTAGGCAGGTGCAGAAGACTATAGGCATGAGGGCTGGGAAGGTGACCCAGTGGTAGAGTGCTTGCCTTGCATGCATGAGGCCCTGGGTTCGATTCCTCAACAATAAGCAGAAAAAGCCGGTACTGTGGCTCAAGTGGTAGAGCTAGCGCTAGCCTTGAGCTGAAGAGCTGAGGGACAGTGCCCAGGCCCAGAGTTCAGACTCACGACTGACAAAAAAACAAAACAGAATGACTGTAGGCATGAAACCCAGGGTCTTCCCCCAGGCTTCTCACTTGAGATACCATGGCTCCTTCCCAGAGACTGGACTGCTGCATTATTCCATTGCCCTCTGACCTCCTTTCCCTCCCTCACTCCCTTCCTTCCCTCTCTATAGTAGGTGGATTAGCCCTGCCCAGTTACTCTGGTGAGCCCCAGTGCACATCACACTTAGAGAGGGGTCCTTCTTATCTTTGGCAGTGTAGGGCTTGAATCCAGTATGCACTGACTGAGAAGATGTTCTGCTTTAGCCATGCTTTTGCCCTGGTTATTATTATTATTATTTTGCCAGTCCTGGGGCTTGAACTCAGGGCACTATCCCTAGGCTTCTTTTGCTCAAGGCTAGGACTCTACCACTTGAGCCACAGCGCCACTTCATACGTAGTACTGAGGAATTGAGCCCTGGACTTCATGCATACTAGACAAGCACTCTACCACTGAGCCACGTTCCCAGCCTCTGCCCTGTTTTTTTTTTTTTGTTTGTTTTGTTTTATTTTGTTTTTTTGTTTTGTTTTGTCCGTTGTGGGGCCTGAACTCTGGACCTGGGCTCTATCCCTTAGCTCTTCAGCTCAAGGCTAGTGTCACAGCGCCACGTCCGGCTTTTTTTTCTTATGTGGTGCTGAGGAATCGAACCCAGGGCCTCATACATGCAAGGCAAGCACTTTACCACTGAGCCACTTTCCCAGCCCCTGCCCTGGTTATTTTTGAGATAGGGTCTCACTTTTGTTTTAGTCTAGCCTGGACCATGATCCTCCTAATCCTCTTGTTTGCGCTTCCCACTGCTGCTGGTATGAGCCACCACACCCAGCTTTTGGGGATGACCATGGCAGGAGTCATCAACTCCTTCTAATCCCTGAGCTGTGGCTAATGGGGCTCACTGGAGCAGCGGTAGGCAATGGAGCATGGAGATGGTTGGGAAGAGAGCCTGGTGTGGACCAGTGACCATTTCAGCTGCTGAAAACCTGTGTGGCTTTCCCCATCCACCCCTTATCCACCTAGCATACTGCCCTGCTCCTCTGAGAAAATGATGTGTCTGAGATGACACCTGAGTTCTCCTGGCATGGCTGGGGTAGGAGTTTAACTCAGTGTAAGGCCAGCTTCTGCCAAGGTTGGGTCTCAGCTGCATTCCTGGATCCCTATGCTTTGGAGCGGGTAGTGAATAGGAAGCTGAGTCCAGGGCAAAAGGAAACAAGGTGGTCCCCAGGTAGGTAGTGACAGTGGTCTTTAGCAGGTCTGCAGGGCAGCAGGTAGCTAAAGGAAGACCCAACCACAGTGAGAAATTGCTTTCACCAGATGTAACCCACTCTCACCTCCCTGTAGTGCCATCTTAGGGGCCTGATGCCAGCTCAGAGGGGTTGGCTACCAGAGCAGCAGTGCACACCTCTCCTTCCCACCCAGAAGCGGGTGACGGATTCACACCAGTGAGGTATATTCTAGATCGTGCGGTGGGCCACAGGACTGGAGGCTGAGGCAGCGGCTGGCAAGCTGTTCCACTTCCATTTCTGTGTCCAGCTGCCTTGGCTCCACTGGCTTTCTCCTTCTCACCAGGCACTCCCTTTTCTTGCTACTGCCCATAAGCCCCCTGGCTCTGAGGAATGCATGGGTGCGGCTTCCCTGGGAGAGCTGCTTGGAGGTTTCTCAGGTGGGAAGCCCAGCCAGGAGAGAGGAATATCTGGAAGGACACTGGGTTTGTAGGGTTTTTCTAAGGCCCTTGTCCAATTTGCCACTCCTGATCTTCCTCACCAGATAGCAGTGGGCTCAGACTTCTAGTCCTAGACCTATAGAGCACAAGCAGCTTTGGCAGTGAGGCTGAGCAAGGGGGGTGGGGGTGTCTCTCAGGCTGCGCTTGCAGTGCTGTGCTGTTCTCCCCATGCTTAGACAGGCAGACCCTCAACCCGACTAGTCCATCCCAGGACTCCCCCTTCTAGAAACCCGCAGGTGTCAGGGTCTGCACGCACCATGGTACTCTCTGCAGCAGCAAGAAAATTGGCCCAAGTTCCCCATTGTTCAAATGAATCATGGGCATCACTTGGCAGGAGGCAGAGCCACATGCAGTAGTGTGAGTGATGCCTACGGTGCTTGTTAGGGGAGGGGGGAAGAAAGTTGCAGAAGCTATGAGTAGCCTGAGACCTTTTTATAATCACACGGTGTGGATCTGGGGTGTGTGTGTGTGTGTGTGTGTGTGTGTGCGTGCGTGTGCGTGTGTGTGTGAGAATCTGTGTGGGTAAACATGACATACATGGCTGCAAAGAAAAAGGCTAAAACAGACACTTGACAAACAGATAATAGTGGGTTTTAGAACAGTGCGTGAATGGGTGGTTTTGGAGTCAACCTGTTGAAATAGGAGTTTTAACCATTTAACAATATGTTATGCAGTTTGACTTTTCATAATATACCTGACTTTTTAATACTAATTAAGTTTATTTTAACTAAAAGATAAAGACAAAATTGTACACATCAATAGTTTACCATATGTTTTGATATATGTAGAATATCAGATTAAACATATCTAGCTTCTTAAAAATTTATCATTCATTTATGGTGAAAACATTCAAAATCCTTCCAGCTTTTTGAGATATTCCATACATAGTCTTTATCTATAGACAGCTACCCTGTAGCCACTATGCTGCACCATACCGGAACCCCTCCCTCACCTGACTGGTGGTAAAGAGGAAGAGTGAGAGCAACATCATGCCCATTGGTTGCGCCTGCTCAGTCATCTTACAGGTGGATGTCCTGCGCAAGCAGTGCCTTAGCTAGGCTTGCTGAGCCCAGTCTGCCCCTGCCTGTCGCCTTCCTGACCCAAAGCATTTTGCAGAAGAAGGGTTAACTGAGTGTAGCTTGGCACCCGTGAGGGTGGCAGAGTGCTGAGTGCAGGGATCCTGCCACTTCCAGCCCCAAGTTGAACATCTCCACTCTTCCTGGCATGTCTCAGCCACTTGTCTCCAAGGTGGCTGAGGGCGGAGAGCACCTTCCCAGCACAGCGGGCACTGGCTCTCCTGCCCTTGCTCTGTTCTTACAAAGCAGCTGGCCTTGAGCAAAGTCTCCCAGAGACTCAGCTGCCTCAGTTGCTTCCTGGAGAAGCTGAGAGATCCTGAAGAAGCTTTGCCCAGGGTGCAGCCAGGTGATTCTTTCCTTCTTAGCAGGCTCAGTCCTCAGTCCCCCAGGGGAGAAAGTGAAAAGTGTCAAGGACCTGTGGAATCCTATGCTTAGGAGGCTATGGACCGTTAGAGGGCTTGAGCTGCAGGGCAGGCAGCTATGCCAGGGTTGGGCCTGGCGGAGGCTTCTGTGGGAGGCGTCCTTTGACCCTGTGACTTTGAGAAACAGAAGGAAAGCTGGAAGGGCACTGACCACCAAAGTGAGGCCAGCTCCCCCACCATTGATCTGGTGGCATCTTCTGAGGAGAGGACCCAGTTCGAATGAGGGATAGCATGAAGAGCATTTGCTTGGAGGGGCTGCAGAGAAGGCTTAGAAGTGGGAGAGCCTTCATGAGCTGGGGACCTTAGGGGTGGCCCTGGAGAAGTGGGACCAGGCTGGCCAACCTACTCAGCTTCTTGCCCTGTGCCTTCTGCTAGAGTCCACAGAACTCTTTTAACTTCAAGGGCCAGGCCCACAGTCCCTCTGATGTTGAAAGCAAATGTATCTGCTGGCAGTATAAGAACACAGGTAAGGGGCTGGGAAGGTGGCTCAGTGGTAGAGCGCTTGCCTTGCATGCATGAGGCCCTGGGTTTGATTCCTCAGCACCACATAAGCAAAAAGCCGGAAGTGGCGCTGTGGCTCAAGTGGTAGAGCACTAGCCTTGAGCTGAAGAGCTGAGGGACAGCGCCCAGGCCCAGAGTTCAGGCCCCACGACCGGACCCCCCCCCCAAAAAAAAAAAAAAAAAAGAACACAGGTTCTTGGACAGAGGATGGATGCAGAACTTCCACCAGAACTTCGGAGGGTCCTTGATCCAAAACAGGTGAAGATCACAGGTCTAATCCTCCCCTGTGTGTCTCTCATCCTTTTTTCCAGGTGGAAAGCAGTGACACACCTAAGGATCCTGCCGTGCCCTCCAAGTCCCCCTCCACGGCCCAGGACTCAGGCCCCTCAGAGCTGTTACCTAATGGGGACTTGGAGAAGCGGAGTGAGCCCCAGCCAGAGGAGGGGAGCCCCGCTGGGGGGCAGAAGGGAGGGGCCCCAGCTGAGGGAGAAGGTGCAGCTGAGACCCCACCTGAGGCCTCCAGAGCAGTGGAGAACGGCTGCTGTGCACCCAAAGAGGGCCGAGGAGCCCCCGCGGAAGAGGGTGAGTCCACACAGGTCCAGGAGGGTGAGCTGGGGTGGGAACTGACAGTCTACTTGCCAAGGCTATGGCCTGGAAGCAACCTGCTGAATGCAGCCTCTATACATTTATTTGGTTCACATAATGTTTTAGACATTAAAAAAAAAAAATAGTTGCCAGTACTTTAAAAATCAAGTATTTTTACATGAAAATCTGGAAGTTTGGCTTTACATGGAGCGGGGGGGAAAGCCTGCTCTGGCAATAGTGGGTTTGCATAAAGCCAAGGATTGCTAGACTAGGACAACAGGTACCCTCCCCCCTTCCTTTTTGGCTGGTGTGTGCCTCAGTTTCCTCCCCAGCCTCCCGTCTGATCTTCTTATTCTTTGGATGCCTGCTCACCTCCTCCAGTGCCGAGGACTGCAGCTGGCTCACGGTGCTGGGAATCTGGTTGTGGCGATGAGGCTGAGGGAGCGCCGGCTAGGGCAGCCCAGCCCAGGCCTCTCCATCTGGGGACTTTTTGGCTTAGCCTCAGAATGCTGGCAAGTTGCCCACTTTTCTCTTTCAGGTTAAGCCAGAGATTTCAGGGCCAACCAAGCTGTAAACAAGTTAGTAATGAGGACAACTAGCATTTGTACAGGGCTTCGCAGTTTACACAGCACTTGCTCATACATTATCACATTTGATCCTCCCAGGGCCCTGCCAGGTTGTTTTGCATATGTGCATTTTAATTTCAAAAAGTCTTCCTTCCAAGTGTGTATGATGGCATGAGTAAATTGATTAATTGGCATCCTTGTTTTGCATGAATCCAAAACTAATATTTATGCAGAAGGGAACATTTCCAGAAAAGAGATTCCCAAACTTATTTAAAGATATCTTTCATTCATTATTCAACAAACATTTATGATGCTCCACTATGTGCAAAAGCACTTTCTGAGCAAACAATCATATTCAAGAAGTATTATTATTCCCATCTTAAGGGGATAATAATAAAGTTATAGCTTATAAAATGACTTGCTCACAGCCTCCAGCTCTGTAAGTGGCAGAGCCAGGATTCACTAAATCTTGCTCCTGTGCCTCTCACTCACCTCCGCTGTTCTGGAGTGGGGCTTGCCCTCCTGTTGTCCACCACACTTCATGGGAATGTTTCTCTTCCCCACAGTTGCTAATGCCAGGTGTGCAAAAGAGCCAGAAGCCCATTGTCCTTCCCAAACAGACATGGTAGGTTGGGTGCTGGCGGATTACACCTGTAATCCTAGCTATTCAAGAAGCTGAGATCTGAGGGTTGTGGTTTAAAGCCAGTCCAGGCAGGAAAGTCTGTAAGACTCATATCTCCAGTTAACCAGCAAAAAGCTGGAAGTGGATTTGTGGCTCAAGTGGTAGAGTACCAGCCTTAAGTGGAAAAATCTAAACAAGAGCAAGAGGCAGAGTTCAAGCCATACTAGCAGTGCATGCACATGCACGCATGCACACGTGCGCACGCACACACACACGTACACACACAACTTCCAATCTGACTTGGTGCTCCCCTAGGGCAAGTGTAGTTCACTTTCAGAGTGCTAGAATACTGCTAGCATGGAGACTAGGTCCAAGCAAGTCTCTCCTGACTCTAACTTCAGAGCTCCAGGGCTGCTCTTTGGCCCCAAAGGTTTATTTGCAGTTGGGAATTTCCATGTTTGAGTTTCTGGTTGTTTTCAGGAGCTCCTGCCATCAGCCAATACGTATTCATTAAGTACAGTTTAGTCTGTCAGGACCCCTGCCCATCTGGGGAAACAGAAACCTGGTTCTGGTCTTCCAAGACCTCACTGTTGGCTAGGGACACCAAATACTTTAAAATATGTGACTTTGTCTGGTGATTAGTGCTCTAAGCGTGTCCCTGGTAGGTGGGAGCAGGATACCAAGGGATGTGATAGAAGCCACAAGACTAAAGTAGGGAGTGGGTAGGGTGTGAGTGGCAGTGGGTGGCAGGTGGCCAAGGCAGGCCCTCTCAGGGGTGACCCAACAGGCCTCTGTTACTGGAAAGATCACTTTGCCGTATGGATCCCAGATAGACTGGAAGACTGGGAAGTGGGATGAAAGGTAGGAGGCCACGACAGGCATTAGGAAAAGCATGATACTGTCATAGAACAAGGGGAGTGACACATGCCAGGGATACAAGAGATAATGAAATGGTGTCCAGAATGATTTCTGGATTAGAGACTTCCAGACATGAAGGTTCTCAAAATCTTAGGCTGAGCATGGTGGGTACAAATGCTCTTGGCCTCAGAGATCAGCTAGTGGAGTGGCTGGGATGCTAAGGTTGTTGAGGTATTATCTAAAGAAGTGGGAGGAGACTCTGTGGGGTGCTGGGGTATGGAGGCCAACCACCATTCCAGAACCAGCTGACCCAGAGTCAGCCAGCCCAAACTGGGAGGTTCAGATGAGGAAGGAGTCGAAGCCCAAGGCAGGAAGTGACTTGGCCATGGTCTTCTTTCAGTTCCCCTCATTCTGGAGTTCTTTTCAGGGGTGTTTCAGCCATCTCTCCCAGAGTCCCTATCATTAGTCTTATATAGCAAAAATGGAGGCCATTAAGAAGCATCATCTAGTGGCCTAGACATGCTCCAAGCCAGGAGGAAGGATCAGGAAGAGGGGATGGAGATGAGCAAAAGGCCAAGAGCCAGCACCTGGACAGGGAGGCCGTGTTGGGGATGGCACCTGAATGCCTGGTGTTAACACATGGTGATCATGGTGACCAGGAGTGCAGGCTGGCTTTCACTGAGCACTGACCATGTGTGGAGGTGCCCTAAGGAGGTCCTCGTGATATCTGGGCATAGTGAGGTCTGAGAATCCTTAATCTCTTACTTCATCCTCATGATTTCCAGTTTCAGATGGGGACACCAAGGGTTCAGAAAGGTTAGATAACTTTCCAGAGATTATAGTGAAGGACAAGTGAAGGTGGTCAGCCCAAAGCTCCTCTCTGCTCATCTTGGGGCCTGGTACTGGGCTAGTGCCTGCCCTCTAAGGATACCTGGCCTCGGCCCAGTCACACCTTTCTCTTAAAGGCAATTTACTGTGACTCCTGGTCGAATATACTTTCAGACCAACAGGTAAGTGTTAGAAGCTCTTTACCTACTCTTTCCCTACGACCTGAGATATAGCCAGGGGTCATATTCCAGCCAGGGCCACCCTGGGACCTACCTGGGACCCTGGGTCTGCCCAGGAGCATATGGGCTGTTGAGGAACACTGAGAGAGCAGCTGACCGATGGGCTTCCGTGGCAGCCTGTTTGTGGTTTGCTGGACCAGGCTGCAGGGGGACAGTGATAGGAGAGACAGAGACAGAGAGAGAGAGAGAGAGAGAGAGAGAGAGAGAGAGAGAGAGAGAGAGAGAGAGAGAGAGAGAGAGAGAGAGAGAGAGAGAGAGAGAGAGAGAGAGAGAGAGAGAGTGTGTGCGCGCGCGCGCGCGCGCACGCACGCGCATGCGTGTTCACTCAAGTAGGCATGGCAATCTGTCAGGGAGAAAATTGCGGAAAGAAGCCTGTTAGAAATTGCATAAGGAAAAGTCATTCTGTTTGGGGAAGCTTGGCTGGGGGAATGGGCAGCATTACAGAATAACGCTGGAGAAGCCTTGTGAGTCAGGAGTCCCGCCACGTGACCCCAGCTCGGCTTGTAAGTCATTCCACTCCCCCAGCCTCAATCTCCTCGTTTGAAAAATGTAGGGGCTGGACAAGTACTCAATCACCAGTTCCTTTCAGCGCTGGTTTCCTTCCCTTCTAATGAATAAATGACAACCCGTAAATGGAATCATGCCACGGAGGGTCCCAGGAGGCTGAGGCGTGCAGCTGAGGGCCCTGTCCCACCTGCAGCCCCCAGATGCGGACGCCCGCGCAGAGCCGGCCCAGCCGGATCCAGGGCAGGCGCCCCCTCCTGGCAGCCCAGGCCTGGCCGGGCCCAGCGCCGTGACCGAGGGGGAAGGGGCCGGGCCAGCAAAGGCGGAGGGGGAACCCCGGAGAAGTGTGGGGAGCCGGCTGTGGTAGGAGAGAGGAGGGAGAGGTGGGAGGAGGAGGAGGGGGAGGGGAAGAGACTGAGACCAGGGCAAAGCGCACCTTAGGAGGCGGGTCACGTACGCCGCGCTGGCGAGTGCGTGGCTCTCCCACCCACGCACTGCGTGACAGACACCGTGCTCGACACGCCCCCTCGCCGGGCCACGCCCCCTCGCCGGGCCCACGGGGCGGCCCGCAGGGGCTCGGCCTTCCCGCCTCCCAAGCTGCTGTCACCCAGGCCCCGGAGCCCTGGGGCATTTGCAGGGCCACCCAGGCCAGGTCTGCGGAGAGGGACGGAAACACCCCCACCACAACCACCTCAGGCTGAGGATTCGGAGCCATAAATGCTGCGGTGGTTTCCGCCCCAGAGCTGGGAGACAAGCAGGGGCTGTTTTTTCCGTTTGAGGCTCTTTGTCTCCCCTCCCCACCCCTCAAACTACCACGAGCCAGCCCGAGGAACCTCCTTGATTTGGGCCCAAACTCAATACTTGGCTTCAGAGGGAGGAATTCGGTTCACCCCTCACCTTCCCAGGAAGGGCAGGGCCATCAACCAAACGCTCGCCAGAGCCACCCAACTGCAGCTGTATTGATCCCCCAAAGGGCCTCTGCTGCGTGAGGACCAGAGGCTCTGCAGGGGGGCGATGGAGAACCGGGCCGCAGCCTCGCCTCTCCACACCACAAGTCCTGAAACCCAGAAGGAAGGCTCTTTCCGAAGGATGGGGCTGTGGGAACTGGTGCTCCCAGCCAGCCGTCCCTTCCTGAAACGAATCTGCACAGGAACTTGGGAGACACTAGGGACAGGGGAGCAGGAAATGCCGCGTGTCAAGGATCTCCGGGAAGGAGAAGAGCACCAGCATTTAGTGTGTGAGCAGCCCTGCCCTACACACTCCGTGCTCCCCCAGCCCAGAGCTTTTAGAGCATTTATCCACCTTGTTTCTGTGAGGAAACAGGCGAGGTTAGGGAGGTCACCCTGAGCCTGCGGAAATCCAAACACAAGCCTTCAGGATTAGAGGCTGAGCTTAGGGCCTTGACAGCAGGTCAGGATGGAGGGCAGTGATAGGGCCATGCTATTGAGAATTGCAGGAGGACTTTGTAAACACTGATTAGCTGGAATCTTGTTCTGGGGTACCTTTCTTACCACACGAAAAAGCAAGGCTCCCTTTGAGGGCAGAGAAGGAGCATCTTCTCTGAGTACCTGAGACAGTCAGTGGGCCAGAGGCCACAGCCCAGATTTGTCCCAGCATTGGAACCTGAACCCAGTTTGCCATCCCCCCCTTTCTCTCTCTGTTTCTGCTCAAGGCCTCACACTTGAGTCCTTTGGGGCTAGCACAGTGCCTGCCTGGCACATGGCATGTCATCATGGATGACACTTAACCCAGATGCTGGGAGGACCCTGTTCCCAGTGCATACCAGGGCCCCGGCTTCAGTGAGCCCCTTAGCTACTTACAACTGTGCCAAAAGTCCCCTTGTTCTTCCCTCTTCACAGGCAAAGAACAGAAGGAGACCAACATCGAAACCATGAAAATGGAGGCAAGTGTTTTCCTCACCCTGTGGGGCTCTGTGGATCCTGATTCTAGAAGAAAGCCACCTCTGACGGACTGTGGCGAGTGTGTGTGTGTGAGGGGGGCCGGAGGGTGGGTCCCCACCCCTTCTTTGATATCCCTCTGTGAAAAGGAGAGGAAGTGGGGGTGGAGGCTGGAAGTCCCCCAGTCAGGCAGCCAGCTCGTCCTCCAGACATCACACCCCTCCCTCACAGCTTTGTCCATATGCTCCTACCAACCACACATCCCTCAGTTATTTGGCCCAGACAGGGCCTGCCAGGGCTTCCTAGCCAACCCTTTTTGGCCAGGAGCCAAATTTTCCCATTTTGTTAGAGGTGAGTGGCCCCCTCGTTTTCCCCTGCAGGAGGGGGCAAACCCTGAAAGGGCATCAGTGCCCATCTTAATGCCTGTCTGTGTCTCTGCCATCTCTCTGCCTAGGGTTCCCGGGGCCGGCTGCGGGGTGGCCTGGGCTGGGAGTCCAGCCTCCGCCAGCGGCCCATGCCGAGGCTCACCTTCCAGGCGGGGGACCCCTACTACATCAGCAAGCGCAAGCGGGACGAGTGGCTGGCACGCTGGAAAAGGGAGGTGAGGTGCCTTCTGGCCCAGGCCCCAGCTTATCCTACAGAACCGGAAAACTAAAAGTCAGCTCCAGCCACACTCTGGAACTGTTGGCAGGCTCAGGCTGAGCCTGGGTTTCCCCCTTGACTCCTATAATTTCCAGGGACATACTTGATGATCCCTAAGCAGTAGCTGGTTCATTTGTTTTCTCGACAAATATTTATGGAACACTTACTGTATACCAGGCAGTGTACTCAACTCCTGTTCTCATAGTGTCAATACTCTGAGGGGAGAAATGGGCTAGAAAACAGACAAGGGGAACCAAAAGTTCAGTGTGAGGCCAACTCTAGGCTAGGTGGTTGAGCGGCTTAGAGGAGGAGATGGCATTTCATTTAAAATCTAAAGGAACCAAAAAGGTAGCTCTGAGATGAGTGGGGCAGGGGCAGCATTAACAAGGTGCTGACTTGTTTGGCAGATCCGTGTCCAGTGTGCGGGGGAAGGTAGAGTCAGGCAAGGCTGGGGAGACAAGCAGAGGTCACGCAGGGTCTCCAGGTCCTGCCCACAGCTGGGCACTAACTGCCCTGGGAAGCCGTGGCGGCATCTGTGCAGAGGAGCCCAGTCCTTGTGGATTTGGGTGGCAACAGGGGATTCAGCTTCAGGCTGTGTCATGGAGGTAGACTCTTCAGCACTTGCTGATGGATGGGAAGGGCAGGGAACCCCAGGGGCCTGGCCTCATAATGGTTGAACCATCCACTCCCGTGGTAGGACAAAGGGAAGAAAAGGTGTGGGTGGGTGGGAATCCATGGTTTGAGGGACATGGGCTGGGTAAGAGCAGAATTTGGCATTTCAACCTCCAGAAGCCCAGGAGCTCGCCCAGCAGAGAGAATTCCAGAATCCTGTCTGTAGAAATGCCAATGTGTGGGCTGGGAAGGTGGCTCAGTGGTAGAGTGCTTGCCTTGCATGCCTGAGGCCCTGGGTTCGATTCTTCAGCACCACATAAGCAAAAAAGAAAAAAGTCGGAAGTGGCGCTGTGACTCAAGTGGTAGAACGCTAGCCTTGAGCTGAAAAGCTGAGGGACAGCGCCCAGGCCCAGAGTTCAGGCTCCACGACCAGACCCCCCCCCCCCCCAAAAAAAAGAAAGAAATGCCAATGTGTGCAGGCTGGGGCCTGTGAAGGGGCCCGGGAAGATGGGAATGTGTCCTAGTGGCTTTCCGAGAGAGGGTGGGCTGCAGACAGGCCTGGGCACTGGGCACTGGCAAGCGTGTGGGAGCTGGCGCCTTTGCTTGTGTATGCTGGGAGCCTGGTGAAAACAGCTCATGGGGCGTGGGGGACCAGCCAGGGAAGGAGGTGAAGAAGCCAGACCAGACAGGGGAATCACTTCTCCAAGCACAATGGTAGGAAGAGAGCGTCTGAGAGTGCGGCAGCATTTCACCTGAGCTCCCCCTCAAGTGAGAGCTGGCTCTAGAGAAAGTTCCAAGCCAGGGGGGAGGAGTATCATTTCTGAGGTCTTGATTGTTCCCCATTCCTTCCGGATCCAGGAAGACGGAAATTACTCTTCTGGAAGAGCCTGGGAAAGGGGCGGCTTGTTCAAGGTCTGAGTGGGGAGGCCCCCAGCCTGGGTGCTGAGCACTGACCGTGGAGTGGACTATTTCTTTCCAGTACCCTTTAAGAAGCCAGAGGGAGGGGCTTTGCGTCTTACCCCTGTTCTTTGAGCCTTGAGGCAGGCAGTACCAGCTGTTGACTTAGACCTGGAAGAGCTCTAGAAGTTTGTTTTTTTTTTTTTTTTTTTTTTTTGGGTCCTGTCGTGGGGCCTGAACTCTGGGCCTAGGCCCTGTCCCTCAGCTTTTCAGCTCAAGGCTAGCACTCTACCACTTGAGCCACAGCGCCACTTCCGGCTTTTTTCTTTTTGCTTATGTGGTGCTGAGGAATCGAACCCAGGGCCTCGAGCATGCAAGACAAGTGCTCTACCACTGAGCCACCTTCCCAGCCCCGTAGAAGTTTGTGACTCTCAGACCTCGAAGCCACAATGTAGGCTGCCCTCAGTCACAATAAATAGAGGCCTTTTCCCACTAATAGGAACCTGACATGCATCTTCTCAACTTCATTCTCTACTAAAGTTTAAATAGTGAATATTTGCTAACATACCCAGAAGCAGGAAGAGTACTACTTAAAACAAAACAAAACATGTCAATGGTTATCAATAACTTTTCTAGATTCTTCCACAAATCTGCTTGTCCTGAGGGTGTGGCCTGACTAATACAGATCCTGTCTAATAAGTGCATGACCCTAAGTTCAAACTCCACTACCACCAAAAAATAAAATAAAATAAAATCAATAATCAGCTAGATTTTAGCATCTGCTTCCGTGCCCCAAATAGTAAAACTTAATGGAAACATGGGAATGGTTGCTTTTTTTTTTTTTTTTTTTTTTGTCGTGGGTCTTGAACTCTGGGCCTGGGCGCTGTCCCTCAGCTCTTCAGCTCAAGGCCAGCGCTCGACCATTTGAGCCACAACACTACTTCTGGTTTTCTGGTGGTTAATTGGAGATAAGAGTCTCACAGACTTTCCTGCCCGGGCTGGCTTAGAACTGTGATCCTCATATCTCAACTTCCTGAGTAGCTAGGATTACAGGCATGAGCCACTGGTACCTGGCTGATTTAATTTAAAAATACTGTAGGTACCTATGATTTGCAGCGTGAAGACCAACAAAATCAATTTTAGGCCAGTGGAATTATTTATTATGTCTCTTTTGCTGTACTTAATGGTGTTAGTGAAGACCTCCATGATTGCTAGTACAAGGTTTGCAGCCATCCCCCCTCTCATCTCCAGCTCAAGACAGAGAGGGAGTGAGGTGGACATGGAATTAGGATTTCGGCTTCCCACTCCTAGGAGACCTGGCTCCAAATACCACTCTGCCCTCCTGGGCACTGCCAGGACATGGGGGTTGAGGTGGCAGGTGTAGATAACAAGAATGTTAGAGAAACACAGGTAGCTTTCAAGGTGTGCGTTATCTCCTGAGACTAAAGAGCAGTGACTGTTGCTAAGTAAGCAGCGTAATGGGGCTGCAGAGTGCATCCTCTCCCCTTCTTACCTCAGCTCTTTGACCTTTGGCCTTTTCAGAAACAGCCTCTCTTGCACTTCCTGATGTCTCTTCAGGTGCCCACTTCCTGCAGCACCCCCCTTTAAAACTTCCTTCAGGCACCTTTACAGAGCTACTACCTGAAGCCTTCATGTCTACACACCATACAAGATAGGGGACCCACTAGAAACAGAGCATGAGGGCCTACGCACCTTTAGCAAGTCACTGCTGGGTGTCAGTGGCTCACATCTGTAACCCTAGCTACTCAAGGCACTGAGATCTCAGAATTGTGGTTCAAAGCTAGCCTGTGCAACAGTCTGTGAGACTCTTGTCTCCAATTAACCGGCAAAAAAGCAGTGGCTCCTCACTGTCCCTCCTCCTGTCACATATCTCTGGATGTTTCTCCAAGCTTCAGCTCAACCAACCCAGTGATTTTAGGACTGAAATAGTCCCTGGATCTTATGCCTCATTCATCTCTTCACCTGACCAGATTCTAGGCTACCACCATTTGGGGGTAATTTCTAGGATCTAGTCTCTTTCTTGGCTCTCAGCTTCAAGGTGGGAGCCTAGATTTAGTCATTAGACACTCAGTACTGGATAATGAGGATAATGAATAGTCTCTTGCCTGAGTATCTTCCCTTCCAGCCCTTGGTACAATCCTGTCCTCACCCAGGCTGTCCACCAAGAAGCAAAACCTTGGTATTCCTGACCAGCAGGGGTCGCTGTTCCCTGTTACCTTTGGAGGCACTTTGGATGCTGACTTCAGTGAGTCCCACCTCCTGGGTAGAGACTCTAGCATTACCTAACCTCTCCCTGAACTGAGGTCCCCCTCTGTAGGTAGATTTGGCTGTCTTCACCTCTGCTCTGCGGGGACACAGCTACTGGCTAGTTCATTTTCTGTCTCTACCCAACTTAATTGGAGGTTCCAGGGACACCTGCCCCCAGAGCTGACACTGCAGAGTCTGGCAGAGGCAGGAAAGGTGTACTGAATGAAGAAATCATCGTTGGGCAGGAGGTGCAGTTCAGTAGAACAACAACTGCCCAGCAAGCATGAAGCCTGAATTCAAACCCCAATACCACCAAAATGAAATGATCCTAATCTTAGAGATGTGGGGGTTAAAGGCAACACACAACATTTAAAGCTTCTGTGCAGAACTAGCATATATGGAAGCATGGCTGTCTTTTTTTTGGGGGGGGAGGGGTGGTGCTGGTCCTGGGGGGTGCTGTCTCTGAGCTTTCTGAATCAAGGCTAGCTCTCTACCACTTGAGCCATAGTTGCACTTTTGGCTTTCTAGTGGTTAACTGAAGAATCTCACACACTTTGCTGCCTGACTTGGCTTTGAATCATGATCTTCAGATCTCAGCTTCTTGAGTAGCTAGGATTACAGGTGTGAGTCACCAGAGTCAGGCTAGCTTCATTATTAAAAAAAACTTTTTTTAATCATATAAGTACTTCACAAATATATCCATGTTATTAAAAAAAAAAATGTTAGGGGCTGGGAAGGTGGCTCAGTAGTAGAGTGCTTGCCTTGCATGCATGAGGCCCTGGGTTTGATTCCTCAGCACCACATAAGCAGAAAAAGCCTGAAGTGGTGCAATGGCTCAAGTGGTAGAGTGCTAGGCCTGAGCTAAAGAGCTGAGGGACAGCGCCCAGGCCGAGTTCAGGCCCCATGACCAAAAAAAGGAAAAAGAAAAAACTTTAGAAGTATTTGATACTATCAGATTGTACATACATCACAAGTTTTCCTGTTCATCTGAATGTAAACACACAGTTTGGCTTCAGTTGTTTTTTTTTTAACTGTTACATGGACTGTAGTTTCATTTTATGGTTTGGTTTTTTTTATTTACAATACATCTAGCCAATTTAGCCACATAATTACCATTTTATATTCTACCATTTGGATTATCTATGGTTTTATTCAACCAGCTTCTGGTGAGTGGACATTATATTATTGATTATGCTTGATCTCTGGGCACAATGGCCCGTGCTTGCTCATGCTTGTTGGTGAATCTGTGTTTTTGTAAGATAGATACTAAGAAGGACAAGCTGGGCGCCGGTGGCTCACGCCTGTAATCCTAGCTACTCAGGAGGCTGAGCTCTGAGGATCACGGTTCAAAGCCAGCCGGGGCAGAAAAGTCCGTGAGACTCTTATCTCCAATAAACCACTTGAAAACCTGAAGTGGTGCTTTGGCTCAAGTGGTAGAGTGCTCGCCTTGAGCTGAAGAGCGCAGGGACAGCACCAAGCCCAAAGTTCAAGCCCCACGACCGACAAAAAAGAATAACTGCTAGTCCAATGGAATATGCTTTTTGTATTTTATAAAATGTGGCAAATTGCTTTCTACAAAGGGCAGCAACAATTTATGTTCCAGAAACAGAGTACAAGAGGACTTTTACCTTTGCCAGCATCAATATTTTGGCTAAAAAAAAAAAAAAGTAGGAGAAAAGGTGTCTTGTTATGATTCTAATAGGCTTTTCCCAGATAATAAGGGAGGTTGAGTGTCTTTTTATATGTTTATCAATCATTTGTGCTGCTGTTGCTTTAGGAAGCTTAACAAAGCTGCCTCCCCTGGCTTCACAACTGAGGCTTTCTTTCAGGTCTGGAAAGAGCAGCACTAGGAAGGTGTGGAGGGTCACCTCCTGCCGTGTCATCTTCCTCAGAATGAGCCATTGCTCAGTACCTCCAAGCTCCCAAGTTTGGAGGGACTTTGAGAAGGAGATAAATAGGGTGTGATCACTTGAGCTATGGAACAGTAGACCAATAAGGACTAAAAACAAATTAGGAAGCCAGTGGGTGAGTCTAGACCAGACCATTCCTTACTTGTTTGCCATACCTGAACCTTTTCAGGGTATCTCAAAACTAACATCACCCTCCCAGGAGATAGGAACACTTGGAACTGGCACAACAAAGTTCACTTTACCAGGAGGCTGACTATGTTTTAAAGGTAGCCAGAAATCAGGAATAACTTCCAGGGCTGGCCTGGGCACTAGGCTGTGAAAATGGTCACAGAGGGACTCCCTAGCATCCTGTAAGTAGATGGTTATTGGCACACTGGAGAGTTTACCAGTTTAGGGGTTACAGAATGAAACTGGAGGTTTAAATCCTAGGCCGAAACTCCAGAAGTTCCACATCAGGTCTGACCACTAGCCCCTATGTACCTCACAAATATGCAACAAACAAAGAGACTTGGTGGCAGGATGTCAGTGGCTGTTCAGAAGGCTGAGATCTGAGTATCATGGTTCAAAGCCAGTCCAGGCAGGAAAGTCTGGGGGACTCTTGTCTTCAATTAACCACCAAAAAACTTAGAAGTGGAGCTGTGTCAAGTAGTAGAGTGCTATCCTTGAGCTAAAGGACTGAGTTCAAATCCTAATTCTGGCAGAAAAAGAAAGAGAGAGAAAAAAAAAGGAGAGAGAGAGAGAGAGAAGGGGGAAAGAAGGGAGGGAAGATGGGAGGGAGGGAGAAAGGGGAAGGAGAGACAGAAGGTGAAGGGGCAGAGAGAAGGGTTTCTTACCTGCCATGGGAATGCCATGGGAAGAAGGTACTAAAGCCCCGCTTCAGCCAGGCTCCTGGTGCAGTCCCACACACTTCAGTACACAAGTAAGTAGGGATAGTGTAAATCTGCAGAGTTCAGTCCCAGTTGGGCCCAGTTGACCATTACTGGTCTTTGTTTTAGGTTTCAGAGAAGATGTTATCCTTGAGATTATTCTTGCCAGGTGGCAGGCAGATCCTGATGAAGCTCTGTAGCTTACTGCAAAGACAGATGCAAAATGGAGGCGGGAATGCCAAGCTTTTTTCGGCTGTTTAATTCATAAAACAAATGCAGCTTCTAAGCACCTCTTACAAGAGCAGCCCCCATCACTTTTTTAGTAGTAAAAAAAAAAAAAAGTATGTGGGGGAGGCTGTGTAGTAATGCAGCCTGCTGTGGCTGCCTGAGCTAGAGGAGGGGTTGGACTGTACTAAGATCCTACCTTCCAGGCACCATGCTGAGAGCATTAACTTTACCACAATCCTAAAACATGTTCTCTGCATTTATCATTACTATTATTTACTTGGTTTTAGTCCTAGAGGGTGAACCAAGACCTCATGTATACTAGACACAAAGTTCTCCCACTGACCTATATACTCAGCTTCTGTAAGAGATACTGTAGGGGCTGGGGAAATGTGGCTTAGTGGTAGAGTGCTTGCCTAGCATACATGAAGCCCTAGGTTCCATTCTTCAGTGCCACACAAACAGAAAAAGCTCAAAGTGTCACTGTGGCTCAAGTGGTAGAGTGCTTAGCCTTGAGCAAAAGCAGCTCAGGGACAGTGCCCAGGCCTTGCATTTAAGCCTAAGGACTGACAAAAATACACACACACACACATTGTAGGAAGTTGGGTGTTAGTGGCTCCCACCTATAATTCTAGCTACTTAGGAGGCTGAGATCTGAGGATCAAGGTTCAAAGCCATCCAGGGCAGGAAAGTCCCTGACACTCTTTATCTCCAGTTAACTACTCAGAAAAAGCTGGAAGTGGCACTGTGGCTCTAGTGGTAGAACACTAGCCTTGAGCAAAACAAACTCAAGGGTAGTGCCCAGTCATTGAGTTCAAGCTCTAAGACCTGCACACGTGCACACACACACACACACACACACACACACACACACACTCTGTAGGAAAGTGAGGATCTGTTGGGCCAAACCTGGTTCTCAAACTGCTCTGTTTGGGGCTGGGAATGTGGCCTAGTGGTAGAGTGCTTGCCTAGTATGTACGAAGCCCTAGGTTCAATTCCTCAGTGCCACATAAACAAAAAGCTGGAAGTGGAGCTGTGGCTCAGGGACAGTTCCCAGACCCTGAGTTCTAGCCCTAGGACTGGCAAAATAAAGCAAAAACAAACTATCAAACTGCTCTGTTTTGCAGCCAGGTGATGCACTGGGATAATTAAAGAATAAGGCTAAAGAAGGAGCTGAGTGGGGCTGGGAAGGTGGCTCAGTGGTAGAGTGCTTGCCTTGCATGCATGAGGCCTTGGGTTCGATTCCTGAGCACCACATAAGCAGAAAAAAAAAAAAAAGGAAGTGGCGCTGTGGCTCAAGTGGTAGAGCTCTAGCCTTAAGCTGAAGAGCTGAGGGACAGTGCCCAGGCCCAGAGTTCAGGGCCCATGACTGACCAAAAAAAAAAAAAAAAAAAAAAAAATGTATATATATATATATATATATATATGTATGTATTAAGTGGAGCTGTAGTAGTAGAGTGCTGACCTTGTATATAAATATATCAAAGCTCAAAGATAGTGGCCATGCCTGGAGTGAACGCGCCAACTGGCACAAAAAACAAAAAGACATTAAAAAAAGTGAGGTATTCTATTTGCTGGGAAGGTGGCTCAATGGTAGAGTGCTTGCCTTGCATGCAGGAGGCCCTGGGTTCAATTCCTCAGCACCATATAAGCAGAAAAAAATCAGAAGTGGCGCTGTGGCTCAAGTGGTAGAGAGCTAGCCTTGAGCTGAAGAGCTGAGGGACAGCGCCCAGGCCCAGAGTTCAGGCCCCACGACTGACAAAAAAAAAAAAAAAAGGAGCTGAGTAGATCAGAACTCATTTGCCACACCTGAATTTCTGCAAGGTGCCTCCAAGCTGGTTCTCCTGTTTTCTCTCAGTGGGTTTAGAAGAACAACACTCCAGCCAACCATCCTTCCCAGGCTCCTGGGCTGCCATTGTCCAGGCTGACCCTCGTGCTCACCTTGCTGGGGCTCTTCAGCCTCATGACCTGTTCTCCCAGCACCACTCTCTTGTCCCTTTACTTGCTGTTTTCTTGAGACTGTATGTCTCACGGTGTGAAACTGGATTAAGAGAATGTTAGAATGAGATTCAGGAGGCCTGGCTTCCGGTCTCAGCTTCTGCCTGATTAATCAATTTGAGGAGCTCTTTCTTCCGTCAGCACTTCAGTTTCCTGGTTTGTAATGTGACAGAAATAGGCTAGATAACTGCAGGGGTTCTAAAATCTTTCAAAGAGGGGACCAGAGTCATGATCTGTAGCTTGCTTTGTCGCCAGTATTCCCAGTATTACTACATGAATCCTAAGTTTAAAATGTGAGACAACCCTCAGCTCTTACACATATACTTATCCTAGGAGCTCAAGTGGTAGAGCAACAGTGGTAAACAAAAAAGCTGAATGAAGCCAGATGCTGGTGGCTCACACCTGTAATTCTAGCTACTCAGGAGATTGAGGATTGTGGTTTGAAGCCAGCCTGGGCAGGGAAGTCATCCATGAAACTCTTTTTTTTTTGGTCCAGTCATGGGGCCTGAACTCTGGGCCTGGGCGCTGTCCCTCAGCTCTTCAGCTCACTTGAGCCACAGCACCACTTCTGGCTTTTTTTCTTTTTGCTTATGTGGTGCTGAGGAATGGAACCCAGGGCCTCAGGCATGCAAGGCAAGCGCTCTACCACTGAGCCACCTTCCCAGACCTCAATCATGAGGGCTCTTATCTCCAAGTAACCACCAGGAAACTGGAAGTGGAGCTTGGCTCAAAGTGGTAGAGTCCTAGCCTTGAGCAGAAAAGCTCTGGGACAGCACTCAAGCCCTGATTTCAAGCCCCATGCCTGACTGAAAAAAAAAAAAAGCCAGGCGCTGGTTGGCTCATGCCTGTAATCCTAGCTACTCAGGAGGCTGAGATCTGAGGATCATAGTTCAAAGCCAGCCCGGGCAGGAAAGTCCTTGAGACTCATCTCCAATAAGCCACCAGAAAACCAGAAGTGGTATTGTGGCTCAAGTGGTAGAGCACTAGACTTGAGCTGAAGAACTGAGGGACAGCACCCAGACCCAGAATTCAAGCCCCACAACTGGGATGGGGCAGGGCGGGGGTGAGGGGTATGTGTGAAAGGATCCTTCACATCCATGCCAGGGGACTACTCGGAGGCAGGCAGGCACAGGAAAAAGATTATTACAAGGTTTATTAGAAGAGCCATATTTCCCCCTTAGAGAGAGCGCATGGCAGCCTCCACTATCTAGGTAGCAGCAGGGTCTGGGGTAGGAAGTGAGGTAGATGGGAGTTCAGGTTGGTCTGGAGAGAGGGAGGGGCCAGCAGGTCTGGGTAGAGCTGAGAACCAAAGGTTGGCATAATGCTTACAGCTGCAGGGAAGTAAAGAAAAAGCTGAACTAGAGCACTAGGCCCTGAGTTCAAAATCCTTTTTTTTTTTTTTCCAAAAGAATTCACAGGGCACTGGTAGCTCACTCCTATAATCCTAGCTACTCAAGAAACTGAGATCTAAGGACTGCAGTTCAAAGCCAGCCCAGGCAAGAACATCTAAGAAACTCTTACCTATCTTCAGTTAAACACTAAAACACCAAAAGTAGAGCTGTGGCTCTAGTGGTAGAATGCTAAGCTTAAGCAAAAAAGATCTGGGACAATGCCCAGGCTCTGAGTTCAATTAAGCCCTAGGATTGGTGCATGCGTGTGTGCGCGCACAGACACACAGACACACACACAGATATACACACACAAAGAACTAATGAGGGGCTGGGAAGGTGGCTCAGTGGTAAGAGTGCTTGCCTTGCATGCATGAGGTCCTGAGTTCGATTCCTCAGCACCACATAAGCAGAAAGAGCCAGAAGTGGCGCTGTGGTTCAAGTGGTACAGTGCTAGCTTTAAGCTGAAGAGCTGAGGGACAGCGCCCAGGCCCAAAGTTCAGGCCCTAGGACCGGACCCCCCCCCCAAAAAAAAGAAAGGTAGATCAAGGGCTGGGGGTGCAAGGACCTGGTTCAATTCAAAGAAGGAAGAACTTGAGGCTATCAGGAGAAAGGTGATATTGAAAAGTGTGCCCTTATTCTGTGCCTCTCCCAATCCTGACAAAGTCTTCCATGATGTTCCTTGGTTCAAGAAATATCCATCCTGGGGCTGGGAAGGTGGCTCAGTGGTAGAGCGCTTGCCTTGCATGCAGGAGGCCCTGGTTTTGATTCGTCAGCACCACATAAGCAGAAAAAGCCAGAAGCAGCACTGTGGCTCAAGTGGTAGGGCACTACTAGCCTTGAGCTGAAGAGCTGAGGGACAGCGCCCAGGCCCAGAGTTCAAACCCCACAGCTGACAAAAACAAAACAAACAAACAAAAATCCCTATGGCTGGCATATCCATGGCCTTGGTCAGCTGAGATCTGCCCCTCACTAGTAGTTTTCTGCACAAGACTCACATAATCATCCATTTGTTATTCCAAACTTATGGAACTTATATTTAGCAGATACTAGGTGCTTAGCCACTAAAGAAATGGACTAAAAGGCTGAGCTCCACCCTTCCCTGTGGGCGTGCAACGATTTGAATAAAAACTGCTGCTCCTTGCTTAGGGTTTTTTAGGAAGCTGGCAGACTGGCTGAGGGAAGGCCCCTTCCCTCCCCTTCCCCCTCCTCCCCCCCAGGGCAGGCTATGCCTAGGGAGAGACGCTAGTGGGTCCTGACTGGAACACCCAGTTCCAGAACAGCAGTCCCCCTTGTGGAGACCCTAGAAGAAGGGTGTGGAAGGGATAGGAAGGCAGGTGGTCAAAGAAATTTCCTCAGGTTTGGAGTCTAGAGTTGCTCCAAGTAGATTCTATGAATATGAGGTCAACTTCTAGCTGTATTCCTTTTTTTTTTTTTGGGTACGATCGTGGGGCCTGAACTCTGAGCCTGGGCGCTGTCCCTCAGCTCTTCAGCTCAAGGCTAGCGCTCTACCACTTGAGCCACAGCGCCACTTCTGCCTTTTTTTTTTTTTCCTTATGGGTGCTGAGGAATCGAACCCAGGGCCTCAAATATGCAAGGCAAGCGCTCTACCACTGAGCCACCTTCCCAGCCCCCATCTAGCTGTATTCCTGTAGCTGTTTTCTCTGGGGCTGACCACAGAAGGTGGAGTGCTCAGTATTCCCTCTTCTTTAATCCAGATCACTGGCCAAAGGGCCCTCAGGGCTGTCCACGCACAGAGGAACAGGAGTATAGGAGTCACTCTCTGACACTATGGAGGAACCAATACTCTGGCTGAGGCAGCTCTTGGCCCTTACTGAATATTTACTTAAACACCCCCTCTACTGTGCTGGTGGACACCATCGATGTCCCACAGGCCCGCATTGCCTTGTGGGAGGAGGCAGCAATGCTGTCTACAAATCATGGTGTCAGGCAGTATATACTTGCTCCTGGTCCCAAGAGCAGAACACAATGCAAGAGGACTAGGAAGGCCCGGTGCTGGTGGCTCACACCTACAATCCTAGCTAATCTCAAGGCTGAGACCTGAGGATTGTGGTTTGAAGCCAGCTCAGGCTGGAAAATCCCTGAGCCTCTTATCTCTAATAAACTACTCTGAAAAAGCTGGAAGTGGCACTGGGACTGAAGTGGTAGAGCACTAGCCTTCAGCAAAAGAAGTTCAAGGACAGAGCCCAGGCTCGGAGTTCAAGCCCCATCACCGCCAAAAAAAAAAGAAAAGAGAGAACCAAGAAGCCTTCCCAAAGCTTTCCAGACTTGGCCTGCTTTTAGAATAACACTACGTGTAATGAGGAGGGATGCAGATGGGAAAAAGAATCACTCATGGCACGGAGGAGACTTGAAGCTGCTGGGTTGTTAGAAGAACAAGAGATCCAGTAATAAGGTGCAAAGACTGGGAGAGATGTGTAGGAAGAGAGAAAAGCTGAAGGAAGGTGGTCATTGGGGCTTTCCTGCCCTATGAGAAATTAACGTTTGAGGTGCATCCGGGAGCAGGGGTGTGAGACAACCAGGTAACATCAGGAAGCTCATTCTGGCCACACTGTACGGGCGTTCAGAGAGCAGATGCAGACATGAGAAAACTGCTAGAACTTGTCCAGGTTGGGGAATGGGGAGGAGAAACCTGCCCCGCATTTGCAGGCTTAGATAAGAAACATTGGAGGAAGAGCAGGTTCAGGGCCGGAAGCTGGAGGTGAACTTGATGAGCAGTGCTTTTCATTTTAGGCAAATCCTGTTCAACCATCTTTCCCCTTGCTTTCCTTTGGTTCCTGAGGCTTGTCTCTAAACATCTGCCTTCCCCAAAGCCATGAAGATTTTCTCTCAGCAAGCCAGGGCTTCAGTTAGGTTTTAGATCTACTGCTTTTATTCCAGTCTGGACCATGGGTGTCCACAGGGAGAGAGGATCATAGGCAGCTCAAAGTAGGCATCAGCTCAGACTCCCCGTGTGGACAGAAGGGCACAGGAAGTAGTAGGACAGGACCAGGAAAGACAGACTCATGGGCTTCTGGGACCTGGTCATCCTTTAGGCCTTTCTGGACCAGCTAGAGCACTCCTAAGCCTACTTCTCATATGCATGTCAAGCCCTCATCCTTTCGGCCCCTGCCCACACCAACTGTATAGAGGTGTTTGTGCTGCCACTAGCATTTCAAGATGCCAGATAGCTCTTCTTCTCTTCCTCTGTATCAGTGAATGGTGGGCAGTAACAAATATGTTTACTTTCACTTCCAGCTCAGCTAATTTGCACAAAAATAAGAATGACAACTCAGTCTTCTGTATGTTTCAATCCAGATACTGTTTGCAGTTTTGAAGGGGCAAAATCAGAAAGTAAAACTGAGTTGAAGATGCTGTTGAAGTAAGAAGGCCAGGTCTGGCTGGCGCCATATTGGCCACATGGTGGATGGTAGGGTCTGGCATCTTGTCTACATGATGGGGGAAGGAACCCCCATCCCCATCACCTGCCTCCCTGGTAATGGGCATGCCTGGACCCCTGGAGGCAGGGGCAGGCACTTGGCTGATAGGTTACTGAGTCTGTCAGTCCAGTGCCTGGCACTGGGAATTTCCTGAGGATCTGCCCCCTGAGCCGACCTATTTAAGCCCGGACCAGCCTAGCCATGAGGATTCCATGCCACGTGTGTCACTATGATCCTGTCCTGTGTCCTGTCACCTGGCTCGTCTCCAGTCATCAAGGAGTCCCAATTCAGCTCTCCATTGGAGCTGAATTGGCTTGTTGGTGTTGTTTTTGTTATTTCCTTCTCCCAGCATGAAGACAAGATGCCAGACCCTACCATCCACCATGTGGCCAATATGGCGCCGGCCTCCTTACTTCACTATGAGAATTCAGTGTTGAGCAGGGTATTCAGGTATGAAGCTGAAGCAGAAGGATCACTTGAGCCCAGGAGATGAGACCAGCTTGGGAAACAGTGAGAGACTAACTTGAAAAGAAAAAAAAGAAAATCAGTGTGTCTTAAAAAGTGGGTCTGAGCTGGGCGCCGATGGCTCAGGCCTGTAATCCTAGCTACTCAGGACGCTGAAATCTGAGGATCACAGTTCAAAGCCAGCCCAGGCAGGAAAACCTGTGAAACTCTTTTATCCAGTAAATCACAAAAAAACTGGAAGTGTGTGCCTCAAGTTACAGCGTGTTCGCCTTGAGCTGAAGAGCTCAGGGACAGTGCCCATGCCCAGAGTTCAAGTCCCAAGACTAACCAAAAAAAAAAAAAAAAGTGGGTCTGAACCTTACCCTCAACCATCTGAACCAAACAAAGCTGGAAGTGAAGCAGTGGCTCAGGTGGTAGTGCTAGCCTTGAGCAAAAGAAGTTCAGGGAGAGCACTGAAGCTGGCCCTGGGGCCCTGGCTAGACCTGCTATAGTTCTGGGCTTACTGAAGTTTGAGAACCATCAAGCTTCATCTGATTAGAAGCAAACCTAACAGGGAAGACATTCCTCCAAACAGTTTTGTGTAAACATCAGGACTTGGGCTGAATTAATCACTTGGGGAATTCAGTGAAAGTACACCGCTTGGTTAAAGGTCTCAAGCTGAATGAATCTCAGGTACTAGCCAGGTTGTAGCTCTCAGTTTCAGAGCCTGGGGGGTGGGAAGACCGGAAGGGACCCGGGCAGGAATTTAAATTTTCCCTTTTGGATGGAGATGGCTGACAATCCTGCTGTTTTCAGTTTAGGCAGTTCTCCTCTGCAGAGCCCCTCCCACTCTTCTTCACAACCTGAAACTTGAGAGGGTCTGCATGCCTGAATCTGAATGGTGGTTCCTTTGGCCTCCCTCGCCCCCATCCCACCCCTCCCCACCCCGCCCCTTTTGACTCGTGCAGCCTGGAGAACTGGGGTGGAGTTGGGGTGGGAAGAGGGGATTAAGATGAACTGGGTTCCTTTTCATCCACTTCTCCCTGCCCCTCCCCTGCTACTTTTTGGCTGGACCTAGGTCTTGAAATCAGGGCCCGGGTGCTGTCCCTAAATGTCTTTTGCTCAAGGCTAGCACTCTACCACTTGAACCACAGCTCACTTCCGGCTTTTTACTGGTTAATCAGAGATGAGAGTTTCATAGACTTTTCTGCCCAAAATGGCTTTGAACCACAGTCCTCAAATCTCATTCTCTGGAGTAGCTAGTATTACTGCTAGTTCCTCCTCTCCCCCCCTCCCCCACCCCGAATCCTGACCTCCCCTGATCTTTTTTTTTTTTTGTCAGTCGTGGGGCTTGAACTCTGGGCCTTGGCGCTGTCCCTCAGCTCTTCAGCTCAAGGCTAGCGCTCTACTGCCTGAGCCACAGCGCCACTTCTGGTTTTTGAGTAGTTTATTGGAGATAAGACTCTCACGGACTTTTCTGCTCCAGCTGGCTTTGAACCGTGATTCTCAGATCTCAGCCTCAGTAGCTAGGATTACAGGCGTAAGCCACCAGCACCCGGCCCTCCCCTGATCTTTTTTTTTTTTTTTTTTTTGGGTCCCGATGTGGGGCCTGAACTCTGGGCCTGGGCACTGTCCCTCAGCTCTTCAGCTCAAGGCTAGCGCTCTACTGCTTGAGCCACAATGCCACTCCGGCTTTTTTCTTTTTGCTTATGTGGTGCTGAGGAATCGAACCCAGGGCCTCAGGCATGCAAGGCAAGCGCTCTACCACTGAGCCATCTTCCCAGCCCCCCTCCTCTGATCTTAACTGTAACATTTAGTAGATCCCTGTCATCCCATTAGGAAAGGAGATCTAGAAAGGTCTTGTCATCTCTGAAACATCTGGCCCAGTCAGCTGTCCCTCACCCTCCCCCCCTACAGTGTCTTATCTGCCCCCTGCCTAGCCTTCCCCCTTCCCCCACAGGTAGAGCAGTGGTTGGCAGGTGAGGTACTGGTGTTGCCGCCCAAAGCTGTAGGGAAGGAAGGTTAGTTTGCTATAGGGAGGCAGGAGGGGTGACTCAGAAAGGATGCAGAAGCCAAGGAGGGTTAGGGGCTGCTGAGGGAGGGGTGAGGCCTGTGGGGAGACTGGCTTTCCAGTAGGCCCCCAAAGCTCCTCCTCTTGAGTGGGGACATGCTGCTGCCCTCCCTAGCAGATGACATAATGGCTGCGCCACTGCTCATTTCTTCTCTTCATGCATCACCAGGAAGTTCAGGCTGTTGTAGGTGACTCCCAGGTCTGGTCTTTCTGCCTGAAAAGCCTAGAGTTTGTGCTCAGTCCTCAGATCAGAAGATTTGAGTCTTCCCTCAAATCGTTCTGTCTTTACTGATCCCAGGCGCCTGTGATTTCCCTCGGCACATGTAGGAAGTGTCCCTACCACATAATTTACCATCTAATTACATGCTGTCTTGAGTGAGGGCTGTGGTTTATGTGTGGTGGGTCCTTGGTACGCAATTAGACTGAGAAACAAAACAGAGGCCCCTCTCTTCTATCATCTCCTCCTCTCTCCCGAGTCCTCCCCTAGCCTGTCCATTGCAGGTGTCAAGACACTCAGATTCTGGGAAGTAAGCATGCTTCAGGCAGGCTCACAGGTTGGCTCCACCAAAATGGATCTGGGTAGTGGGGGTAGGGTCCCTCAGGCCTTCAGCATTTGCTTAAATGCTGTGCCTCTTCAAGCTCAGGGATCAGAAGGCAGTTCTGTCGTATCAAGGCCCAGGTTTGGGCTGGTGATGTACAGCAGACCAGGCCAGCACCTCGCGGTTGCTATGGTGACTTCTGCTTTTCTTCAGAATAAGATGGATTTCTCTTTCAGCCTGAATCTTCTGCCTGGGCCGCCACCATTCTGTCCTCCCTGGAACCAGACTTCCCAGCCCCCTACTCTCTGCTTTCTGCCACTAGGGACAGCTTGTCCAGTGCTTCAGTTTCAAATCAGGATCTGATATCAGACAACAGCATGTTCTGACATGAAAGGGGACCAGGAAAGAAAGACCCAGGAGGTGGGGTGGCTCCCCAGGGACTTCTACACTGAAGTGAAGTCTCCAGATACTCTCCTTCCTCTCTCTACATCACTTGCTTCTTGGTATGGGACTGTGGCCCTGACCTTTCCCATGGCGGGCACAGTCCTCTGGAGCTCTCCTTCATTCACATAGCTGGGGCTCTCTAATATAGCTGGCTGATAGCAGAATTACCCAAGGATGTTGTAAGAGAATCCTGGGTCTCACCTAAGGCCGCTGATCTACTTAAGTAGGCCCCAAAGATCCATGTTTTAAAAATCATCCTTAGGGGCTGGGAAGGTGGCTCAGTGGTAGAGCGCTTGCCTTGCATGCATGAGGCCCTGGGTTCGATTCCTCAGCACCACATAAGCAGAAAAACAAAAGCCGGAAGTGGCGCTGTGGCTCAAGAGGTAGAGCGCTAGCCTTGAGCTGAAGAGTTGAGGGACAGCGCCCAGGCCCAGAGTTCAGGCCCCATGACCGGACCCCCCCAAAAAATAATAAAAATAAAAATCATCCTTAAAGCCAGGTATAGGTGGGTCATGCCTATAATCCTCATTACTCAGTGTAAGGATTTAGGCGAGGAAAGAACACGCAGGAGGAGGTAAAGGTGAAGAAAGGAAAGTTTATTGGGTTACATTCCCTGGCGAACTCCCTGGTCAGGATCAGAGAAGTCACATAGAGTCTGGCTGTAGCAAGGTTTATATGGCCGGGGTCAGCATGTAACTTGTTTTGCGAGTTTGAACAGTTTCTGGCTGGTGAAGAGCGATTGGGACAGGTGGTGTATAATTGGGACAGGTGGTATATAAGGAAGTGGCTTTCTCAGCTGCCTCTGCCCTCCAGCAGCCAGTAATTCAGGATGCTGAGATCTGAGGATTGTGGTTCGAAGCCTGCCTAGGAAGGAAAGTTGCTTTTTTTTTTTTTTTTGTCAGTCGTAGGGCTTCAACCCCAGGCCTGGGCCCTGTCCCTCAGCCCTTCAGCTCAAGGTGAGTGTTCTACCACTTGAGCCACAGCACCACTTCCTGTTGGTTTTCTAGTGGTTTATTAGAGATAAGAGCCTCACAGACTTTGCTGCCCGGGCTGGCTTTAACCGTCATCCTCAGATCTCAGGCTCCTGAGTAGCTAGGATTACAGGTGTGAGCTACTGGTGCCTGGCCAAGGAAAGACTTTTAAGGCCAGAAGTGGCTCAAGTGGTAGAGCACTAGCCTTGAGCAAAAAATCTTAGGGATAGGGCCCTGAGTTCAAACCCCAGGACCAACACACACCTTGAGGTGATTAAGACCCAGTGGATTTGGGGTTCTTCTGGCAGGGTGAGTTGAGAGGGACTATGAGAAGAAAAGGACGCAGTGTTCTCTGCAGAGGATGAACTGGCCTTTCTGGGCTTCCAGGAGCTAGAACACCCCTGGCAGCTAAGCCTTGTCAGGAAGCCAGTATTTCCTGGTCATGTTGGTTAAACCAAGTCCTAGCTCCCACCTCTTCCCTCAGGAGAAGCTAGGAGAGAGAATGACAGGAAGGGGGGATGTTGCCATAACAACCAGTTCCAGGCAGAGGCCTCCCTTCCAGGAGCTGGTACTTCACCCCAGTCATGGTGGTTTCCATGGAGATGAGGTACTGAGGGATAAGAGGAATATTTGCCCCACTTAGAACAGTCAGGAGCTGCCAGAAGGCAGCATATCTCTAGGTGGAAGCCTTGGACCCTGTCAACTTGGAGTCCCCCAGCATGGCCTCTGCTCTCCTGGTGCACGTCTGACACCTTCCTCTGCTTAGTTGCTCTCTCCCATGTGCCTGTCTCCTTAGCAACAAGTCCTGCTAACTCCATGCTACTGGCTCCATAGCTATTTTTAGCTTCACCGCCAGCAGCCCAGTCTGGTCATTTGCTTGCAACCTCCATATGGATTGCAAGGGAATAGGAAAATGAAGATGCTTGGCCACTTCGGGGAACCCTAGATCCAAACCTCTTAGCAACCATTAGAATTCCTGCTATGGAAAGTATCTGTCACCTAGCCTGGAACCTGGAAAGTTTGGATGAGGCTCCTGAGACCATGCTGCATTCATTTTGACAAACACTGTTTTAGTTCTCCATTATGTGCAAGATGCTTTGTCCATACTGCTTCAATATGAAGCTGCATAAGGTCCCAGCCTTCCAGGGACTTCTAATCTTGTGGAGAAGATGAGTGCAGAGTTGCCTTTCTACATGGCAAAAACCTCACAGATCTAGGCGAGGCTTTACACAGTGCCAAAGAGGGGAAGAGGAGGGAGAGAAGACAGGGGAGATGAGATAAGGATGAGGGGAGAGAACAACTCCAGCCCAATGCGCTTTCCATGATAATGACGCTTCTGCCATCTGCAATATCCACTAGAGTGGCTTTTTTTTTTTTTTTTTTTTTTGGGGGTCCGGTTGTGGGGCCTGAACTCTGGGCCTGGGCGCTGTCCCTCAGCTCTTCAGCTCAAGGCTAGCGCTCTACCACTTGAGTCACAGCACCACTTCCGGCTTTTTTCTTTTTGCTTATGTGGTGCTGAGGAATCGAACCCAGGGCCTCAGGCATGCAAGGCAAGCGCTCTACCACTGAGCCACCTTCCCAGCCCCTAGAGTGGCTTTTGAACACTTAGATTGTGGCTGGTTCAACTGAGGAACTGGATTTTAATTTTTATTTCATTTTATTTAACTTAAGTAGCCCCATGCAACTGACAACTACCTCTACTGGCAGCAAGGGCTAGAGACACCTTCTGGGTAGAAGAAACTAGTGAATAGATGGTAAGATTTGGGCTAGTGGAAGTTGAAGGGTAAGACACTGTGAGAAGAGGGAACAGCATGAGGAATAGCAAGTGGGTAAGTAGGTGGCAGAGCGTAGGCTATGGGATCTATCACGGAGGCCTCCAGGTTTGTGGGGGCCTTGAATGTCGTGCACGGTGTTGACTGCTTGGCACTGAGGCTTTTGAGCTGTAGGCAGGAGGAGGGCAGTTTTAGAACAGATATCCATCCTGAGCCTTCTGTCTAAACAAGCTCTCCTGGTCTGGTCGTGGGGCTGGTGGGGCTAGATCTGTGGCAGAAAAGATGCACTAACTTCTGGGTAAGTTGCTTTGCAGATGGCTTTCTAGGTGTATGGCTTCTCTGATTTTGAGTGAGGGACTCATGTGGTGATTGGCAGCAACATTATCTGTTTCTGCCAGCGTGGCACTTTATGACAAAGCATGCCATGGAACGCTGAACTTTCACTTCAAGCCAGTAAGCAGGAATGGCTGTGCCCCTGGATCTTGAGCAGGATACCCACTTGGCCAGGGGGTCTCATTTCAGCTCTTTGAAACTAGGAAATCACGTCTCCATTTCTTTTTTGTCAGTCATGGGGCTTGAATTCTGGACACTGTCCCTGAGCTCTTTAGCTTAAGGCAAGTGCTCTACCACTTGAGCCACAGCGCCATTTCCTGTTTTCTAGTGGTTATCTGGAGATAGAGTCTCCTGGACTTCTCTGCCTGGGCTGGCTTTGAACTGTGATCCTCAGATCTCAGCCTCCTGAGTAGCTAGGATTACAGGTGTGAGCCACCAGCACTCGGCTACTAGAAAATCACTTCTTATCATGTTCTTCAAAGATACAGGAGAGGGGCTGGGAATGTGGCTTACTGGTAGAATGCTTGCCTAGCATGCAGGAAGCCCTGGGTTCAATTCCTCAGTACCATATACACAGAAAAAGAAGCCAGAAGTGGCGCTGTGGCTCAAGTGTCAGAGTGCCAGGCTTGAGCAAAAAGAAGCTCAGGGACAGTGCCCAGGACCTGAGTTCAAGCCCCAGGACTGGCAAAACAAAAAAACAAAAAAAAAACCCAGAAACAAACAAGCAAAAACGAAAATAAAGACTCAGGAGAGTGACATACACTAGCCTGATAAATTTGCTGATTTCTAAGAAGACGTGTCCAGGCCACACAGATAATACTGGTCCTGCTGTTTTACTGGCAACTTACTAGAAAATGTGTCACTAGAAAATGTAATTAACATAGACGTTTCCTTGATGAAAACACCTCTTAAGGACACCTGACCCTTGGCCCTGATCCTGTATTCATCAGTTAGGGTGGCCTGTTGAGTCACTGCTGTTTGCCTGCTGGTCAGGAAATGCACTGTCTTTGAGGGTGCCCCTCTATCTGTCAGACTGTGCGGGAGCCTTCTTTTCCAACATCTCTTTTAAGCTCTTGACATCCACCTTATCTTCTTTTCATCCACGAATTGCTTCTTGCAACCTTTGATAGCAATTTTGATACTTTGATAGCAACTGATAGCAATTCTTTGATAGCAGTTCCAATCACTGGGCTTGTTTTACAGATTGCTACCATTTTTTGGTTGACTATCTTTGTATCAATCAAAAGACTAATCCCAAGAATTACCCTGGGAGGGTTTCTTTAGAAGGTCAAAAGTATCTGTGGCCTGTGGATCCCTGAGGACTGTCCAGGTTTTTTGTTCCCAACTTCCTACCCCTTACTGATCCTAGATCTTCGGGGTCTGATTCTGTCCAAGGACCTTAAAAAAACAACTGTTTATATGACTTACAGTCTACAAAAGGGAATGTGGCCAAGGGAGATGGAAGATGCCTTAAGTTCCTCAGGATATACCTCTGGGTCTAAGCTTCCTTTTAAGCTGGGAAATTGTGTGTGTGGAAGAGCTGGGACTTGACTTGAATTTTAGAGGATGAAGATTAGGAAGTTTGAAAGCTGTGGAAAGAGGCTACTTTGTATGTGGACCAAGAGAAAGGGAATGGTTCTGAGAAGTTCTGGCTGTATGCCTGAAGAAACTATCACAGTCTTAAGGTGTTTAGCCACATTATGAGGGGAAAAAGGGGTATCAGAGGCGGGTGTCATTCTGTCAGTGTCTAAGCCCAAATCAGCAACTTCCTTTTGAGTGGAGACCTGAGCCTAGATGCTGAGCTGGTAGCAATAAGGCAAACAGTTCAGCAAGTCATTTTCTACTCTCAAAAGCCAGGGCAAGCTGGAAGTGTGAACTCAGGGCCTTATTTTATTTTAATTGGTGCTAGAGACTGAACCAGGATCTTTGAATCCTAAGCATACACCATACCAATGAGCTATATCACAGGTTGGGGAAGTTTCTGAGAAGCTGTCCCAGTTACTTTGACTTGCTGGGGGCAGAAGAGGGTCTATAGTTTTGTATTTTTGTGCTGGTCCTGAGGTTTGGATTCTGGGCCTGGGTGTTGTCTCTGAGCTTTTTTTTTTTTTTTTTTGGTCGGTCATGGGGCTTGAACTCTAGGCTTGGGCACTGTCCCTCAGCTCTTCAGCTCAAGGCAAGCGCTCTACCACTTGAGCTACAGTGCTACTTCCAGTTTTCTGGTGGTTTATTGGAGATAAGAGTTTCACGGACTTTCCTGCCCCGGCTGGTTTTGAACTGGGATGCTCAGATCTCAGCCTCCTAAGTAGCTAGGATTACAGGCGTGAGCCACCGGTGCCTGGCTAGTCTCTGAGCTTTTTTGCTCAACGATAGCACTCTACTACTTGAGCTACAACTCTACTTCTTGCCTTTTGGTGGTTAATTGGAGATAAGACTCTCATAGACTTTTCTTCCCTGAGCTGGCTTTGAACTGTGATCTTTAGATCTCAGACTCCAGAATAGCTAGGATTGCTATTGCCTCCTAGCTACAATTTTCATTCTTTAAAGATATGTGATCCTCAGATCTCAGCTTCCAAAGTAGCTAGGATTACACAATAAGCCACCAGCACCCAGCATTGTTTGGTTTTTGTGTTTTTTGGAGGGAGGGGCATTGTGGGGCTTGAATTAGGGCCTAGGTGCTGTCCCTGAGCCTCTTTTACTTAAGGCTGGCACCCTACCACTTGTGTCACCGCCCTCCACTTTTAGTTTTCTGGTAGATAATTGGAGATAAGATCTCTCAGACTTTCCTGCCCAGGCTTTGAACCTCAATCCTTAGGTCTCAGCCTCCTGAGTAGCTAGGATTACAGGTGTGATCTACCAGCACCCAGCTTTTTTTTTTTTTTTTTTTTTGTCAGTTGTGGGGCTTGAACTCAGGGCCTGGGTGCTGTCCCTGAGCTTTTTTGTTCAAGGCTAGTGCTCTACCACTTTGAACCACAGTGTTACTTCCTCCCTTTCATTTTATTTGTTTAGCAATGGTACAGATGGACTGATGGCTTTTTTTGGGTGGTCCAGTCGTGGGGCCTGAACTCTGCACCTGGCTGCTGTCCCTCAGCTCTTTTTTTTTTTTGTCTGTCGTGGGGCTTGAACTCTGGGCCTGGGCGCTGTCCCTCAACTCTTCAGCTCAAGGCGAGCGCTCTACCACTTGAGCTACTGCGCCACTTCTGGTTTTCTGGTCATTTATTGGAGATAGGAGTCTCACGGTCTCTCCTGCCCGGGCTGGCTTTGAACCGCGATCCTCAGATCTCAGCCTCCTGAGTAGCTAGGATTACAGGCGTGAGCCACCAGCGCCCGGCTTGTCCCTCAGCTCTTTAGCTCAAGGCTAGTGCTCTACCACCTGAGCCACAGCACCACTTCTGGCTTTTTTTTTTTTCTTTTTGCTTATGTGGTGCTGAGGAATCGAACCCAGGGCCTCAGGCTTGCAAGGCAAGCGCTCTACCACTGAGCCACCTTCCCAGCCCCTTTTTTTTTTTTTAATGTCTCCTTTACCTTATATGTAGGTTGTAGGATGAGAAGGAACTTTGTACTCCAAGGTTTTTTGTTTGTTTTTGTGGGCCGTGGGGCCTGAATTCTGGGCCTGGACACTGTCCCCCAGCTCTTCGGCTCAAGGCTAGCACTCTACCACTTGAACCACAGCACCACTTCTAGTTTTGTCTGTTTATGTGGTGCTGAGGAATCAAACCCAGGGCCTTATGCATGCAAGGCAAGCACTCTACCACTGAGCCATCTTCCCAGCCCAATGTACTCCCAAGTTTTATACGAAGAAAGTCTTCCTTTTCAGCGCTTGTTTGGTCTGATGGCTCCAGAAAAAGTGAGCTGAGCCCCAGAAGAGATGGTGGGCTCCCGTTTATAGCATATCTCTTGGCCTCACTAACTTATACCTGTGTTCCAGCTGGTACATCCCAGCTACTGTAGCCCAAGCCAGGCACCTGAAGAGGTACCTGTCTTTGGGATGTCCTTCCAATACTCCTGAGGCTTGGTGTCATCATTTGTTTTGCAGACTAGAAAAGCATATTTCTTGGGGGTTAAGTGGCTTGTGTCATGGTCATGTTAGAATTGGAACTCAAGTTCAGATCTTGGGACACATGAACCAGCCAACAGACCTCTACTGCTGGGAGCATTCACCTTCCAGTCTTTGTTCGCTTTTTTGACTCATCCTATAAACAGAAAGAAGTTAATCTTTCTAAGATACCCATTCATCTTGTCTGGAAAACTGGCCCTTATTCTTCTCCTTTACTGAGCCTACCATCCACGTGGCTGACTCCCTCTTTACAATCCATGCTTTAGCTTTAGTCCAGTTTGGGGGGGGGGGGGGAAGCTGGAGGTGATCTAGGTCTTACCTGCTCCAGCCAAGGCCCAATCTTACCCAGGACATTCCAAATCCTAATCATCCTCATCTCTTCAGCCCCATTTATCACTCCTGCCACCCAGCTGGGGTTGACCTCTAAGCCAGGTGCTTGATCTTTACATATGTCTCCTAGTCTAGTGGAATCTGTCTACCCCTGAGGGAAGGCCAGCAAGCACTCAGTGTTTTCTTATGCTGACTTTCACTTAATCGACTGCTGTAGAGGAGCCTGTGGGCCCATCCGCCTCCACCTCTCTTGAGGAGGGAGCTTAAATGGCGGAAGCCACCCTGGGAGGCTCAGGGAAAGTGTTTCCAGCTAGATGTCTTCTTGCCTGGGAAGGAAGACACTGGTGTAGTTTTGAAGGAAAGTCCTTACCCACAACTTAGCACACAGGAAAATGAGAAAATCAGGGAAGACCCCAAAATGAAGTGTGTGTGTGGGGGGGGGGGGGGAAGGGGAGGTGTCACTGGGGCCTAAGGCAGCAAGGAAGAGTTCCTTACTACAAGTGTGTGTGTGTGGGGGGGGGGGGGTTGTGGTGTCTGACGCTTGAATTCGGCCAGGATGCCGTCCCCCAAAGCGCGAGGCTGGCGCCTGAACCGTAGCTCCACTTCTGGCTTTTTGGTGGTTAGGGCTTCCAGTCGCGATCTCAGGCCTGAGCCTCCTGAGTCGCTAGGCTGGCTGGCGTGAGCCGCGCATTTTAAGGCACCCCTCGATCCACCTGTAGCACGGAGCCCCCCCCCCCCCTTCTGGTCGCAGGGCGCTCCAGCTCCCGCGCGGTGCCGGCCGCCTCGCCGGCTTTCCCTGCGCTCCCGCCTCGGCTCTGAGCTGCGAGCGCCTTCTCTTTTTTTTAAACGTGCTTCCGTGAAACTCACTTTCTCCAACTTTCTCCCGACTCTCACGGACGGCGCGAGAAGCTAGGCTCGCGTCCTGCCAGGTCTCCCCGGCCCCCCGAGGGAGCGGCCCCCACCCGCGCCCCCTCCCGGCCCTGCGGGTGCCCCCCGGTGCGCCCCCCCCCCCCCCCAGCGCTCATCCGCGGAGTTGGAGTTGGGATGAGGGCAGGGCGGGCCGCCGGGAGGGGCTCCCTCCCCGCCGGCCGCGGGGGCGGGGCCCTGGGAACGGGCGTGGGCGGACCAGGCCCCCGGGCCCCCCGCGCCCCTCGGACCGGGTAGAGGGGTTGGCCCACCGCCAGCGTCGGAGGCCGGCCCCCTCCCCCGGCCCGCTCGCAGCCAACCAGGCCCTCCAGCGGGGCCCACGTGACCTGGAGTTCTAGACAAAGAAAATGTTCCTCCCCCCCCCCGCCGCCCCCTCCCCCTTTCTCTGGCCCCCGCCGCCCCCAGCCCCATCGCCCCCAGCCCCTCCCCCCCGGCGGGCAGCTACTTAGAGCGGCGGGGCCAGGGGCTCACACCTGAGCCGGACCGCAGAGGGGCTGCACCTGGCCTTATGGGTAGGTTCCTGGACGGAGCCCAGGGGAGGCTGGGGAAGGGGAGGCGGCCGGGCCGGTGGGAGGGTCCCCGCAGCCCTCCCGCGCTGGAACCAGAGTCAAGTATGCCTCCCCGGCCCGCCGCCGCGGCCCCGGCCCGCCGGAGTTCTGGAGCCGCCGACTTCACCGTCCCACCCACTCGTGCCCCGAAGCCCCACTCCTCACCGGGCGCCAGTGGCCCCTGGCACGCACGGGGCCGGGGGCGCCGCAGGCTGGGGAGCCGGCGGCCCGGCCCGGGGCAGCTGGCGACCAGAAGTTAGGTCGGATGGAAGCAGCCTGGGTTGAGCCGCTGGCAGTCGGGAGCCTGGCCGTGGCTGGCCGGCGGGTGTGCCCGGCCAGGGCACCGCGCTGTCCCGAGGGCCGGGCCAGGTCACGGCCTCTGGGCGGAGACAGCCTCCTCGCCGGCTGCGGGAGCCCCCTCGCAGGCGGCCCCGAGGATGCGGGGTAGCGGGGACCCGTGCCACCCTGACGTGCGGTGACACTGCGACGGCCCGAGGCCGCGTGGACCCGGGGCCGAGGGGCGCCCAGTCCTCTGACCTTTGGCGTGGGGGAGTCGCCGGGGAGGCGGGGGCACAGCCGGAGGACGACCTGGACGGGGAGGCCGGCGTGTGTGGAGTTGTGCCCCAGGCCAGCGGGCGAACGGGAGCCACTTGTGTGTGGGGAGGTGGTGCGGTGGCCTTTTTGGACCCAGCCCAGCCTCTCCCGGGAAGAGGAGCCTCGAGCCCCCAAAGCATGAACCCTGTTAACCCTTCCCTTGCCTATTGTTTGCCGGGGAGAAGGGCAGAGGTAGTGAAAGTGCGCAGGAGGATGAGCCCTCCCCCGCCGTCCCCGCTCCTCTCTCCTCCGGGCTCCCGCTGCGAACCCCCTCCTCGGTGCGGGTCCCGGCGGAGGCCCCCTTTCTCCTCTGCCTGCCTGGGCCAGCCAGGCGCGTGCTCTGCAGCGAGTGGGCTGGGGATGCTGAGCAGCTATCAGCAGCAGCATCTGACAAGCTGGGGGAAGTTGTGGGGGAAGAAGAATTTTCAGGAACTGCTGCTGAGGGGTGAGAGAGACAAAGGGGCTGTGGGGGAGTAATAAGAGTGGTGGCGGGCACGACTCCTTTCTAGACCTGGGAGCCCGGGAGGAACCCGCCCCGACCCCCCGCTGCTTACTGTGGTTGTGGTAAGCGGCCTTGCCTGGCCTGCCCCGGGCATGCACCGTGCACAATCTTTAGGGCATCCTAGGGAGAAGTCTGCTGGATATGACGGAAGGTGGGAGCCACCGCCTTGGCCACCAGGTTTATCTGTGGGTGTAACTAGTGCATTTGACACAGTTGAAGATCCTGGGAGCAGAAGTGGCTTCCTGGAAGAGGGAAGGCCACGCTCCTTCCCCACCCTGCCCCACCCCCAGCCCTGCCTTGTTGAACTTTTTGGGAGGGAGGAGTTGATAGCCAATTGTTAGAAAAGGGAGAGCAAAGTCCTGGCCAGGTGAGGTCGGACTGAGAAGGGTTGCACAATACTCTCCATTCTATCCTCCCCTCCCCCAATCTTAGCTCTTTTCCCAGCTGTTTTTGGGCTGGGGCAAAGACTGCCTTACTCTGTTTCAGAATTTTTAGGATGCATTGAGTCAGGAGAGAGAACTAAGTCTGTTTTGGGAATTGCCCCATGAAAAAGGTTTGGTCCATTCCCTGAAGGCAAAGACTATAAAGATGGTGAGAAATAAAATGAACCTTTCAATCAGTACAGTAGGTCATTGACTTACAAAGGCTTTTAACCTAGTATGCTTAGACATGGGGTCTGTTGGCAAGCTTTAGAAGAGTCCTTGGGAAATTCTTTGTGATACCTAAGTCAGATTCTTAAACAGGCCAGGAAAATTGACCAGTTTAGTTGGGCATCAGTGGCTCATGCCTGAAATCTTAGCTACTCAGGAGGCTAAGATCTGAGAAGCTAGCCCAGGCTGGAAGTCCGTGAGACTCTTATCGCCAATTAAGCACAAAAAAAACCTGAAGTGGAGCTGTGATTCTAGTGGTAGAGCACACAAAAGCTCGGGGACAGCTCCCAGGCCCTGAGACCAAGCCCCAGGACTAGCACCAAAAAAAAAAAAAAAAAGGAATATCCATATTCTGACTTCTGGGGACTTTGCTATTAAACTCTCACATTGGTTTCTGATCACTTTATATATAAATCTTCAGGATGGGTTTGCATTCACTGCTACAAGTTCTTTGTGAAGGTTAATTGAATGGAATGCTGAAAATGGGATGGAGGGGTTCTAGATTGTAGCTCAATGGTAGAGTTTGCTAGCATGCATGAGGCTGTGGGTTCAATTCCCAGCACCAAAAAAGGTGAGATTTTTCTCTCTGAATCTGATATGGTAAAAATGGGTAGAGAACCTTTGAAGTTGGAGGGTGTGTGTTCTAGATTTGGTAATGGGGTTGGGGTGAGATTAAGTAGAATGGTCCTCAGAATTTAGTTATCATGGCCTCAGAGCCAGTGTGATGAGTTTGTTGGTGGGATGGCAGAGAAAGCACCTGGTCTGCGCACTCAGCAAGTAATTGAAAGCTGCTTTTAGAAGGTAACAGCACACAGAACCTTGCCTGTAACCCACATGGACTTCAGCGTGGCTTCTGAGCTGGGGTCAGGCAGCTGCTGCAGAGCTTCCCAGGGTAGGCCAGGTGCTGGAGGTGGTGTGCTCTTTAAGTCATCTGGAGACATCATAGAACTAGAAAGAATTGTGATCTGGAAGCCAGAGGCTGCCTGAAGAAATTGTGAAGAAAAACATGAAAGCTTTCCTTTTACTTTTCTTTCTTTTTTTTTTTTTGGGTCCTGTCGTGGGGCCTGAACTCTGGGCCTGGGTGCTGTCACTCAGCTCTTCAGCTCAAGGCTAGCGCTCTACCGCTTGAGCCACAGCGCCACTTCCGGCTTTTTTCTTTTTTCTTATGTGGTGCTGAGGAATTGAACCCAGGGCCTCATGCATGCAAGGCAAGCGCTCTACCACTGAGCCACCTTCCCAGCCCCTCCCTTTTTCTTTTCTTTTTATTTGGGAGATACTGGGGTTTGAACTCTACCATTTAAGCCATGCTCTCTCAATATGGCTTTATTTTTTTGGATAGCTTAGGGGTTTTTGTTGTTGTTGTAGCTGTTGTTTTCTGCCTGGGTTGCTCAACAAATCCTCCTGATCCCTACCTCCAAGTAGTTGGAATTACAAGCATGCACACCTGCATCTAGCTGAGAGCTCCCCCTTTTTAACTGAAGCAACATGGAAGGGGCTAGAGCCAATATCTATGCCTGCACAATGATGTGCTATTAATTTTTGGGTAGAAGTGTGGTTTCCCCGATCAAAGGATGAGTACCTGATAAACCAACCAAAGTTGAGGAAGATTGGCCAGGGAAGGAGAGCTCCTACCAAGCTAAAAGGCTGAAATGGAGCCATGGTGTGGTGTTTGAATTCATCTCCCACCTTCATGTTTCTCATGGTGAGCCAGTTGGGTTGACAAATGTGGGAAGAGCCTTTTACCTCCCAGTTGCTTAAGGTGAAGAGACTCTTTGAGTTTCACATGGCCTTGCAAATTCCAGGAGGGATCAAAGTTACTCCTCCAGTCCAGTGTTTTGTTGGTTAATTGGAGACTGCTTGTGCTGGCTTTAAACTGTGATCCTCCAGCTCTCATCCTCTTGAGTAGCCAGAATTATAGGTGTGACCACCTGTGCCTCACTTCAAGGTAGTACTGACTTCTTGTTCCTTGTTTCCCAGGCTGAGAAGAAAGCCAAGGTAATCGCAGTGATGAATGCTGTGGAAGAAAACCAAGGATCTGGGGAGTCTCAGAAGGTGGAGGAAGCCAGCCCACCTGCTGTGCAGCAGCCCACGGATCCCGCATCCCCCACTGTGGCCACCACACCTGAGCCCGTGGGGGCCGATGCTGGGGACAAGAATGCCACCAAAGCAGCTGACGATGAGCCTGAGTATGAGGTGAGCAGCTCCTACCAGCCCGGTCCAGCTCTTCCCTGGGGCCTCCTCTGCCAGCTCCTCCCATCCTGCACTTGTCACTCATTGGCCACTGCCCCAGTTTTGCTGCTTCCCTCCATTCACATGGAACCCTCTCCTGATTGTCCTGCCCTAGCTGCCTAGGGCTCAGGAAGTCTTGGGGAGATTGGGGTTGTAGTAGGGCCTTGTGACCACTGTGTAACCATTTTTACTTCTTGGGCCTCCAGGACGGCCGGGGCTTTGGCATCGGGGAGCTGGTGTGGGGGAAACTGCGAGGCTTCTCCTGGTGGCCAGGCCGCATTGTGTCCTGGTGGATGACTGGTCGGAGCCGAGCCGCTGAAGGCACTCGCTGGGTCATGTGGTTCGGAGATGGCAAGTTCTCAGTGGTGAGTTCTGCCTTTGCCTGAGTGCAGGATGTCTTAGCTAGGGGAAGTCTGGAGTTGTGGTAATCATAATTAGTGGGAGCCCTGGCTCACGTGGGTGCTTGTAGAATGAATTCCTTTCCCCTACCTTCTGGTCTTCCCCACTCTTGGTCTAGGCCCCTCCTTTGCCTGGGCTCATTTGATGCCTCCAGGCCTCTGAGGGCCACTCTTGTGCCAGTAGTGAGGATGGGGTGGGGCTTGGGAGTGGAAGGAGCAGACAAGGAGCAGCCTCGTCCCCCAGGTGTGTGTGGAGAAGCTGATGCCGCTGAGCTCCTTCTGCAGTGCATTCCACCAGGCCACCTACAACAAGCAGCCCATGTACCGCAAAGCCATCTACGAAGTCCTGCAGGTGAGCCGGTCTCCCAGGGGTGGTCATTGGTTAGCCTGGTCTGAGGCCGGGCCTTCTGGCAGTGACTGTCCCTGCTTTACTCCTTTCGACGGTCTCCCTTCTTACATGGTCTTCTCCCACCTTCTGCCCTGCCCCTGCCAGCTAGCCTGTCCTAACTCTGACCTACCCCCACTTGTTGCCCTCCAGGTGGCCAGCAGCCGGGCAGGGAAACTGTTTCCAGCCTGCCATGACAACGATGAGAGTGACACTGCCAAGGCCGTGGAGGTGCAGAACAAGCAGATGATCGAATGGGCCTTGGCAGGGTTCCAGCCCTCAGGCCCCAAGGGTCTGGAGCCACCAGAAGGTAAACTTGGATGTCCAGCCCTGCCATCTGGGAAAGCCATGTTTGGCCTTCATCACTCTGGGGTCAAGGTGTACTCTCATTGGCTCACCAGAGCCAGAAGGTTGGATGGTGGAAACCAGCTGGGAGCCAAGCTGCACCCCATCTATACATAGCAGGGAGGAACTGGGGTTCTCTATCAACCTGTAAGGGTCTGGTCACCTGCTCTTCTGCTGCAGAGGAGAAGAATCCCTACAAGGAGGTTTACACGGACATGTGGGTAGAGCCTGAGGCAGCTGCCTATGCACCACCACCCCCAACCAAAAAGCCCCGCAAGAGCACAACTGAGAAGCCCAAGGTCAAGGAAATCATTGATGAGCGCACAAGAGGTGGGGCTTCCTCTGGGATGGGGCCTGCCCCAGGTGGGCGATCCCACAGCCTCTCCTGACGCGGGCTTTCCTTCTCTGCAGAACGGCTGGTGTACGAGGTGCGGCAGAAGTGCAGGAACATTGAGGGTGAGTGTTGCCGGGGAGCTGGGAGCTCCTGTCCTGGCACAGGCAGGAGAGCTGGCTGTTAGTGTGGCATGGGCATGGAGTGGTGTTGGCATAGGTTCTTCAAAAGGTAGGGGTGACCTCAGTGCCAGGGGCTTATCTGCCGCCTCTACCACCTCTGTCAGCTCACACAGCATTTGTCAAATGGCATGAGAGTTGGGGCACCACCCCAGTAGATCAGAAAGGGTGGCTGGCCCCTGTGGATTTGATTGACCTTGCCTGAGCACGGCTGGTCATTCTTCCTTTCCGTCTCGCGTCTGTCTCTTGGTTGGGTGATGGTGGTCTCGTTTGGGTGTCTTGAGTCAGGAAGGATTGGGTCAGGACTTGAAGACACAGCCTGGGCCCTGTGCTCACACGGGTTTCTTCTGTCCCCTGTTGCCTCTGTCTGGATGCTATTTACTCTTTAAGAGCCCAGTGAACTTCTGAGATTGGGGCCAGGGCCATAGGACACCCTCCCAGGTTCCTTTTGCCATTTGGGCTGCTGCTCTGGAACCCCCTTTGACAGAGCTTGTTTGAGGCTGAGTTTTGGCCTAGGTGTGTTTGGGGAGCTGGAGGGGGGAGGGCAGTGTTCTCTGTAATGCTTACAGCACATGTGCTGTTTTGCAGACATTTGCATCTCATGTGGGAGCCTCAACGTCACTCTGGAGCACCCTCTATTCATTGGTGGAATGTGCCAGAACTGCAAGGTAGGGGTGCCTACCTTCCTTACCTCTTGGGCCCAGAGGCATCTGGCGCTGGTATGGGGATGACAGACTCCAGTGTACTCTAGGCGAACAGACCCTGAGGCTTCCAGGTTTCAGCTAGCTCTTGTTTACACCCCTAGAGGCCCCTGTGTGGGTAAGGCTGGGCTGGGTGACAGGTGGGTCACCACACACCCTTCAGGAGCCTTAGGACAAGCTGCTGGAGGGAATGTTCCAGCCTTCATCAGTGTCCTTTGTTTGGTTTGTCCACCTCAGGCCTGGATTATGGCCTGACCCTGGGTGGCAGAGTCCTATCTGCAGACTGAGTCCAGGCTCCAACAGTTCAGGTTCTCAGCCCTGCCCTGGTGGCTTCTGACCCTGCATACTCTTCCTAGAACTGCTTCCTGGAGTGTGCATACCAGTATGACGATGATGGCTATCAGTCCTATTGCACCATCTGCTGTGGGGGGCGCGAGGTGCTCATGTGTGGGAACAACAACTGCTGCAGGTGAGGAGGCAGGGACGGCGTCTTCAGACCCTTCCCTTCCTGCACTGCCCTGCGCACCGTTCCAGCCCACCCCAGGCTCCCCACACACACCAAGGGGCCCCTCCCTGCTTACTGGGCTTCCTTCCAGGTGCTTTTGTGTGGAGTGCGTGGATCTCTTGGTGGGGCCGGGGGCTGCCCAAGCAGCAATTAAGGAAGACCCCTGGAACTGCTACATGTGCGGGCACAAGGGCACCTATGGGCTACTGCGGCGCCGGGATGACTGGCCCTCCCGCCTCCAGATGTTCTTCGCCAATAACCACGACCAGGAATTTGTGAGTGCTGGGCCTCGAGTGCTGAGGGATGCATGGGGTGTGCAGCTGTTGCTCACTGCTGGAGAGGGGCCCAGGGTAGGGACCTGTGCCACAGCTGAGCATTTACCTGACTCCTGTGCTCACGGCTTAGGACCCTCCGAAGGTTTACCCACCTGTCCCAGCTGAGAAGAGGAAGCCCATCCGGGTTCTATCTCTCTTTGATGGAATTGCTACAGGTGAGTGGCACAGGTCCCAGAAGGTTCTGGCCTCTATGCTTGGACAGGGAACAAGAGAGAGAGACCAAGAGACAAAGAAGGAGAGAGAAGGGCTGGGAAGGTAGCTCAGTGGTAGAGCGCTTACCTTGCATGCCTGAGGCCCTGGGTTCGATTCCTCAGCACCACATAAGAAAAAAAAAAAGCCGGAAGTGGCGCTGTGGCTCAAGTGGTAGAGTGCTAGCCTTGAGCTGAAGAGCTGAGGGACAGCGCCCAGGCCCAGAGTTCAGGCCCCACGACCGGACAAAAAAAAGGAGGAGAGAGAACGTGTGTGTGCATCTCTGTGTCTGAGTCTGTCTGGTCATGGGGTTTGATCAAAATGAAGTAAAATGAGTGTTAAACCATCCTGTCTGGTTTACATTGGAATATTCCTTAATTGAAGGAGATTCTGCACAGCCTTCAAAGGACAGACATGGTAAACAAAATATACACAGTTAGGGTGTGTCTTGATTATAAATAAGAGGGCTGGGATATAGCTCAGTGGCAAAGTGCTTGCCTAGCAAGTGCAACGTCCTGGGTTTGATCCCCAGTACCAAAAAAGACAAGACAAAAAAAATAGTTTTTTAAAAAAAAAAGTCTAAGAAACTATGAAGCTATGACATTTTGGAGTATGTCCTTTTGGACTTTTTTTCTGTATATGTGTGTAGTTATACAATCAAATGTATGGACAAGCAAAATGTAGTAAATGTTTATAACCTAGTTTGTCATTTATTATATGATGACTACTTTTTCATAACCACTGTAGAGCTACATTCATTTGTAAGTGCTTCAGAGGATTCTACTGAGGCAAAGGATCATAATTTAACTAATCTACTATTAGATTATTGCCTGTCTTTTCATTACTGTTAGCAGTGCTGAGATAGGCATCTTTACAAGTACATCTTTACATACATGACCATTATCTTCTTAGAAATAGCCCAGGAGATGCTGGCTCACTGTAGGCATGATTTTTTTTTTTCTTTTTACACATAGCTTTGCCACAATTCATTCTTCCTTCCTTTCTCTTTCTCTCCCTCTCGCTCTCTCTCCCGCTCTTGTTCTCGCTCCTTCCTTCCTTCCTTTCTTTCTCTCTCTCTTTCTTTCTTTGCTTTTTTTTTTTTTTTTGTCGGTCGTGGGACTTGAACTCTGGGCCTGGGCGCTGTCCCTCACCTCTTCAGCTCAAGGCGAAGCGCTCTACCACTTGAGCTATAGCGCCACTTCCGGTTTTCTGGTCGTTTATTGGAGATAGGAGTCTCACGGTCTCTCCTGCCTGGGCTGGCTTTGAACCGCGATCCTCAGATCTCAGCCTCCTGAGTAGCTAGGATTACAGGCGTGAGCCACCAGCACCCGGCTCTTTCTTTTCTGTGCCAGTCTTGAGATTTGTATTCAGGGCCTAAACACTGTCTCTGAGCTTCTTTTGCTCAAGGGCTAGTGCTTATCACGAGCCACAGCTTCACTTACAGCTTTTTGGCAGTAGTTTATTGGAGGAAGATAAGAGTCTCATAGACTTTCCTGTCCAGATGTCTTCAACCTGTGATCCTCAGATCTCAGCCTCCTGAGTAGCTGGGATTATAGGGGTGAGCTACTAGTGCCCGGCCAGAATTCTGATGTGTATATGACTATCCCTCTTGACTCTACCCAGGTCGAGAAACTGTTTTGGGAACAAAATTTCTCGCCTTGGAACATGTGTGTTCATGTAGCTAGTGGAAGATACAGGCAGTCTAAGCCTGGGAAGCCTGGTCACAGGGCAAGGTGGAAGTGCCATCTCAGCCACGTTTGCCTTCTGCTCTCAGCCCAGGCCCTGTACATCTGGAGATGTTTATGTGCATAGTTTCCCAGGTTAGACCCGGGAGACTTCTTGAACAGTAGAGATGGTGCCACTCTGACCCATTTCCCTAAAGTCTCTGAATCTGTTGTTATTGTTTCTCTGCCTCAGTCTGCAGCATTGATTGGGGAGAAGGAGTTTTCAGTCAGCTCAGAAGAAGTACAACAAACATGACCTTGTCTTAAAGATACTTAAAATCCAAGAGTCTCTAAATTAGGAAAACAAGCTGCTTTAGTAATCACCCCCTGATTTCCTAGAGGCTGCTGGAGTTGAATTTTAGGGAGAGCAACTGGAGGATGAATAAAAAGCCAGATGTAGACAATTTGTGTGTGTGTGTGTCTATGTGTGTGAATGAGTGTGAGTGTATGCATGTATGTGGGTACTGGGGCTTGAACTCAGGACCTAGGTGCTGTCCCTGAGGTTTTTAGCTCAAGGCTGACACTCTACCACTTGATTTACACTTTCAGGGTTTTTTGTTTTGTTTTGTTTTGTTTTCTGCTTGTTAACTGGAAGTAAGAGTCTCATGTACTTTCCTGCCTGGGCTGGCTTTGAACACAGTCCTCTGGGATTACAGGCATGAGCCAGTTGACTATAGAAATTATTAAGACTTCCCTTGCCCTCCCGCCCCCCAAAAGCTAATGTCTCGTCTCTCTGAATCTTCAAACTATCTGCTCTCTAGCCGATCTTCTCTGGGTTGACATCATTTTCCAGGTGGGCCAAACTAGGTGTAAAACAGACCCACAGTGTCCTGGTCGTTCATACTGTTTAGTAGGGAAAGGACTCACTGCCCTGCAGTTGATCTTTTGTGTGCCAGTTGACCAGAGGGCTCACTTGCCTAAGACCAGGTGCGAGGACAGCGGCCCAAGTGACAGCCTTCTCTCCCGGCTGGCACAGGGCTCCTGGTGCTGAAGGACTTGGGTATCCAGGTGGACCGCTACATTGCTTCGGAGGTGTGTGAGGACTCCATCACGGTGGGCATGGTGCGGCACCAGGGGAAGATCATGTACGTCGGGGACGTCCGCAGCGTCACGCAGAAGCATGTATGTCGGTGCCATGATGCAGTCTGCCTTTTCTCCCCGTCCTCTCTCCTTTCTTGTCCTGTTCTGTTTTGTCTTTCTACCTTTTCCCCAAACTCTCACCATTTTTCTTATTGACTTACTAAGGCAGTGGGTAGATTAAAAGGGGAGAGTTTGGGAACTGGGGGTGCAGCTCAGTAGTGGAGCTCTTGCCTACCCTACCATGCATGAGGCTTGTGGTTTGATCCTTGGGAGGAGGAAATTGGAGCTTGCCACTGCTGCCTGGATCCTTTGTGGTAGAGTGCTTTGCATTGGGGAGAGAGGGTTCAATCTTCCCCCACACTTTTGCTATAGTTCTTCCAGGCTTCACTTGGGGGAAGAGGGCTGTCAGGACTTGCTTAAAGGTCCTCTCTCCTAGTAGTGTTCTGGGGTTTACCTTTGCCCTAGAGGGTCCTTACATGGTCCAGACACCGTACCTGAAGTGCACAGAGCATAGTACTTCCTACCTCAGTGGAAGGCCCTTTAGGCTTGGGAATGGTCCAGATTGGTGTGTTTTGTTTGCTGTCCAAAAGCTGAGCCCAGAAAGCTTCTGTAGCTGTCAGGTTCTCAGACCATTCGTCTTCCTCTCTGCCTCTGTCTCTGGACAGCAGACCCATCATGTTACCTTTGTCCTCCCAGATCCAGGAGTGGGGCCCATTTGATCTGGTGATTGGAGGCAGTCCCTGCAATGATCTCTCCATTGTCAACCCAGCCCGCAAGGGCCTCTATGGTAGGTGCTCTCCTCAGCCTCGCCTTCTGAGCTGGTGCTTCCGCACTGAGGTTTCCTCCTTGGATATTTCTGCCCTGGGCCAGCTCCTCCTAGTGACCCTGTCTCCCCTTGTCCTCCCCATGCCCGAGCCACACCACTGTCTGGACACAGACAGTCTAAGCTGATGGCTTTCTCTTCCGACCTCTCAGAGGGCACTGGCCGGCTCTTCTTTGAGTTCTACCGCCTCCTGCATGATGCGCGGCCCAAGGAGGGAGATGATCGCCCCTTCTTCTGGCTCTTTGAGAATGTGGTGGCCATGGGCGTTAGTGACAAGAGGGACATCTCGCGATTTCTAGAGGTATAGCCAGCAACCTTGGTTTGGCCAGCTCACTAATGGCTTCTACCTTGGACTGCTGCTTCATCCCTGTCTCGCTGCATTGTGGAGCTGGGGACTGTGCCATGTGCTTTGCAAGGGGCCTGCTTTGGAAGCTCTGGGCTTCCCAAGCAGAAAGGGAGGAAGTAGGGGTAGAGGCCCACTCAGAATGCGTGCTCTCGCTCTGTCTTAAGAGGTTGCTATGGGAGTGGGCCTCAGTGTGGGGGGAGGGGCGGACTTCTGGGTTGAGAAGTTTGTGTGATGTTAGCCTAGGGGAACCTTTGAGGCATCAAATTGTTTTTCTCTGCCCTGTCCTCATTCCCTGGCACCGTGATGGATGCTTTTTGTCAGGTTTTATTTCCTCCAGTGTCAGTTCCACTTCACGGGAATTCTCCCACCCAGGAAGCGTGAGCACATGCTCCCAAGTCCTAGGGTCAGTAACACTGCAAGTTGATATTATGACTTGAAATGGGAGCTGGCATCTATTTGGACAGGACATACAATGGACACATACCCTGCTCCTTGGAACTTGCTTCTTAATTAAGCCTCTGGGTAGTCTAGAGCAGCCTTGTCCAAAATGGTGTCCAAAATGGTAGCCATCAGCCATGTGCAGCTATTTACATGAACAGGAAACATCCCCGCCCTCAAGTCACAAGTACAAAGTAACTCCCCATATAGCTAGTAGACCGCAGCCACTGCAGTGAGCAGTCAGGATAGTGGGTAGTTTTCTGTCATTGCAGAACATTCAGTTGGACTACACTAGTCTAGAATGCTCCAGCGAGGGTATGTGGGATGTGGCTAAGTTTAAATCCCAGCTTTTCCCAGGGTCTTTAAGCTATCCCCAAGAGAGAGGTAAGCCTTTGAGGCCTTAAGGCTGTCAGCCAGCCCAGTTGCGGCACTGTTTAATATTCCTCCTGTTTTACAGTCCAACCCTGTGATGATTGATGCCAAAGAAGTATCAGCTGCACACAGGGCCCGCTACTTCTGGGGTAATCTGCCCGGTATGAACAGGTTGGTAAGAGCTTCTGGACCTGGGGGTCAGTGGGTATAGGTGTGTCTGCAGATAGGACAGTCCAAGAAGGGCTGCAGAGTGGTCCTCTGCTGGCCTCTGCTGAATGTTCGCTATTCTCCCATGTTCCTTATTCCTGGAGAAACAAAGAGGAGTCAGGTAGGGCACAGAAACTATTTGCCTCCAGAAACCAATGGTGATCTCAATAGGACCTTGAGAATTGCGTTCTTTACACAAAAGAAGAGTACTGTGTGTGCTACAGAGTTTTAGTTACTGCACTGATGGTGTCCAGAGCCAGCTAACCATAGGTTCTCCTGAGAAAAGCTTGTGGAAGATAGGGGAGGGAGAGGGTGGTACCCACAGCCATATAAGGTTTCAGATTGTTTATCACTCATTGTTGGCTATTCATTCAAATCACACGGATATATAAAAAAAAGTTTTTAATATCCAGGAATGAAACAAAATGTCCTAACTTTAAGGTTTAGTGATTACATCATGGAAAAACCTTTGAAGAAGTTATTGCAAGCACCAGTGGCTCATAACTGTAATCCTCACTACTCAGGAGGTTGAGATCTTAGGATCAAGGTTTGAAGCCAGCGGGGGCAGGAAAGTCCATAATACTTTTTTTTTTTTGGCTAGACATAAGGCTTGAACTCTGGGCCTGGGTGCTGTCCATGAGCTCTTCAGCTTAAGGAAAGCACTGTACCCCTTGAGCCACAGCGCCACTTCCAGTCTTCTGGTGGTTAATTGGAGATAAGAGTCTCAGACTTTCCTTGCCCGGGCTGGCTTTGAACTACAATCCTCAGATCTCAGCTTCCTGAGTAGCTAGAATTATAGGTGTGAGCTACCAGCACCCAGCTAAATTAACAACAGCATTTCTTCCTTTTTTCATCGGTCATGGAGTTTGAACTCAGAGTCTAGGTGCTGTCCCTGAACTTTTTTTCTTTTTTTTTTTTTGTCAGTCATGGGGCCTGAACTCTGGGCCTGGACACTGTCCCTCAGCTCTTCAGCTCAAGGCTAATGCTCTACCACTTGAGCCATAGCACCGCTTCCAGCCTTTTCTGCTTATGTGGTGCTGAGGGATCGAACTCAGGGCCTCATGCGTGCAAGGCAAGCACTCTACTTTCCCAGCCCCACTTCTGGCTTTTTCTAAGTATCATATTGGAGATGAGAGTCTCATGGACTTTTCTGTCCTGACTGGCTTTGAACTGTGATTCCCAGATTCAGCCTCCTGAGTACTGAGGATTACAGTAGCTAGAAAGCCACTAGCACCTGGCTCTATGAGATTCTTATCTGTAATGAACTACCAAAAAAGCCAGAAGTGATGTGGGCCCTGGTGGCTTATGCCTATAATCCTAGCTGCTCAGGAGGCTGAGATCTGAGGATCATATTTCAAAGCCAGCCCAGGCAGGAAAGCCCATGAGACTCTCATCTCCAATTAACTACCAGGAAACCGAAGTGGTGCTGTGGCTCATAGTGGTAAAGCACTAGTCTTAAGCAAAAGAGCTCAGGAATAGCACCCAGGCCCCTAGTTCAAGCCACATAACCACCACCACCACCACCAACAAAACCCTGAAGTGAAGCTATGGACCAAATGTAGGGTGCCAACCTTGAACAAAAAGTTCAGGCTGAGGACAGTACCCAGGCCCTGAGTTCAAGTTCCAGGACCAGCAACAACAACAACAAAACGGTTTGCAGAGATCAGTATAAACCAACTCAAGATCCATGTTGGGGGCGGTCGTTCCCAGAATGTTTAAATCATAGGTTTTAAATCCCTTGGTTCATTTGTAAGTGGAAAATGTCATTTAGCTTGGCTTCAGCCATCTAATCTCCTTCTTTATCAAGGCTTGTTAATAGGAAGGAGTTGGTTTAGAGCAGCTGACTGGAAACAGTCCCCTGCAAAACTCCTAAGATACATGTGCACATTGGAAATGTGGATGAGCTACCATGGTCCATTGTTTTTGTGGAACCATTAACTTGAGTGTCTGCTGACAGACCGCAGTACTATGTGACTTTTTCCAACTCCAGAAGCCTAGGACTTTATTCTGGAAGAAGTAGAGGGCCCCAAGACAGGGAGGGCCCCAAGTCTCAAGATACTAAAAAATGCCATGCGTTTTGAAACCTTAAATTTTTTTCCATAGTATTAGGAACAAACCCAAGGCCTTGCACATGCTAGGCAAGCCCCTCAACTCTGAGCTACATGCCCAGCTTTTGTAGTTGTCACTCGTGGGGCTTGAACTCTGGGCCTGGGCACTGTTCCTGCGTTCCTCAGCTCAAAGCAAGTGCCCTACCACTTGAGCCGCAGCACTACTTGAGCCACAGTACCACTTCTGGTGGCTAATTGGAGATAAGAGTCTCATAGACTTTACTGCCTGGGCTGGCTTTGAACCACAATCCTCAGATCTCAGCCTCCTGAGTAACTAGGATTACAAGCGTGAGCCACCAGCGTTCGGCTGCCGTTGTTGTTTTGAGACTGTCTCGTGCCTCCTAAATTGGCCGTGAACTCTGTCCTGCTTCAATATCCTGGCTCAGCAAAATACTTTCTAAGGAAAGATCAGCACTGAAGCTGCTGCCCCATAAGAAGTGATGTATTCAGTGTCACAGAATTGTAATCTTTGGAGTCTATACAGAACTGAGGTCTGGAGATGTCCTGTCCAATGAATTTCATCCAGTGAATTACCCGCCCATCTAATGATCAACACAAATCAAGATACAGAATATTCTTTTACCCCCAAAACTTGCTTTCATGTTGGGACACTTAAAACTCAGCATATTTACAAATGAGACAGAATAATTGTGTTTTATTTCCTCTATACTGGCTGGTTAGTACCTGCCACTTGGTAGTTTGAGACCACTTTTGAGTTTGCCTGTAAAGGATTAAGGCCTGATTGATGTGTGTCCATGGATGGCCACAGTGTACATTGAGTTGGAAGAGGGTTAGGAGGTATGTGTGTGATTGGAGCAGCGGCCGAGGGTCAGTCAGCCTTGCCGGGGGCTTATTGCTGTCCAGGTATCTCATGGACCATTTTCCTTTCTTCTGCCTCCTAGGCCGTTGGCATCCACTGTGAATGATAAGCTGGAGCTTCAGGAGTGTCTGGAACATGGCAGAATAGCCAAGGTCAGCCTGGGTACCTAAGTCTTCCACGGGGCCGGGAAGAAGAGAAGGGAGGAAGAAGGGCAGAGGGTCCCACTGGACCCCTCCAGATGACAAAGGGTCATCTGGTCTATCAGGCAGGGGATGATCCAGCCTTTAACCCTTCAACCTAGGAAGGGAGCTTAAATATTCGAGGGCTAGTTATGACCTATATAAAGTGTTTTCCTTTTCTTTTTTGGCTAAGACATATTGTAAGAGCCTTTAGAGCAGAGAGAAGCCCCCAATAATGCAGATTTATGTCTGGAGAAATGTCACACGTACTCTGGGTATTAGGCTCTGTGCTAGCATATTCCAGCAGTCAGGACTGCTGACACTAAGAGTGCATCTTTGGGCCTTGGAGTCAATACCTTTTGCCTTGCAAGTTACTATACCTCTGAAAGAACCGGTTCTTTGTGAGACTTAGTATGGTGGCTGGAGCTGCTGCCTCTAAGTCTGAAGAGCTAGACTGGACTAAGAATGTCCAAGGTTATGTCAAGGTGGAAATAGAAGCATGGCGGGGGAGGGGGAGGGGGAGGGGGAGGGGGAGGCTCGTGCCTTGGCTGTGTTAATAGGGCAGTGGACATGTGCTCATTCCTTGTTTCTGGTCTTCAACTTCTAGTTCAGCAAAGTGAGGACCATTACTACTCGGTCAAACTCCATAAAGCAGGGCAAGGACCAGCATTTCCCCGTCTTCATGAATGAGAAAGAGGATATCCTGTGGTGCACTGAAATGGAAAGGTACTGTGTCCATGCACTCACGTCCTGGGTGTGTGTTCTGTTCTGGGTGTGTGTTCCCTCTGGCTTGAGGGGGGGCTGTCTGCACTGCTGTTTTTAATTTTTATTTTTATTGTGAAAATACTGTACGGAGGGGTTACAATTACATGAGCAAGATAATGAGTACATTTCTTATCAAGCATTGTAGCCTCCTCCTTTGTTTCCCCTTCCCACCCCTTCCCATCCTCCCCTGCCCCCTGCTGTGCTGTTTTCTAAGTTTCCATGTGTGAATAGGTTTGACCAAGGGCTGGGAAGATGGCTCAGTGGTAGAGTGCTTGCCTTGCATGCCTGAGGCCCTGGGTTCGATTCCTCAGCACCACATAAGCAAAAAGAAAAGAGCTGGAAGTGGCGCTGTGGCTCAAGTGGTAGAGAGCTAACCTTGAGCTGTAGAGCTGAGGGACAGGCCCAGGCCCAGGGTTCAGGCCCACAACTGACAAAAAAACAAAAAACAAAATAGGTTTGACCAAGTTTTCCCAACATGCCAGGCCCACAGAGAGGACTGTTGGCCATCAAGTCCCTATGCATTTTTATGTCTGGTCCCAAAACAAGAGGGGTCTGGGTTTCCAGAAGGCCTTCTGGGAAGGCTGACGCTCCTGGGGCTTCCTTCACTCCTGCCACAGGCATTGTTTGTGGGACAGGGCAGGCCTCAGCCCTTGCACCTGATGAGGTGGCCTGAACTCCCAGAGCTGAATCAGCTGCTTCTCGGGGTATGACTAGGATTTAGCCAGAGGCCAACAGGAAACCCTGAAACTTTGGGAAGTCAAGCAGAAGTGTCCATTCCTGGATATGATCTCCTTAGGACACTGGAAGGATGTCCTGAGTTCTGTTCAGACAGAGTAGCTGTCTGTTGCAGCTGTGGTCTAGGAGGTGTTTTGGAAACATTTTATACGACTTATGTTTGTTTCTGGTGAGTGGAAATCTGGAGGAGAGATTGCTTTAACTAGCCACAGAGACTAGCACAGTGCCTGGCCCATATCCAGCTTTGCATCTTGAGGTTGAGCTTAGCAGAATGGGCTGGTGGCCCAGGTGTGGGAGGGAATGTAGAGCACACAGTCTTCCCAGCTGCTGCGCCTGCTCCTGGTGGGTGGCCATATGGCCTCCAGGCAGCCTGGCCCCTGTTCACCCTGCCCTTTCTCCCTTCTTGTCTGCAGGGTGTTTGGCTTCCCAGTTCACTACACGGATGTCTCCAACATGAGCCGCTTGGCGAGGCAGAGACTGCTGGGCCGGTCATGGAGCGTGCCAGTCATCCGCCACCTCTTCGCTCCACTGAAGGAATATTTTGCTTGTGTGTAAGGGACATGGGGGCAAAATGAGGTAGTGACACAAAGTTAAACAAACAAACAAAAACATAAAACACCAAGAACGTGAGGATGGAGAGAAGTATCAGCACCCAGAAGAGAAAAAGGAACTTAAAACAAAAACCACAAGAGGCAGAAATACCGGAGGGTTTTGCGTTGCGAAAAGGGTTGGACATCATCTCTTGATTTTTCAATGTTAATCTTCAGTCCTATTTAAAAAGCAACACCAAGCAAGCCCCCTCCCTTTCCCTCCCCACCTTCCTCCTTTTTTTTTTGTGGGGAGGGGGTCAACCCTTTTGTTCTCTACTCTTTTCAGAGGGGCTTTCTGTTTGTTTGGGTTTTTGTTTCTTGCTGTGACTGAAATCAGAGGGTTTATTGCAGCAGAAATTGGTAACAAAAAACATAGTAAATACGTTGCAGAGGAAAGGCGGGAGAGAGGAAGAAAAGGAAATTCTATAGAAATCTATATATTGGGTATTTTTTTTGTTTTGTTTTTACTATATATCTTTTTGTTGTCTCTAGCCTGATCTGATAGGAGCACAAGTGGGGACAGAAAACAGAGACCCGCGGGCGGCCGCTCTCCCCGCCGCCCCGCAGTCTCTCCAGCACCATTCCTGGTCATGCAAAACAACCCAACTAGCAGCAGGGAGATGAGGACACCACACAGACACTTTTCTACAGTATTTCAGGTGCCTACCACACAGGAAACCTTGAAGAAAACCAGTTTCTAGAAGCCGCTGTTACCTCTTGTTTACAGTTTATATATATATGATAGATATGAGATATATATATAAAAGGTACTGTTAACTACTGTACAACCCGACTTCATAATGGTGCTTTAAAACAGCGAGATGAGTAAAAACATCAGCTTCCACCTGGCCTTATGTGCAAAGGGTTAACCATGGATGGGGAAAGGGGTTCAGCTCAGAGAGGGCTTCTTGTCTGCCGGGGTTTCTTTCCCCCTCTTGGTTTTTAACCAACTGAAGGAGGAGACTAGGGGAGCAGTATTGTGCTGCTTCTCCCTGCCAAAAATAAAAGGGGGTCAGCTGTGATGGTGGGGACCTGGGAGCTGAGCGTGGAGTTCATCCAGACTCATGCAATAACCATTCTAGAAGACTCCCTGGACAAAGTGGCAGGGTGAGGAGTCTTCATCCTGATTTCTCAGATTAGCCAAGTCCACGGCTCCTTGTGGTGGGATCGGAAGTCATCCAGTGTGTGGGACAGTGAGAGTCATAAACCCCACCTGGAGCGAATAAAAAAACATACAAAACGTACTGGTGCTTTCCTGTCTAAGTCGCCTTTTGTGTGTTCTTTTATGAAGCCCCCACCATCCTCCTCTGCACACGGCGGCTCCGGCCCCTGGAATGTGATGTTTTTGGTCATCTCCAAAGGCTGCAGTTTTATACTGGGAGGCTGATGACACCTTTTATTATAATTATTCTTATGGTTCTGGTTATAGTTATGTTTGTTTTGAGATTTTTTTTTTTCTTTCAGAAAACAAAAACCCAACACCCTTCCCTTTAGGTTTCAAACCAAGGTGCGGGGCGCAGGGTGCTTCTCAGCAGTGGTGGCTCTGGTGCCCTGGCCCCCACCCCTCGGGCCAGGTGGGCCACTGGGCAGCATGGTGACAAGCTGGGCGGCCAGGGAGTCCCTGAGGCCCGCCCTCCGGGCTGGTCACTCTTCTCTTCTACTTCCCCTCCTCGTGAGTCCGGTGTGTCAGGGCCGGAGGGAGGCCCGGGCAGCCTCTCTCCTTGTGTGTGTGGTTGGAGTGGTGTGTGTTTCTTTTCTAGTGTTTGGTCTGATGATAGCTGTGCTCTTACCTCGAGTTAGCAGCACCTGGGGCCCACGTGCTCGCACTTTGTTCTACTTCCTGCCGCGGCAGGCAGCCTGGCGTTGGTGGTGGGAAGAGGCTCCAGGGTGAGGGCCCAACGGGCAGAGCTTGCCTGGGTGGAGGGGGTGTAGATATGTGGCATATAGAGATATATATTTTATAATGGGAGGGGGGGGCAGCACCTCCTGGGCCTGGCAGAGCTGGGGGGGTGTGCCTTCAAGCACATGGTCCTGAGACCCCATTCCTAGAAAGATGGGGCCTGTGGAGATAGGCGCTATATAAATACATAGATAGGGTCATGTCTAAGAAATATTATGTAGTGGGGAGTGGTGAGGGGAGCAGGCTCCATTGGCTGAGCCTGAGTCCCTGCCACAGACAGGCCCCACGCCAGTCAGTCAGTCTCGCACACATGCACAGGAACCTATTTCAATTTGGACTCACACGCCAGGGGGCGCCCAGCACTTCTCCCAGGAGTCAGCCCACGAAGCTGCCCTGATGTTGCAGGTAGACCTGATTGCGGAAGTGGCTGTGTGCTGAAGGCAGGAAGAGGAGGAGGTGCTTCCTCTAGCAGGTCGTGTGTTCTGTCCCTTTGCCCCTGGTGATGTCAAAGACTCTTCTGTTAAGTTACCTGTGATACTGACCTGCAACTCCAGCTCCAGGCACCGGAGTGAGTCAGCCCTCACTCCCCCTACCTATTCTCCCCAACCCAAATCAAATTGACATCCGCTGTCTGTCTTGTGGGGCTTCCATTAGAAAAAGAAAACATTCAAAAATGGGACTGTGAATCTCACAGTGAACAAAGCAAAATCATGATTAGTGACTATGAAAACAAGGCTTTGAACTCCTTGCTCATTGCTCAGGAGTAGGCTCACAGCTGGGGCATGCCCTCTGTAGGGTCTGAAGTCCTGGGCCTGGGCCTTTCCCTCGTAGAAGGAATTGTTAAGCTACCCAGTTGGCTCCATGCTGCGGCCCTGACATGGCGGGTGGGGACTGACCCCCGTGGAGCTAGAGCAGCTAGGAGCAGGGACCACTTGCTCCCAGCATTCAAGTCCCTGTGCTAAATGTGCTTGCCCATCCCCTGCTAACTCCGGTAGGGCTCCATTCTGGCCTGGAGTCTACTAGCACCATTCTGGAGGGCTGGGGGAGGGGGGCTGCTCCAGGCAGTCCAAGGTGCTCCCTCCCCCACTGGCCAATGCCAAGGTCTTCCTGGCGCCCAGTGTGAGGACCGTCTTCATGGGCCTTCCTCTTCCAGCATTGGTGGCCCTCCCAGCCTCTGTCCATTGCTGATGTGAAGGCTTAGCCTTTCCCAATGGTCCCTGCTCCAGCCGAACTGGGCGCAGTGCTCCCCAGGGGGCATTGGTGTGGGGACTGGCCAGAGCCTCAGCAGCTGGGGATGTGGCACACCCAAGGGGCCCATGGGTGGGGCGGCTTGCTGTGAGATGAGAGCTGCCACAGAGGCCCTCCCCATGGCATCTTCTTAGCACCACTCTAGTGACCTGACAAGGCCTCAGGGGCTGCCCCTGGGCTTGCTTCCAGTCCAGCCTGGGCTTGGTTTCCCTGGGAAAACTCCACAGCATGTAGGGGATTCTTGCCAGGCTGAGATGCCCTTCATCCTCTTCCACCCCTGTGAGAGACTGCCCTCAAGGGAGCCTGGGCAGATCTGGCAGAGGTCTGTATGTGTGTGTTGTGGAGGAAGCTGAGGGCAGAGGCTGTGCGATGGAGAAACCCGGAAGACCTGGTGTCTTGGGAGTCCCAGAAGGTGTTCAGTGCAGGCTTTTCTTCCCCAACAGCAGGCTCCTCTCCCCATAGAAACCCGGGTGCTGGGGACTGAGGGTGATCGCCTCCCCCTGGAGGTGCCACATAGAGCATGGTGCCAAAGAGATCGTGGCTCTTGCCTGGGGGAGGCAGCTGGGTGCTAGTGCCAGGGTCTTGAGCCTTGGCCGCCTGCCTGAGGATCCCAGCGGGACCTCACGCAGGCTGGTGCTAACCCTGTCCCAAGGGGCCGACAGGAGGCCGGGGAGCCAGCAGGGGAAGATCAGGGAAGATTTGGAGGTTGGCAGCTTGTTTTCCTCTCAGGCCTCCAGAGACTCGTTGCAGTAGGATGTGTTAGCAAACTCCCCTCCCGTGTCACCAGTGTGGACTGGGCAGGTGGGACAGCAGGAGGAAAGGTCGACAGGGCAAGGTTCTCATGAGTGGCACCTCTCCTGTGCTGAGCCAGGCTCTGAAGGAATCTCTGTCATCTCCAGCCCACGGATCTGCAATAAGAGCAGGGAGGAAATGCTTGCATGAATCTGAGAGATGTCCTTGTGGGATAATTGCGACGGCTGGTTTTGATTTTAGGATTACCTAAGTATGTAGGAGTCGATCTTGAGTTGCCACCGTGGTTGAGCTTGGTGCAGAGTTGCTGTGGTGCTAGTGTCTTTTGAAGTTGTCACTTTCTAGGGATTCCACAAGCCGGGCCCTGAAGGCGGCTTGCTTGCTTGGCCCTGCGGAACAGCAGAGCTGAAGTTTCAGGCCAGGTCTGTGTTTTGATCCTGGAGCTGAATCGATCCTAGTTGTCATCTGTGGTTTCAGGTCTGTTGTTTCCAGTGTGCCACTGTTGTCCCCTGTGACAGGGAGCTGCCTCCATTGATGGAAGGGCAGCTGTGAAGGAAGCTTGGAGGAGGGGTCCTGGCCACTCCTTGCCCAGTTAGCTAGAAGGAGGCAGAGGTTGCCTTGGCCCGCCTTGTGCTGGGGCAAAGGACCTGAGAGGAAAGCCGTGAACCTCACTGTTGTCTTTATGTTGTGGTAGAGGAAGGCTGGGGTCTTTGGGGAAGTGTGGCTTTTTCAGATCTGCCTCTGACTATAGGCAGTGGAGTTTTAGCATATAGGTTGATAGGGGGAAAAGGAAAGTTCCTCGCTAACTTCCCCAGAAGGCTTCAGTTCCCCCAAATTCCAGTGACTGGAAAACCCTGGGCACAGAGGGTGGATCCCCAAACCCCAACAGAGCAGCCTCTAGCCTGTGCCTGAGGACATGAGCAAGCGGGCCGCGGTCGCATTCACGTCCCAGTCTGATTTGGATACAGCCCTAGAATTCAAGACAACGATAACAACAACCAATGCTGAAATTTAGAATATGCAGAGGGAGGAGGTGACTCAACAAGGTGCTAAAACATTTTATTAAAAATATATATTGTTAAATTAAGTCTGCTGTCTGGACAATGACTGTTTGTTTTGTTTTCTTGTAGTGGAGTTTAAAAGAGACTATTATTTTACTCTGATATATTATTATTAAAAAGGCATTTTAACTTTGTACTTGAAAACTAAGTGAGCGATTTCACGTGTTTTAGCTGAGGCATTGAAGTAGCGGGTGCTTACTTATTTGTGGGAAATCATGTATTCATACTGAAGAATAAACTCTGTAGCTGATTTGGTAATAACTTTTACTGTTACAGATGATTTCGCTTTGACCCCGGTGGCAGAGCACGTTTATTCCACATTCCACGCCGATAAATGCAGGACCTTCCAGACTCTTCCCTTCCAGCCCCGTTTCCTTTCTCTTGTTTATCTCCCCCCCCCCCCACTTTTTTTTGGTTTGTTTTCCTGGTTCCAGCTTCCTTCACCACTGTATTTTTTTTAGGGTTTTGCTTCTCTATTTATTGACAATAATAATGTACATTTCACAGTCTGGTTCTGGGACAGCCGGGAGGGGCTCGGGGGGCCCCCTCAGTCCCACCCTGCTGCCTGGTGTTCTATTGTATCTCTGTGTCCGTGATGCTCGTGACATAGCTGTTTATGAAATAATTAAAGAGGTCAATGCGTACAGCAGATGTAGAAAGTCTGTCAGTTCCGCTTTCATCACACTTTTTTTTTTTTTGTGCCCAGAAGAATATAATAAAGCTCCTTTCTAATGTACTTGTGCTGGAGAACACTTGAATAAATGGACTGTTTTTGTGCAAAAAGAAAAAATGGAAAAAGCACCGTAATAATGTCCTTTTGTCCTGCGCCTCCTTTTCTGTGACATGACTGCTCACAGCCCTGCTCCCAAGAGCTGACACCCAAGTGGAGAGGAGCCAGCGTGGGGGGCAGGCAGGGCTTGGCCCCTCCCTTTCAAGACTCTGCGCAGGGCGAGAGATTAGAGTGACACCAGGTGGCTGCAAAGCCATATTGGTCCCAGAGGGAGTAACAAGTACTTTGATTGCAGAGCAAGGTGGCTGTGGAGGATTTACCATGAGCACAGGTCCTCTTCCGCTTTTGCCAACACCTGCATCTAGAGAGGTGGGCATAGACAGTTTGACTTGGGGAGGGACCCTGCAAGGAACAGTTCTTGAAGTGACACTGACGAGGGTCCTGGACAGAAGTGGGATGTGGGGGGAGGAGGCCAGTTTCAGCTCTGGATAAGGCCAGCAGGGGATGCCTGGATGAGAAGTCCAAGCCAAGGCAAGAGGCTGCACAGCCATTTTGGGGTCAGGGCAGTACTTGGCCTTCCTAGCCGCCTGGCCTGCCTCAGATCTGTCTCACAAGTGGCCAGTGCCTTCTGTCCTGTAACGTTCCCCCACACTTTGTGCTCCACCATGTTTAAAGTCACTAGCTCCCTGTCCCCATCTGACTAAAGTGACAATCCAAATACATAAAAGGACTGGGACTATTTCAGCACACTTCAGTCTCAGGACCTTGGGTGCTCTGCCATGTGCCACATCTCTTGGGCTTCTCCAGACCTTTCATCCCCCAGCCTCCTGGGGTTAGGGCAGGATGACCACAATGCAGTGCTGGCGACAAAGACATCATAGGGGGAAAGTAAGAAAAAGGGGAAAACTCAACTAGACTAATGGGCATTTTCATGGCACTTTTTCTTTGCTTTTTTTTCTCTTTTTTATCCTACAGTTGTTAAGTGTATATTTTACTTTAACCCTACTGTTTTCTCAGTATTTTCAGTGTTGATGTAGAAGCTTTTTTTTTTTTTTTTCAAATGACTGCATGGCATTTTCTTGTTAAATGTTTGTTAATATATATATTTTACTTTTAGCTACAAATAGAGCTTCAATAAACATCTTTATGTCTTGGCTTTCCCCGATATTTTGTTAAAAAAAAAAAAATCTTTTTCTTGCCATTTAAAGTAGATTTCCAGAAAAGAGACCTAAATAGAGCAAAAATAGATGGACAGTGCGGTTGGTTTCTGACATTCGCCAGATTTCTTCCAAGAGGTGGGAAGACAGTGTGATTCTGTTCTGGGATTCTCCAGGACAGAAACAAGGCTGGACTATAGTTTGAGCAATTCCAAAAAAAAAAAAATGTTATTCCAGCTTGATTTTTGGTATAGCAGAACACTTGAGACTGGGTAACTTCGAAAGAAGTTTCATTAGTTCATGGATCTGGAGCCTAGAAGATCAAGATCAAGATGGCTCATTTGGATAGGGTCTTGTGCTGTTATAAACATGGCCATGGCAGGAGACAGCCAGAGGGGTTGTTCCTTCCACAAGAAACCCACTAACCCACTCCAAGCAGAAAGCATGGCCATGGCCCACTCCAGGGGTTCAGCAAGGTTAACTGCTGGGTCTCTGGAGGAGCAGCGGAGGGGGAGCAACAAAGGATTGTCAGGAGGGAGGCCAAGTTCACATGAGTCAGTGCAGAAGCACCCAGTACGGGCACTATGTGGAGTTCTGGGAAGCTCTGGGTGTTGGAAGAGGGGTTGTGTGAGGATCAGAAAATGTACATTGCAGCCAGGTACTGGTGGCTCACACCTGTAATCCTAGATACTCAGGAGGTTGAGATCTGAGAATCATGGTTCAAAGCCAAACCCAGCAGGAAAGTCTGTAAGACTCTTAGCTTGAATTAACTACTAGAAAACCAGAAGTGGTGCTGTAGCTCAAAGTGGTAGAGTACTCCCTTGAGCAAAAGAGTTCAGGGACAAGGCCTAGTCCCTGAGTTCAGGTCCCACTGCTGACCAAAAAAAGTGTACATTGCAGGTAGGGGGTACTGGAAAACCATCTCCAAGGGGGGCTGGGGATCTGGTGTCATCCCTAAAGCTGCCTTTCTCCTTGGTGGCAGGGTGTTAGAAGTATGTAGGTTTTGTGGTACTGTCCCTTCCTGGTGGGACCCTAAGTGGTTGGGCAGCTGGTCTGGGAGGAAAGTAGCAGCCTGGGAGTGTGTGTGGGAGGCCTCTGAGGGAGGAAACAGCCTTTTTTTGGGGGGGGGGGGGATGGCGGCGGTTGGTTGTGGGGCTTGAACTCTGGGCGTGGGCACTGTTCCTGAGCTCTTCAGCTCAAGGCGAACACTCTACCACTGAGCCACAGCACCACTTGCGGTTTTCTGGTGGTTCACTGGAGATGAATCTCACAGACTTTTCTGCCTGGGCTGTCTTTGAACAGTGATCCTCAGATCTCAGCCTCCTGAGTAGCTAGGATTATAAGCATGAGCCACTGGCACCTGGCTTGCTTGTTTGTTTGTTTTTTTTAATCCCCTGCTCAAGCTGGCATTCTTACCACTTGAGCCATGCCTCCAGTTCCATCTTTTTGCTGGCTATGTGGATTTAAGCACTTCTTGGATTTGTCTGCCCAGGCTGGCTTCAAACCTTGATCTTCAGATCTCAGTCTCCTAAGTAGCTAGGATTATAAATGCATGAGCCATTGATACCCAGCTGAAACAGCAATTTCTAGAGGTTTCTTTCTTTTTTTTTTTTTTTTTTTTGGGGGGTCCGGTCGTGGGGCCTGAACTCTGGGCCTGGGCGCTGTCCCTCAGCTCTTCAGCTCAAGGCTAGCGCTCTACCACTTGAGCCACAGCGCCACTTCCGGCTTTTTTCTTATGTGGTGCTGAGGAATCGAACCCAGGGCCTTGAGCATGCAAGGCAAGCGCTCTACCACTGAGCCACCTTCCCAGCCCCATTTCTAGAGGTTTCTAGTATTTTCTTAGAACCATCCCACAGCCTCAAGTACATGTCATTACGTGGATCTGTGTATAGCCTCAGACCTCAAGGCAACACAGAAACTTAAATACTGTCTCCTCTCTCTCAAGGATCTGACCTCTGAAGGCTGCACCCAGGATTGGGGACTGGGTGAGCGATTCTTTGACACACATGGCCTTGCTTGACCCAAGGTTGTGGCCAAAGTCCCTATGCTTGGGGCAAGACAGGCAATTGGGGGGGGCGGTGGCTGGGGTGGCCTTTCTGGGGTCACCAGGCTCCTCCACCTGCATGGAGTGTATAATGGGATCCCAGCAGAGAGGAGATCACCACAACTCTCAGTGATGCATTGCTAGCTGGTCTTGCACCCGGCTCATAGCACAGCTTCACGTCACCTGATCCACCCCTACCCCTGCATGGCCTTTTCCAGTCTTACCTCCTTGTCCCCCAGACTCCACCCTGCCAGTGAGTTGCTCCACTTTGTCTTGGGCTCACCTTGTTTCTCCCCCCACACTTTTCAATCCTCCCTGTCTCTCAGGCGAGGCCCTACTGCCTGCTGCCATCCATTTCCCTTTCTCCTGGGAGCACTTTCACAACTCCATCTATCTTCACATGTGCACACACACATGCACTCATGCACACAGCTTCTGTGTGTGTATTTGCACAAGCATGTGTGTGTGTGCAAGTATTGGGGCTTGAACTCAGGGCTTTGCACTCTCACTTGGCTGAGCTTTTGATACTCTTATCACTTGAGCCACACACTTCCAGCTCCTTGCTAGTTAATTAGAGAAAAAGAGTCTTATGGACTTTCTGCCTGGGCAGCTTTAAATCTTGATTCTCTGATCTCTGCTCTTGAGTAGCTAGGATTACTGGTGTGAGCTACTGGCTCCAAGCAGTCTTATGGTTATAACCAGCCTGCATTGAGTGTTTGTTGGATCCTTCTGGATCCTTCACTTAGCCCTCATATTAGGAACCATTATTCCATTTCACAGATGGGCACACACCCTGTCTGTGGTTTCCAAATGCACTGCATCAGCACCAACTTCAGAACCCGTGTGTGCCTGACTGCCTCTCAGGAGTCTTGGTCTGATCCTCTGCATCCCTGCGTTGGCTCCTTGTTCCTCCTCAGTGGTTTGGCGTTCTCAGGTGCCTTTCCTCAGCCTTGGCTGTTCCTCCTCTACCCATCTGGCCTGGGGGGCTGCTGTGCAGAGTGAGTCCCCTACCTGCTGAGACTGCATGGTGCAAAGGGGCTGCAGCTAGGGCTGGTACCTGATCTTTTTTTTTTTTTTTTTGCCAGTCTTGGGGCTTAAACTCAGGGCCTAGGCACTGTCCCTGAGCTTCTTTTGCTCAAGGCTAGCACTCTACCAATTGAGCCACAGTGCCCCTTCTGGCCTTTTCTGTTTATATGGTACTGATGCTTCATGCATGCTAGGCAAGCACTCTACCGTTAAGCCACTTCCCAGCCTGGTACCTGGTCATTTTCACAGGAGTTTCACAGGTGCAATGTGATTGAAGAGCTCAGGACCCACACTTAGTAAGTTGGCCCCAGGAAGACTGTGCATCCCCACCTGCATGGAGTCCCGGGGCCATGATGCCCAGCCCACATGGTCCAGTCCAGGAGTGACAGGTAGGCAGGCGGCAGCTGGAGGAAAGGCAAGGCTGGCAGGATGCACAAGGCATGTTTAAGGAGCCCAGGCCAAGCTAGGCTCTGGTGGCTTTCGCCTGTAATCCTAGCTACTCAGAAAGCTGAGATCTAAGGATCAGGATTCAAAGCCAGCTGTGGCAAACAAATTGGGAGACTATTATCTCCAATTGACCAGCAAAAAGTGGAAGTAGAGGTGTGGTCAGCTGTTGGCAGGGAAAGGGAAGGGGAGCCAAGTGCTAACTCTGTGTTCAAGCCCCAGTACCAACACCAAAACAATCTGTAGCTGGGTGCCAGTGTCTCATGCCTATCATCCTAGCTATTCAGGTGGCTGAGATCTGAAGACTGTGATTTGAAGCCAGCCTGCACAGAAAAGTCCATGAGACTCTTATCTCCAATTAACCACTAAAGAGCCAGAAGTGGAGCTGTATGGCTCAAATAGTAGTGCACCTATCTTTGAGCAAAAGAACTCAGGGACAGTGCCCAGGCCACAACACACACACACACACACACACACACACACACACACACACACACACACACACACACACACATCTGGGTTATCAAGTGTTCAGTACATCTGAGTTCTCAATAGCTAAGGGCCATTGTTGTGGTAGTGAACCATTTCATCACAGTGGAATTGCTGAATTGCTGATCCCTGCCCCAGCTGCTCCCGCTCCACCCCACCGCACTCCTCTCCAGCTGTAGAGAAGGTTCTCTGAGAAGCTGCTTGGGTTGGGTCTTCCCTCCCTGCCATCCTTGTGAGCCTGCTCTGTGTTCCTAGTTTGGCTGAGAGGCCCAGAGCCCACCTCCCCTGAACACAAAGGAAGACAAGAAGACTTAGAATGACAAGAAGCATTTCACAGAGTCGAGCTGCCAAAGGAAGAGCAGGCAACATGCTACAAAGCTTCAGCCCTTCTGGGAGAAGTGAACATGGTAGGAAATTAAACTTTGAGCATTCTGTGTTAACTAGATTGGCCTTCCTCCCTGTCTGGGCAGAATGTACTAGCCCTGCCCTTCTGCAGATCTTGCCTCCCTGCTTCTGCTCCCTGTATCTCCCTGGCCCCTGCAGGCCAATCCTGGAGGTCTCCTGGGCCAGCCGGGACCACCCATCAGTCCTCTGCCTGACACTGGCTGGCTCAGTCCCTGTCCCCAGACCAGGTTCCAGGGACAAAGCCTCTGGCTGTCCAGCACTTGTTGGGTATGGCTAGTCGTAGGACAAGAAGCCAGATAACCAGAGAGCTGTGGTCTTAGACTCTGCTTGAATCTGTCCAGGTCTGTGCTGGGTCTGGAGGATATCTTGCTTTCTAGCTGACTGATACTAAGCAGAGAAGAAATATCTGGAGAAGTGTGAACTGTACAGGAAATTTAAATTCCAGTATTCGTACTTGTTTCCTGGGGTAGCTGTAACAGAGGACCAGGAATCTGAGTTAAGACAGCAGGCATTTATTTATTTATTTATTTATTTATTTATTTATTTATCTATTGTCGGTCGTGGGGCCTGAACTCTGGGCCTGGGCGCTGTCCCTCAGCTCTTCAGCTCAAGGTTAGCACTCTACCACTTGAGCCACAGCACCACTTCCGTTTTTGTTTTTTTTTTTTGCTTATGTGGTGCTGAGGAATGAAACCCAGGGCCTCATGCATGCAAGGCAAGCGCTCTACCACTGAGCCACCTTCCCAGACCCAGCAGGTATTTATTGTTCCACACTTCTAGAGGCTTAGAAATCCAAAATAATAAAAAACAACAACAACAAAGAAAAATCCATAAAGTGTCCCTGTAGTTACCTGAAATTCTAGCTACTGGAGGCAGAGACTTCAAGATCACAGTTTGAAGCCAACCCAAGCTGGCTTATCTCTTTTTTTTGGGGGGGGGTCCAATCGTGGGGCCTGAACTCTGGGCCTGAGCACTATCCCTCAGCTCTTCAGCTCAAGGCTAGCGCTCTACCACTTGAGCCACAGCGCCACTTCTGGCTTTTTTCTTTTTGCTTATGTGGTGCTGAGAAATCGAACCCAGGGCCTCATGCATGCAAGGCAAGCGCTCTACCACTGAGCCACCTCCCCAGCCCTAAGTCCATGAGACTCTTTTTTTGGTTGTGGTGCTTGAACTCTGGGCCTGGGCACTAACCCTCAGCTCTTCAGCTCAAGGCTAGTGCTTTACCACTCGAGCCACAGCACCACTTCCTGGCTTATCTCTTATCTCCAATTAGCCAGCAAAAAGCCTGATGTGGAGCCATGGGCTCAAGTGGTAGAATGTGAGTCTTGACTAAAAAGCTAAGGAATAGCATGCAGGCCCTGAGTTCAAGCCCAGAACACACACACACACACACACACACACACACACACACACACACACACACGCGCGTGCGCGCAGAAAAATCCAAAATCACAGTCATGATCATCTTTTTTCTCTGTCTACATCTTTCTGCTTTCACATGTTCCAAGTTTCTGTGGCTGTCTGGGTCCACATGTCCCCACCCCCCCCCTTTTTTTTTTTTGGTCAGTCATAGGGTTTGAACTCTGGGCCTGGGCACTGTCCCTCAGCTCTTCAGCTCAAGGCTAGCACTCTACCACTTGAGCCACAGTGCCATGTCCACCTTTTTTTGCTTATGTGGTGCTGAAGAATAGAAACCAGGACCTCATGCATGCAAGGCAAACACTCTACCACTGAGCCACCTTCCCACCCCCAACATGTCCCTCTCTTTATTTTTCTTTTTTAATTTAATTTTATTTTATTTGTGTACAGAGGGGTTACAATTACATGGGCAGGATAATGCGTACATTTCTTACCAAGCATTGCAGCCTCCTCCTTTGGTTTACCCTTCACATCCCTTCCCAGCCTCCCCCCTCCCCCCCCCATCCCAATCCTTCTCCTTCCCCCCTTCCCCCCTCCCCCCCGACGTTATAAAGCTTGTTTTATGTCCCTCTCTTTATTTATTTATTTATTTATTTATTTATTTTTTCTTTTTTGTCGGTCGTGGGGCTTGAACTCTGGGCCTGGGCGCTGTCCCTGCGCTCTTCAGCTCAAGGCCAGCGCTCTACCACTTGAGCTACAGCGCCACTTCCGGTTTTCTGGTGGTTTATTGGAGATAGGAGTCTCATGGTCTCGCCTGCCCGGGCTGGCTTTGAACCGCGATCCTCAGATCTCAGCCTCCTGAGTAGCTAGGATTACAGGCGTGAGCCACCAGCGCCCGGCATGTCCCTCTCTTTAAAGGACACCATCATAAGCCAGGTGCTGGTGGCTCATGCCTATAATCCTAGCTACTCAGGAGGCTAAGGTCTGAGAATTGTGGTTTGAAGCCAGCCCAGGCAGAAAAGTCTGTAAGACTCTTATCTCCAATAAACTGCTCAGAAAAAGCTGGAAGTGGTGCTGTGGCTCAAGTGATAGAATGCTAGCCTTGAGTACAAAGAGGGTCAGGTTCAGAGACAGAGCCAGGCCCTGAGTTCAAGCCTCAAAGAGGGAAAACAAAAATAACCACCACAAAAACAACACATCCTACTATCTTAGGGCCCACTCTATTTGCTTCATCTTAACTCCATTAGTACAAAGACCTTATTTCCAAGCAAGGTCAAATTCACAGAACCAGGCTTCCCAGGCCTGGGAGTGCCTGCCGACTGACCTCCTGTGCCTGACCTGCCTCTCCCCGTGGTGAGAAATCTAAGTCAAGCGGCTTCTCCAGGCTGCAGAGGGAGGTCCCGCGGGCACTGTTTCATGAGTCCCTTTCCTGTCAGACTGCCTTTTCTGCCAGTTCTTCCACAGGACTCATTTTTTGAGCCTGACAGTCCGGTTCTAGAGATCAGCCTGGGGCAGCTGTGTGGAAGGCCTCTCCTCCTGTCTCCCCAGTTGAAATTGTACTTTTTGGTGCAGCCTGGGTTTTTTTTTTTTTTTTTGGGGGGGGGGGAGCCTGGTCGTGGGGCCTGAACTCTGGGCCTGGGCGCTGTCCCTCAGCTCTTCAGCTCAAGGCTAGCGCTCTACCACTTGAGCCACAGCGCCACTTTGGCTTTTTCTTTTTGTTTATGTGGTGCTGAGGAATCGAACCCAGGGCCTCAGGCATGCAAGGCAAGCGCTCTACCACTGAGCCACCTTCCTAGCCTCCAGACTGGGTTTTTGTTTTGTTTTGTTTTGTTTGTTGGTCGTGGGGCTGGAACTCAGGGTGTAGGCACCATCTCTGAGTTCTTTTGTACTCTACCACTTTGAGCCACAGCACCACTTCGGTTTTCTAATGGTTAATTAGCAATAAGAATCTCATGGACTTTCCTGCCCAGGCTGGCTTTGTACCGTGATCCTCAGATCTCAGCCTCCTGACTAGCTAGGATTACAGGCGTGAGCCCTGGAGCCCGGCCTCAGCTTGGTTTTGAAATGTAAGAAAGCGGTGGGAGTCACTGAGTCGTCTCCAGCAGGGTCACTGCTGTCTGGCGGAAGAGCTTGGGTGAATTGTTCTAGGTGAGAATGTTAACTGTGCTCAGAGCCTGGATAATGTAAAAGTGCCCTTGCAGTAACTATTAGACACACTGGCTGGTAAACAATTGTAGTCCAAATGTACCTTGATTTGCCCAAGAGCTAGGCCTGGCCTGGTTGGGCAGGCCCCTCAGCTCTGTCTCCATGGCCAGGGGTCCCTTCCTTCTTCCTCCTGTTTCTTTCCTTTTTCTTTTTTTTTTTCTTTTTTTTTGCCATTCCTGGGCCTTGAACTCAGGGCCTGAGCACTGTCGCTGAGCTTCTTTGGCTCAAGACTATCACTCTCCCACTTGAGCCACAGTTCCACTTCCAGCTTTTTCTGTTATGTGTTACTGAGGAATCAAACCCAGGGCTTCATGTATACTAGGTAAGCACTCTACCACTAAGCTACATCCCCAGCCCTCTTTTTCTGTTTTGTCAGTTGTGGTGCCTGGGTACTGTCCCTGAGCCTCTTTGTGCTCAAGGCCAGCTAGTGCTCTACCATATGAGCCATAGTACTTTTGCCCATTTTTTTTTTGGTTGGTTGTGGGGCTTGAACTCTGGGCCTGGGTGCTGTCCCTTAGCTCTTCAGCTCAAGGCTAGCACTAAGCGACACTTCTGGCCTTTTCTGTTTATGTGGTGCTGAGGAATCGAACCGAGGGTCTCATGCATGTGAGGCAAGCACTCTACCACTGAGCTACCTTCCCAGCCCCAACCTCTTCCCATTTTTGTGTAGTTCTATTGGAGATAAAAGTTTCACAGGGATTTCCCCGCCTTCCCCCCCCTCCCCCCCCAGGCCAGCTTCAAACCACAACCCTAAGATCTCAGCCTCCTGAGTAGCTAGGATTACAGGTGTGAACCACCAGCGCCCAGCCTTCCTCCTGTTTCTTTTCTTTTTCTTTTTTTTTGTCGGCCATGGGGCTTGAACTCTGGGCCTGGGCACTGTCCCTCAGCTCTTCAGCTCAAGGCGAGCGCTCTACCACTTGAGCTACAGCGCCATTTCTGGTTTTCTGGTGGTTTATTGGAGATAGGAGTCTCACAGTCTCTCCTGCCTGGGCTGGCTTTGAACCGCGATCGTCAGATCTCAGCCTCCTGAGTAGCTAGGATTACAGGCGTGAGCCACCAGCGCCCGGCTCCTCCTGTTTCTTATCCTTCCTCTTCTCTCTTCTTAAGTGACCACAATGTTGAAGAGAATATTTAAAAGCAAAACTCTCTATTTTCTATATATTGTTCTTTAAAAAACAATTCTGATGTTGGGTGTGGGTGGCTCATGCTTGTAATCCTAGCTACTCAGGAGGCTTAGATCTGGAGGATTGAGGTTCAGAGCCAGCCCAGGCAGGAAAATCTGTCAGACTCTTTTTTTTTTTTTAATTTTTTTTGGGTCCGGTCGTGGGACTTGAACTCTGGGCCTGGGTGCTGTCCCTCAGCTCTTCAACTCAAGGCTAGCACTCTACCACTTGAACCACAGCACCACTTCCGGCTTTTTTCTTTTTTCTGTGATGCTGAGGAATCCAACCCAGGACCTCATGCATGCAAGGCAAGTGCTCTACCACTGAGCCACCTTCCCAGCCCCTCTGTCAGACTCTTATCTCCAATAAACCACTAGAAAACTGGAAGTTGTGCTGTGCCTTGAGTGGTAGAACACTTGCCTTGAGCCGAAGAGCTCAAGAGTTCAAGCCCAGAGTTCAAGCTCAAGGCCCAGAGTTCAAGCCCCACGACTGACAAACAAAACAAAACAAAAAACACCCATCCAATTCCAAGGTTGGTGGCTCAAACCTGTAATCCTAGGTACTCAAGGAGGCTGAGATCTGAGGATTGAGGGTGGAAGCCACTTAGGCAGAAAAGTCCCCACAAAACTCACATCTCCAAGGAACGATTCAAAACCTGGAAGTGGTTCTGTGGCTCAAAGTAGTAGAGCACTAGCCTAGAGCAAAAGAGCTCAGGGACAGTGCCCAGGCCCTGAGTTCAAGCCCCATGAACCGACAAAAAAAAAACACAGAAAACCAATTCTAGTGGCTAGGTATGGTGGCCTATGCCTGTCATCCAAGCTACTCAGGAGACCTCTGGATCAATATCTGGGCAAATTATTTGAAACCTTACATGAAAAAACTAAAATCAAAGGGACTGGGGCCACCTATAGTGTTAAGAGTGTTTGCCTAGCAAGAGCAAGATCCTGAGTTCAAGCCCCACAGTCTCTGTCTCTCTGTGTCTATGTCTCTCTGTCTCTGTCTCTCTAACTCTAACTACCTCTCTCTCTCTCTCTCTCTCACACACACACACACACACACACACACACAAGGAGATGGGCTGATGGCCTCACCTCCCATATTCGGGCTGTGCTTTGGGGCTACATTTCACAAGATGTCTTCATTGCATTCTAGGTAGAACTAAAAATATTCTGTATTATTTTATAACTGCATGTGAACTTATAATGACCTAAATAAATTTGCAATTAAAAGGAAAAGCAATTAAGAAGAGTCGTGATTCTGAGCATATGCCCTGTCATTTTTAACCATTTTCCACAAGATGATATGACAGACATTTCCCCTTGGTTCCTCTTGGCCCTGGTGTGAGTGCTCAGCAGCTGTGCAGCCTGGCACCTTGTGGTGTCCAATGGCTTGCTTAACCATTCCCACTCAAGATGGTTGCCAGTCTTTAGCTACTAACAATAACAGAGCTACCAACAATAATGGTGGGTGAGCATGATTAGACTCATGGTGCTTAACTCTTTTTTTTTTTCCGGGTCATGGGGCCTGAACTCTGGGCCTGGGTGCTGTCCCTCAGCTCTTCAGCTCAAGGCTAGCACTCTACCACTTGAGCCACAGCACTACTTCTGGCTTTTTCTGCATATGTGGTGCTAAGGAATCAAACCCAGGGCCCATGCATGCAAGGCAAGCACTCTACCACTCAGCCACCTTCCTAGCCCTACATTTTAATTTTTTGTACCAGTATTGGGGTTTGAATACAGGCTTTGTGCTCTTCCTTAGCTTTTTTCTTGCCCGTTCTGGGGCTTGAACTCACAGCCTGGGCACTGTCCCAAGGGCTCCTTTTTGCTCAAGCCACAGAACTGCTTCCAGCTTTTTCTGTGATTAATTGGAGATGAGACTTCCTCAGACTTTCCTGCCTGGGCTGACTTAGAACTGAGATCCTAAAATCTCAGCTTCTGAGTAGCTAGGCATGCGCCACTGGTGCCCAGCTTTCCTTAGCTTTTTTGCTCAAGGCTGGCACTCTACCATACATTCACTTCCATCTTTTTGTCGCTTTAGTTGGAGATAAAGTTTATTGGATTTGTTGGTCCAGGATGACTTTGAACCATGATCCTCAGATTTCAACCTCCTGAGTATAGGATTATGAGTATGAATCACTAGTGCATGCATCTTTTCTTTTCTTTTTTTGGTACTGGGGATTGAACCCAGGACATTGCACTTGCTAGGCAAGCGCTTTGCCACTGAGCTACATCCCAGCCCAGGGCCTGCATCTTGTGAAGTATTTCATTAGGACAAATTGCCAGAGAGTGGGAACACTGGACATAAGATTTGAACCTTGGGCCGGGCGCTGGTGGCTCACGCCTGTAATCCTAGCTACTCAGGAGGCTGAGATCTGACGATCGCGGTTCAAAGCCAGCCCGGGCAAGAGAGAGCGTGAGACTCCTATCTCCAATAAACCACCAGAAAAACGGAAGTGGCGCTGTAGCTCAAGTGGTAGAGCGCTCGCCTTGAGCTGAAGAGCTGAGGGACAGCGCCCAGGCCCAGAGTTCAAGCCCCACGGCCGACCAAAAAAAAAAAGATTTGAACCTTGGGCTGGGAAGGTGCCTCAGAGGTAGAGTGCTTGCCTTGAATGCATGAGGCTCTGGGTTTGATTCCTCAGCACCACATAATAAAAAAAAGCCGGAAGTGGTGCTGTAGCTCAAGTGGTAGAGTGCTAGCCTTGAGCTGAAGAGCTGAGGGACAGCGCCCAGGCCCAGAGTTCAGGACCCACGACCGGACCCCCCCCCCCCCCAAAAAAAAAAAAGAATCTCAAAAAAAAAAAAAAGATTTGAACCTTTTTGTGCTTCTGTATTTTCCATTATTAATCTTTTTTAAAAAATTAATTAATTAATTTTTTATTGTGAGAATACCGTACAGAGGAGTTACAATTACATGGGCAAGATAACACAGTACATTTCTTATCAAGCATTGTTGCCTCCTCTTTGTCCACTATTAATCTTATCATATCTTTTTGATTGCCTTCAGCTCAAGGCTAGTGCTCTACCGCGTGACTTCTGGCTTTTTCTGCTTATGTGATGCTGAGGAATCGAACCCAGGGCCTTATGCATGCAAGGCAAGCACTCTACTGCTGAGCTACCTTCCCAGCCCCTTGCTTGCCTTTGCAGAATACATGTTGGCTTCTCCCCAAGTGATTAAAAGTTCTCTGCAGTGTCTTTCAGGACCCAGAGCTTCAGGGAAGATAGAAGACACCCCCTGCTTCTTTCTACCCACTGTGATGTGCCTGGGATCTGAGTGGCTGGATGACAGAGTGACAGGCAGCTGAGGGTAGCCGGAGGAGCCGTCCCAGCCACCACCCACCTCTAGGGCCCTGGTGGGGGCTCTGGGATCTCCTGGGACCCAATTCCTTGCAAGTAGTGTCCTGATGTCCCCCAGGCAGAGCAGCTGGGGTGATAAGGGGCAGCTGGGGTGCTGGAGAAGCTATCAGGCTCTAAGAGCAGTAAGAGGGGAGTGGGGAGACAGGCCTGACTTCTCATTGGAGATTCCCCGCCCTCCCCAGCGGAGGCCCAGCTGGCAAGCTCTGGGGCCTCGGGTCTCCAGAGCTGTTTTGGGCCTCCCTGCGTAGGTTCTGGGGTGAGCACTGTATACTAGGACACAGGACACTGACCTGTGATCCAGTGACCACCATAGATCTCTCTCTCTCTCTCTCTCTCTCTCTCCTAATATTTACTAAGCATCTGGGGGTGTCCAAACTCTCAGGGTACAGTGATGGAGGCCACAGCCCTTCCTTGAGGAACTTAGAGTCCAGCAGAAAAGATGGACGAGTACATTTCTTGTCAAGCATTGTAGCCTCCTCTTTGTTTCCCTTCCCATCCCTTCCCATACTTCCCCCACCTCCCCCACCCAGTCCTCCCCGCTCCCCGCCAATGTTGTAAAGTTCGTTTTTCGACATAACAACTTGTACATCTCATGTTGCAAGGGGTCCACTTGTATCCCTAGTTAAACGATTTGTTTTTGCCCTTCCCCTCCACAAATTATACCAACATCAAATACAGTGAAAGCAGGGGTTATGCCGTGGGGGAGGGGCATACTGTTGCAAATATTTTCATCTCTATTTTTGTTTTTTTGTGTTTTTTTGGGGGGGGTGTCCAGTCATGAGGCTTGAACTCTGGGCCTGGGCGCTGTCCCTCAGCTCTTCAGCTCAAGGCGAGCACTCTACCACTTGAGCCACAGCACCACTTCTGGTTTTCTAGTGGTTTATTGGAGATAAGAGTCTCACAGACTTTGCTGCCCTGGCTGGCTTTGAACCTCGATCCTCAGATCTCAGCTTCCTGAGTACTAGGATTACAGGAGTGAGCCACTGGCACCCGGCTCAATTGTTTTCTTAATTGTGCCTTTTCCTACCCTTTCCTGGACGACCCAATTTCCCACTGACTCACTGTCACTTTATCAGACTCTCAATTCCATATGTTTGAATCCATTTCTGGTCTACTTATTGTGTTTTATTGGTTTTTCTGCCTATGGTATTGGTACAAAACTGCTGTATTTTCTCCATTTTTTTTTTTTGTTGTTATTGTTGGTATTGGGGCTTGAACTGTGGGTCTGGGTGCTGTCCCTCGGCTCTTCAGCTCAAGGCTAGTGCTCTACCACTTGAGCCACAGCACCACTTAAGGTTTTCTGGTGGTTTATTGGAAATAAGAGTCTCACAGACTTTCCTGCCCAGGTTGGCTTTGAACCGCGATTCTCAGATCTCAGCCTCCTGAGTAGCTAGGATTACAGGCATGGGCCACCAGACCCGGCTAAATAGTTATTCTTTGTGTTGCTGTTGTGTACTAACTCTTCTTCCAGTGTTGTTTCTTTTTCTTTTGTTTTGTGCTGGTACTGGGACTTGAACTCAGTGCCTGGACTCTATCCCTTAATGTGTTTTTTTTTTCACTCAGGGCTGGTGCCTTTTCACTTGAGCCACAGCTCTACTTTTAGAGATAAGAGTCAGGCTTGTTTGCCTGACTGGCTTTGAACCAGGATTTCTCCAATCTCAACCTCCTGGTAGCTAAGATTACAGATGTGAGCTACTGGTACCTGGCTTCCCAGGGTTTTCTAACTGGTGGTATTTGTTAAAAGGGATCGTTAAGCAAATACAGTGGCTTCCCAATATGCCAATACCTCACTGACCTGTGAGATTGGCAGCTGACTCCTTTTCCTCCCTCTTCCTCTTGCCTGGGTAATGGATGCCTCCTCGAGCGAGGCCTTAGCTTCCAGGAAACATCCTCAAGGAAGACCCAAGAATCTGGCTTCTGTTTGGCTTCCATGCATGACCATGTGATGAGAGTTCTTTTGCGATGCTATTCCACTGCCCATGGAGGGCACGGGGCTCTGCCTGTCTTCTGTGCTCCATTCTCAGACGCTAGAATGGTGGGTGTCTGGCATGAAATTTGGGTGCTTTGACTCCAATCTGGAAGTCATCCAGGCATCGAGAACTGAGGGCACCGAGATGTTGAAAATTCTCCAGATGGCGTGGAGGCCACGCAGCCTGCTGCGGCACCCTCACGCAAAGAGACGAAAAGTTAGGTTGAGAAAGAGATCAAATGACTGGGGATATGCCTTAATGGGCAGTCGCTGTAGTGGGGCTATCAACAGTGATTTTTCTGGAGTATCTCTGGCTAGGTGGGGATGATTTAGGATGAAGATTTAAGGCTAAAGAAGAGAACCGGGGAAGCCAGAATCTAGGTTGCATAAATAATTTGTTTTGTTTCAAGCTGGTGCTAAGGCTATGATAGGATTAAATGAAGGTATAAAGCACATCAGAAGCTCCATAGCATCACTATCAAGGTGATGTGATTGTTGTTGTTTTTTTTTTTCTATTCCTGTATGCTACACCTTCCAGGATGTCTAGAGGGGAATTAGTTAACTTGGAGAATGAAAAATTTTCCTTTCGTTTTTTTTTTTTTTCTGAGGTGCTGAGGTGGCAGTGCCTGGTGTGGCCACTAGAGGTCAGGGCTGTCTTACTGTTGGGATCCTAACTACCAGACCAAGGTCTAAATGGAGCCATGCAGTGATGGGGAGGGTTCCTTACAGGTCAGCCAAGGATGATAACAATGAATCCCGTTGCTCCCACATTCCAATCTCACTGCCCCAAATGGGGGACCAGAACATCTGTCTCTCTGCTCCTGTGTGACCAATACAACCTATCTCCTCAGTCCCGCTCCTCATCTGGACCACTTTTCCCACCAGCACTGCCCATCCAGAGGTTGTCCCCAGGGCTCCCTGGCCTCCAGACCCACCCCCAAAACTCAAGCCCGGGAAGACACCAAATCCTGCCAAAATGGTCATTCCTAAAGCTTCCTTTGGGAACCTGGCTTTTATGCATCACTGTGCCCCTCAGATAGAGGCTCTAGAACATTCACTGGCCCTGGGGCTTGAGTGAAGATGTTTATTCATTGCCCCGGGCCTTGAACTTCTGAACTGGGGGCCCCAGAGCAGCCCGCCTATCATATGAAGTGTACAGATCTTCTCTCCAGCTTTATTATTATTATTTTATATTAGCTATTTTATTTATTTGTGTTCCCAGTGCCTAGGGCAGTGCCTGGTAACAAACTGGTTAGTAAATAGGTGTGGGTGACACAAGGTGTTTTTCTTTTTTCTTTCTTTTTCACTGTTTTTGTTTTCTTTCTTTTTTGTTCTATTTGTTCATTTTTTTGGGGGGGGGGTCCAGTCGTGGGGCCTGAACTCTGGGCCTGGGCGCTGTCCCTCAGCTCTTCAGCTCAAGGCTAGCACTCTACCACTTGAGCCACAGTGCCACTTCCGGCTTTTTTCTTTTTGCTTATGTGGTGCTGAGGAATGGAGCTCAGGGCCTCATGCATGCAAGGCAAGCGCTCTACCCCTGAGCCACCTTCCCAGCCCCTCTGTTCATTTATCTGTCTTTGGGAGGGTAAAGGAGGCACAGAAATGGAGGGACAAAGGATGAGCAAATGCAGCCGTGGCGCTCACTGGACACTATGTTGAAAACGAACTATACAACTTATGGAAGCCAGGCGCCGGTGGCTCACGCCTGTAATCCTAGCTACTCAGGAGGCTGAGATCTGAGGATCAAAGTTCAAAGCCAGCCCAGGCAGGAAAGTCCATGAGACTCTTATCTCCAATAAACCACTAGAAAACCAGAAGTGGCCCTATGGCTCAAGTGGTAGAGCACTCACCTTGAGCTGAAGAGTGCAGGGACAGCACCCAAGCCCAGAGTTCAAGCCCCACAAATGACCAAAAAAAAAATAAAATAATCCCTCTAAAGAACTTATGGGTAGGGTGGGGGGGGGGGGAAACCTAGGAGAGAGAAGGGAAGGGGTGACACTGTCCAAAAAGAAATGTACTCTTAGCCAGAGCCAGTGGCTCATGCCTGTAATCTTAGCTACTCAGGAGGTTGAGATCTGAGGATCAGGGTTTAAAGCCTTCCTGGACAGAAAATCCCTGTGAGGGCTGGGAAGGTGGTTCAGTGGTAGAGTGCTTGCCTTGCATGCATGAGGCCCTGGGTTCGATTCCTCAGCGCCACATAAGCAAAAAGAAAAAAGCTAGAAGTGGCGCTGTGGCTCAAGTGGTAGAGCACTAGCCTTGAGCTGAAGAACTGAGGGACAGCGTCCAGGCCCAGAGTTCAGGCCCCACGACCGGACCCAAAAAAAAAAAAAAAGAAAAATCCCTGTGAGACTCTCTTTTTTCATTGGTTTTTTGTCAGTTGTCAGATCTCAGCCTCCTGAGTAGCTAGGATTATAGGCGTGAGCCACTGGCACCTGGATTATTTTTTTTTTTTTGTCCTATAGATTGAACTCAAGGCTAGTGCTCTACCACTTGAGCCACAGCTCCACAGTTTGACTTTGTGTGTGTGTGTGTGTGTGTGTGTGTGTGTGTGTGTGTGTGTGTGTTTAATTGGAGATAAGAGTCTCGAGGCAGCTGAGCACAGGTGGCTCAAACCTGTAATCCTAGCTACTCCGGAGGCTGAGATCTGAGGATCACGATTGAAAGCCAGCCCTACCAGGAAAGTCTGTGAGACTCTTATCTCCAATGAACCACTAGAAAACCGGAAGTGGTACTATGGCTCTAGTGGTGGGGCGCTCGCCTTGAGCTGAAGAGCACAGGGACAGCACCCAAGCCCAGAGTTCAAACCCCAGGGCCGACAGATCAAAAAAAAAAAAAAAAAGAGTCTCATGGCCTTTCCTTTCTGAACTGCCTTTGAACTGCAATCCCCAGATCTCAGCCTCCTGAGTAACTAGGATTATAGATAGATGTGAGCCACTTGTACCTGGCTTGATTAATCCATTAACCCATCTACTGACTATCTCCCACTCTCCAGGCACCTTCGTCTCTCTTCCAATCTGATATTTAACATTGAGCTAAACCAGTGGGACTATATAAATACTGTTCTCTGCAAAGAAGAATTTGTGCTCTGATTATATTTCTTTCCTCATATAGCCTTTGCTCCTCCTGGAGCTTCTAATTGTTTCATGCTCTGTAATGTTTATTATTATCATCATAATCCCTATAATTTTCCAGTATTGCACCATGTTAAGATTCTTAGAAGTCCCTCTCTTCCCATGGTACTTATCACAATTTGTAATTATGTATTTGTTTGGTTGCTTACTTTCTTCACTCTCTGTCTCTTCTATTGGAACATCAGCTCCTAGAACAAAGACTGAGGTTTCCAGAGTATTCTCAGCACCTGCTACTTGGTAGATCCTCAATGCATATTCCTTGAATATAGAGTAAAAACGTAGGATCATGAATAGGTGGTTGGTTGGAAAAATTGTGAACTATATCTAGAGTGAAATAGTATTCAGTAAGTTTAGAAACTCAGTATCAAAGGAGGTGCATACCTGTAATCTCAGCTACTCTGGAGGTGAACACAGGAGGTTGAGGTTTTAAGTTAATAAGGAAAGGTAATGAGACTATCTCAAAAACAAAAATTATCTTTGTGAAACTACTTGAAAAAGAAGAGAGAGAGCTGGGCGCTGGTGGCTCACAGCTGTAATTTTAGCTACTCAGGAGGCTGAGATCTGAGGATCAAAGTTCAAAGCCAGCCCAGGCAGGAAAGTCCGTGAGACTCTTATCTCCAATAAACCACTATAAAACCAGAAGTGGCACTGTGGCTCAAGTGGTAGAGCACTCACCTTGAGCTGAAGAGTGCAGGGACAGCACCCAGGCCCAGAGTTCAAGCCCCACAACCGAAAAAAAAAAAAGAAAAAAAAAAGAAAAGGTAGGCGGTATTATAAGCCAAGATCCTGAGTTCAAACCCCAGTACGGCCAAATAAATAAAAACAAATAATTATAAAACTGAAAATTAAATCAAAGGGGTGAGGCATGGTTCAAGTAGTAGAATACTTGATGAGCAAAGGAGAAGCCCTGGCTTCAATCTCCAGCTCTGAAGGAAAGAAAAGAGAAAGTGAATACCAAGTCTGAGTATGCTATCGTAATTGTTTTGGTTATTGCTGTGCTAATTCGCCTCAGCTTTGTGATAATCATTGCATTATGCTCAGGAATTCACTTCCATAGATAGTCTTTAAAAAGTAGATGGCTGTGGTGGTACACACCTGTAATCACAACACTCAGGCGGGTCATGATTTTAGGCCAGCCTGGACTATAACAAAAATTAACTATTAACTTCCTGGCTGGATGCTGGTGCCTCATGGAAGATGAGACCTGAGAGACTGTGACTCAAAGCCAGCCGAGGCAGAAGAATCTGCCAATCTCTCTGCAATTAAGAAAATGCTGGACCCGGGGCGTGGCACAGATGGGAGAGCACTAGCCATGAGTAATAAAGTAGATGAGCAACAAAGTGAGTCTCTAAGTTCAAGCCATGGAACCAGCACACACACACACACACACACACACACACACACACACACACACACACACACACACACACACACACACACACTACCTTTCTTATAAGTTTTCTTTATAAGATCAAAATTTTTTTTTTGGGGGGGGTCCGGTCGTGGGGCCTGAACTCTGGGCCTGGGCGCTGTCCCTCAGCAATTCAGCTCAAGGCTAGCGCCACTTCTGGCTTTTTTTCCCCCTGCTTATGTGGTGCTAAGGAATCGAACCCAGGGCCTCATCATGCATGCAAGGCAAGTGCTCTATCACTGAGCCACCTTCCCAGCCAAAAGAAGTAGAGATTTTTTTTTTTTGGTCGGTTATGGGGCCTGAACTCTGGGCCTGGGTTCTGTCCCTCAGCTCTTCAGCTCAAGGTTAGGCTAGTGCCCTACCACTTGAGCCACAGCACCATTTCCAGCTTTTTCTGCTTATGTGGTGCTGAGGAATTGAACCCAAGGCCTCATGCATACAAGGCAAGCACTCTACCACTGAGCCACCTTCCCAGCCCCTCAAAATATTTTTTTTTTTTGTCGGTCGTTGGGCTTGAACTCTGGGCCTGGGCGTTGTCCCTAAGCTCTTCAGCTCAAGGCAAGCGCTCTACCACTTGAGCTACAGCGCCACTTCCGGTTTTCTGGTAGTTTATTGGAGATAGTAGTCTCACGGTCTCTCCTGCCCGGGCTGGCTTTGAACCGCAATCCTCAGATCTCAGCCTCCTGAGTAGCTAGGATTACAGGCGTGAGCCACCAGCGCCCGGCGCCTCAAAATATTTTTATATTTAAGTTGGGCACTGGTGGTTCATGCCTGTAATCCTAGCTACTCAGGAGGCTGAGATCTGAGGATCACAGTTCAAAGTCACCCTGGGCAGACAAGTCCATGAGATTCGTTTTGTTGTTGTTGTTAGTTGTGGGGCCTGAACTCTGGGCCTGGGTGCTGTCCCTCAGTTCTTCAGCTCAAGGCTAGGGCTCTACCACTTGAGCTACTGGGCCACTTCCGGTTTTCTGAGTGTTTATTGGAGATAAGAGTCTCACGGACTTTCCTGCCTGAATCTCAGCCTTCTGAGTAGCTAGGATTATAGGTGTGAGCCACCAGTGCCCAGCTCCATGAGACTCATATGCAATTAACCAGCAGAAACAAAACAAAACAAAACTGGGAATGGAACTGTGGTTCCAGTCTTGAGTGGTAAAAGCGCAAGGCCCTGAGTTCAAGCCCCAGTACTGGCACAACAAAGACAAGATGTTCTTATTATAGAGAAATAAAAAAATCTCTACAAAAAGAGCCCAAAGACCCCACAAACTAACATGTGTAGTAGCAGTGCTGCTCACAGCCGGGGTGTGGCCTTTACAAGCCTTTGCCGTGTCTCGCGAGCTTTCATGAATGTGAGTCCGTCCCGATGTGGGATGGCATCTCCCCTCCCTGTGTTCCCACACCACAGCCGTCAAGGGACCTGAGCCGCTGCTTTTCTCTCCTTCTTTCTTTAGAACAAATGTTTACTGTGTGCCACGTGCTGTCCCACGTGTGGGGTGCCCTGAGTTGGAAGTTGAGTGTTAGGTTTTTAAAAAGAGGTAGCCGAGTAAGAACAGCAGCACGCAGGTGGTGTTCAGGTAAGGGGTAGGTTTATTCAGTAGACCTGCTGGGACCAGGCAAGGTTGGCCCTCCACGCGGCTGGGAAAGGCCTGGGAATGAGAGAGAGCTGGGAAAGAGAGGAAAGAGCTAGAAAAGAGCAGAGAGAGAGCAGAGAGGAACAGAGAGCGAGTCTGGGCCTGGGCGAGGCCTTATCTAGGGTATGGGTGGAGAAAGGTGTGGCCACATCAAATTCAGATGTGACCTCAGCGGATGCAGATGTGACCTCTTCCAGGTGTGCCAGTTGCCTAGGTAACACAGGTAGTGGGTGGAGACTTTGCTGCAAGGAGGGTGGAGTCTGCTCGCCATCCAGGAGCGGACCTTACATTGAGCAGACTCTGTGGTGGGAGCCCCCGCACCTTCCTGAGCTCCTGTGGATGAATGTTTACGCTTTTTTAACTACAAAGAGCCTTCCACACAGCTCAGAGACCTGCCCATGTCCTATCTTAGGACTAAGAGCAGGAAATGGGGTACCTGGGGGATGGGCGCCTGAAAATGTGGACACATGACCCAGATGGCTGTCCAGCCACGGCTCAGCGCGGGCTCCCACACCAGGCGGCCGCCACATGGCTCCTCTTTGCCTTGCCCTTGCCCAGGGCGTCTTGGCACACTTGGCTTAGGTGTGGCACAGAGCATCACGTCTTTCATACCAATCAATGCTCTGGGCTCAGGACACCCCTATCCCATCTCACCCATTAGTGAACAAAGGCCATTTTCGTGTGTGTGTGTGTGTGTGTGTGTGTGTGTGTGTGTGTGTGTGTGTGCTGGTCGTGGAGCTTGAACTCAGGGCTGGGTGCTATCCCTGAGCTTGTATGCTCAAGGCTATCACTCTACCACTTGAGCCACATTCACTTCTGGATTTTTGGTGGTTTACTGGGGAGATAGTCTCACGGGCTTCTCTGCCTGGAATGGCTTTGAACAGTGATCCTCAGATCTAAGTATCCTGAGTAGCTAGGATTACAGGTGTGAGACACTGGTACCGGGCATCTTTGTGTGTGTGTGTGTGTGTGTGTGTGTGTGTGTGTGTGTGTGTGTGTGAGTGTGTGTGTGTGTGTGTACTGGGGCTTGAACTCAGGCCTGGGCGCTGTCCCTGGGCTTTTTCACTGGTGCTCTTCCACTTGAGCCATATCTTCACTTCTGTTTGTTTTTCATTGGTGGTGGGGCTTGAACATAGGGTCTGGGTGCTGTCCCTGAGCTCTTTTGCTCAAGGTTCATGCTCTACCACTTGGAGCCACAGCGCCACTTCCAGGTTCTGGTGGTTAATTGGAGATGAGTCTCATGGACTTCCCTGCCTGGGCTGGCTTTGAACCATGATCCTCAGATCTCGGCCTCCTGAGTAGCCAGGAGTATAGACATGAGCCACTGGTGACCCATAAGGAAGAATTTGGGGGCTCTTGTTGGTAGCCCCTTCTTATCCTGGCACCAGCTGTGCCCTCCCCTCTGCAGGTACTGTATCAAACTGGCCCCGTGAAGCCCCTCTGGGCAGCTGCTCTGGCCAGTCTCAGGGACTCAGGGACGTCGTGTGTTCGTGCCCCTTTCCTGACCATGGAGATCACACTTGCCGGCCGGGAGCCCTGGCACCTGCACTGTGGGATTTCACATGGCCCAGCGGGCTCTGAGTGGGCAGCAGGTGAGGCTGGGTGTGGAGGAGGGTCCCAGGCCCCCTGAGACTTTCTGGAAGGCTTCCCACCACAGCCTCTCCCTCCCTTCCTTCTCCCCACCCATGCCCTTCCATCCATTACCCTGCTCTGGCTGTCATTAGCGTCTAGAACATCTGAAGGACCTGGCATTGCTGGGCTCCAGGGCCTTTGTTCATCCACTTCTGCAGGAGCGTAGGGGGCTGAAGGCCACTGCACAATGGCAAATGGCTCTCCTGCCTGCCATGTGCTCCTCAGAGCCCGGCCCCTCCCAGCCAGCTCCCCACCAGCCCCAGCAGCAAAATCTGCCTCCTCCAGCCAGGGCCAGCACCGTGCTCCCCCGCACAGACACTCGAGCTTTTTGAAAGCAGAAAGAAGATGGAGATGTGACTGTCCTTTTATTTGGCCTTCCTTCCCGCCCTCTTGGTCCCCCTGCAGTCCTGGGCTTTGTGGGGGGAAACAGGGGGCCTGACCCACCTCCTCGGTCTCCACAGGTAGCTGCTGCAAAGGCCCCTTCCAGTTCAGGTCCAGAGGCCAGGCCACTTTAGGGATCAGGGCAGAGGGAATGTGGGGGGGGGGAGGAGAGGCTATCCTACAAAGGGTGGGAGCGATCGATTCAGACTCTCCAGGGAAAATGCCAACTGCTTCCTTACAAAATCCGCTCATTTTCTTTCTTTCTTTCTTTCTTTCTTTCTTTCTTTCTTTCTTTCTTTCTTTCTTTCTTTCTTTCTTTCTTTCTTTCTTTCTTTCTTTCTTTCTTTCTTTCTTTTTTTTTTTTTGAGTCCAGTCGTGGGGCCTGAACTCTGGGCCTGGGCGCCTTCCCTCAGCTCTTCAGCTCAAGGCTAGCGCTCTACCACTTAAGCCACAGCACCACTTGTGGCTTTTTTCTTTTTGCTTATGTGGTGCTGAGGAATCGAACCCAGGGCCTCAGGCATGCAAGGCAAGCGCTCTACCACAGAGCCACCTTCCCAGCCCCAAATCCACTCATTTTCATAGGGTAGGCTGTAGGTGTGCTAAGTGTGTGGTTTGGTTTGTTTTTTTTTAGGTCTCAGATCTGGACTCAAACTTGGTACCTAATGCTTTTGCTCCTTGGCTGGCAGTCTACCAACTGAGCCATGACTCCAACCCCTGATTTTTGTCTTTTGTGAGTAACCCAAACCCCTATGAGGATATAATGTGCATGCTGGTACTGGGGTTTGAGGTACTGGCAATCAGGGACTCGCATTCTCCCTTTCTTGCTCATGGCTAGTGGTCTGCCACTGTGGGGACCAGCCACACCCCATTTACCTGTGTGAAGATGAACTTTGAACTCAGGGACTTCTGTGCTCCTGATTTGGAGAAAGGAGAGCCAGCTGGGGGCATACATAGCCCCACACAGGGAGCTTTCAGTGGAAAGATGATCAAGGTAAATAAAGCAAATTAAAGAAAATCAGGCAGGGTTGTTGATGGTTCACACCTGTAATCCTAGCTACTCAGGAGGCTGAGGTCTGCGGATCATGGTTCAAAGCCAGCCTGTGAAAAAATGTCTATGAGACTCTTATCTCCAATAAACTGCTCAGAAAAAGCCAGAAGTGGTGCTGTGGCTCAGAGATAGAACACTAGCCTTGAGCAAAAGAAGCTCAGAGACAGCACTGAGGCCCTGAGTTCAACCCCCAGGACCAACCAAAACAACAAAAGAAAAGAAAAGAATATCAGGCCACAAAACAGTGTTTTAAGGTCTGAGAAGGTGGCTCAGTGGTAGAGTGCTTGCCTTGCACGCATGAGGCCCTGGGTTCAATTCCTCAGCAGAAAAAGCCGGAAGTGGCGCTGTGGCCCAGACCGAGTTCCGGCCCCATGACCAACCAAAAAGAAACAAACAAACAAACAAAACCCAGTGTATTAATTCAGAGAGAATTGATCACTGAAAAGGCATATAGCATATGGAGCTAGCATTTCTCATTTCTCCTGGGGTTTTGTAGTCAAGGGTCACGTTTATAGCAGTGGTCCATGGACTGCATCACAAGGTGACATCATAGCTTCCTTAGTTTCTGTGAGTCTATAACACAGCATTTATACACAGATTCACTTAAAGATACATCTCTTTGAATTTATCTTTGTCCTGAAGTGATGCATAAGCAGAAATGGCAACTTTATTCATTATTGCTCAAACTTAGAAATGAGGATGTGCTTCTATAGATAGATAGAGCCACTGAGTACATTCAACTCTGGAGTAGCACTTGGAGAAAAATAAAGGAGTTTTGAGTCACAGACAGCTAAGGAGGAAAGGTCAGAGCATATTGTTGAGTGAAAGCAGTCTCGGGAGAAGATGCCGAACTGCACAACATTCTGGGAAAGGCAGAACTATGGAGACAGAGCAGTGGTAAGCCATACTCGCGATGGGAAATGTATAAGATGGGATCTCATCAATGAGAAGAAGAATGAAATAAGTTCAAAATCAACTACAAAATCAATTTCCCGTTTGGCTAAGTCAAGTGTAAAGAACTGCACAAAACATCACAGTAAAAAGTAGATGAAAGGGTTGAGGTGGAGCTTAGTAGCGGAGAGCTTGCCTTGTAGATGTACGATTCTGGGTTCCAGCCCTAGAACGCCACCCCCCAAAAAGAAAAAAAGGTGGCTGAAAAAGCTGGGTGTGGTGGTGCAGGTCTCTGTAATCACAGTTGCTCAGGAAGTGGAGACAGGAGGATTAGAAGTTCAAGGCCAGCCTTGTCAAGATTCTATCCCCAAAACAAAATACAAACAAAAGCCTGGAAGTGTGGCTCAAATGATAGGGCAATCGCCTACTACTTCTAAGGCCCTGGATTCCATCCCCAGTACCACACACATACAAACACACAAACACAAACACAAAGTTGAAGAGGTTGGATAGTACACTGGTGGCTCACACTTGTAATCCTAGTTACCCAGGAGGCTGAGAGTGGAGGGTCCCAGTTCAAAACCAGCCTGGGAAAAAACTCCATGAGACTCTTATCTCCAATTAGGCATGAAAAAGCCAGAAGTGGAGGTGTGTGTGCTCAAGGGGTAGATCAAGCAAGAGCATGAGGCCTTAAGTTCTAGCCCCACTGCTAGAAGACACAAAAAGAAGTTGATGAAGGGAGCACAGGAAGTGATATGGAGAAAACTGGATCAGGAAGAAGATTGAGAGATGTGCAAGAAAACCATGAAGCCCTGGGTTAGAGGAAAAATGTATGACTGGAAAGTTCTGTCACTACAAAAGGGAGCTATGTCAGGTACACTTCCTTGAATAGATTCCTCTTGGATCTTGGTCCAGAATCTCTAAAGGGTAACTGCAGCATTGGTTCATAAATTGGTCAGAAAACTGATTAGGTAAATTATATTTAATGGCTGAGTAAAATTTGTAAATCAGACTGAAGACATGAATTGGACCTATCATAGGGATGGTTTTAAACATGGCTGTGAATTCTGTGATGCGCATACCATCAAGAGCTAGCTGTGAATTCTTTAAGGCTCTTCCTATTGAAAGCCAGGTTTTACATCCCTTATTGGGAATCTTAGAGGACTTATGATTGCTTTGCCAATAAATATGGCAGAAATGATGCTACATGACTTTGACCACATCATTTAATAGCCATGGAAGTTCCTAGCCTGTTGGATCACATGTTCTTAGAGCCCTTGGGTCTTCTGTGTAATAAGTCCAATACTGGAGGCTACAATGCTGTGAGGAAGCTTCAGCCATCTGGAGAGCATGTATAAGTGCTCACATACTCTGAACATCCAGCCTAGGTATCAGTGTAAATTACAACTCTTAGACATTTCAGTTCCAGTCATTCTAGCATAGTACAGATAGATGAGGCCCCCGGTACTGTGAAACAAAGACATACTACCCTTTCTGTACTGAATTTCTGATATCCAAAAATGTCACATAGTCAATTGGCTCTAGTTTTCAGTAACTGAGTTTGGGTGGTTTGTTAAAAGTCAATATAGGGCTGGGAATATGGCTTAGTGGTAGAGTGCTCACCAATATACATGAAGTCCTGGGTTCCATTCCTCAGTACGGCATAAACAGAAAAAGCCCAGAAATGGTGCTGTGGCAAAAGTGGTAGACCACTAACTAGCCTTGAGCAAAAGAAGCTCAGGGACATTGTCCAGCCTTGAGCTCAAGCCCCAGGACCAACACACACACACACACACACACACACACACACACACACACACACACACGTCAATAAACTGCTTGTGGCTCATGCCTGTAATCCTAGCTACTCAGAAGGTTGAGATCTGAGCATCACGGCTCAAAGCCAGCCCAGACAGGAAAGTCTGTAAGACTTTTTTTTTTTTCCTCCAAATATTTATTTTTCTTTTTTGTTGGTCGTGGGGCTTGAACTCTGGGCCTGGGTGCTGTTCCTCAGCTCTTCAGCTCAAGGCGAGCACTCTACTACTCGAGCCACAGCACCACTTAAGGTTTTCTGGTGGTTTATTGGAGATAAGACTCTCACGAACTTTCCTGCCCATGTTGGTTTTGAATCATGACCCTTAGATCTCAGTCTCCTGAGTAGCTGAGATTACAAGTGTGAGCCACCAGCACCCGGCCCAAGTATTTATTGAGATTGATTACATAAATTTCACAATACTGTGGCATAGTTATACTTAGCTCAAGTCACAAGTACCTTTTAACCTTCACAATGATAATCATCATTATCTTAATCTACAAGGCGTATGAACTCTACAAACTTTTAACAATAGAACATTGCTACTAAATTGGGAACTGTGAGACTCTTATCTCCAAAAACCACCAAAAACTGGAAGTGGCATTGTGGCTCAAAGAGGTAGAGAACTAGCTTTGAGGGGCAGTGCCAGGCCCTCAGTTCAAGCCATATGACCTACCAAAAAAAAAAGGCAATAAATAATTGGAACTCATGGTATTGATGCTTTTTAGTTTTACTTCTTTACAGACATACATTTTTTTTTTTTGGGGTCCGGTCCTGTGGCCTGAACTCTGGGCCTGGGCACTGTCCCTCAGCTCTTCAGCTCAAGGCTAGCACTCTACCACTTGAGCCACAGCGCCACTTCTGGCTTTTTTCTTTTTGCTTATGTGGTGCTGAGGAATCGAACCCAGGGCCTCAAGCATGCAAGTCAAGCGCTCTACCACTGAGCCACCTTCCCAGCCCCAGACATACATTTGTTTATCCTTGCTTTGTTTCATGTGTACAGTGACTTAAAAAAAGATGTCTCAAACTCATTAGGAAGTCTATACATTGCAAGAGGCTGGGGGTGTAGCTCCATGGCAGAGGGCTTGCTTAGCATGTGCTAAAGTGGTAACCAGCATTGCAAAGGAAAAAATAAGATTGGCTTATTAACTTTTCAGACTTGCTTAAGGTCTTAGCAGAACTTGGCTAGATTTTTTAAGGCTTGGGGCTTGAAGTGTTTTTTTTTTTTTTTTTTTTTGGGGTTTGGTCGTGGGGCCTGAACTCTGGGCGCTGTCCCTCAGCTCTTCAGCTCAAGGCTAGCGCTCTACCACTTGAGCCACAGTGCCACTTCTGCTTTTTTCTTTTTGCTTATGTGGTGCTGAGGAATCAAACCCAGGGCCTCAGGCATGCAAGGCAAACGCTCTACCACTGAGCCACCTTCCCAGCCCCTTGGGGCTTGAAGTGTTTAGCAGAATAAGATATGTTACATTTGTAAGCAGTTTGAAAGGCTTAGGGACTCAAGCTCCTACAGAGCTCAAAGTTTAGATTTCATAGTCCACATTTACAAGCTAATTGAGCCTCCACAAATTACTTGACTTATAAGTAAGTTTAAGATTTTTAAGGCACCGGTGCTGGCTAACACCTGTCCAAGCTACTCAGGAGGCTGAGATCTGAAGATCATGACCTGAAGTCAGCTCAGGCAGACAAATCCTTGAGACTCTTTTCTCTAATAAACCAGCAAAAAACTGGAAGTGTAGGCATGGTTCAAGTGGTAGAATGCCAGACTTGATTGGAAAAGATAAATAAGAAAAAAAAAGATAAACAAGAATGTGAGGCTCTGAGTTCAAGCCCCAGTACTGGCATAAAAAAAGCAAACAAGCAAGCAGGAAAGATAGAAGAAAGAAAGAAAGAAAGAAAGAAAGAAAGAAAGAAAGAAAGAAAGAAAGGAAGGAAGGAAGGAAGGAAGGAAGGAAGGAAGGAAGGAAGGAAGGAAGGAAGGAAGAAAGGAAGAAAGGAAGGAAGGAAGGAAGAAAGGAAGAAACAAAGAAAAAAGAAAGAGGAAAGAAAGAAAGAAAGATGGGAGGCTGAGCTTTGAGGATCATGATTTGAAGCCAGCCCCAGCAGGAAAGTCCATGAGACTCTTTCTTTCTTCCTTTCTTTCTTTTTTTTGTCAGTTGCGGGGCTTGAACTCTGGGCCTGGGCGCTGTCCCTCAGCTCTTCAGCTCAAGGCTAGCATTTTACCACTTGAACCACAGCACCATTTCCAGCTTTTTCTGTTTATGTGGTGCTGAGGAATCTAACCCAGGGCTTCATGCATGCAAGGCAAGCGCTCTACCACTGAGCCACATTCCCAGCCCTAATGTGACTCTTATCCCATTAAACTACTCAGAAAAAGTTACAAGTGGAGCTGTGGCTCGAATGGTAGAGCACTAGCCTTGAGTAAAAGAAGCTCAGGGACAGCACCCAGCCCCAGAGTTCAAGCCCCAGGACTGGCAAAAAAAAAAAAAAAAAAAATCTAAAGACCTGAGGTAACTTTTATATTTGCTAAATACTGATCAAAACCCAAATAAGTGGGCATGGTCTCTGCACTCAGAAGCCCTCTCAGGCAACTGACACAGCAGTCATGTGGAAATGTCAGAGGACATGGCGTGCTCTGTGAGTCAGAAAGATTATTCCAGAATAATACATATGACTAAGTGTTTGGCTTTTACAGACAAGGACCTGCCCTTGCTGGAAGAAGCTGTACTGTGGGATGACTGATTTCTACCAATTTATTTGTAGAAAAGAAAGCTAATCGTTTTTAGACAGAGTTCAAGATAGTTGTTCAGAAATGCCTTCTAAAGAGCAATGAATATATGCGGGAAAAAAAGCAATGTATAGTCCTGCACTGTTGGGTCGTGCCTACTCAGGAGTTTGAGATCCGAGGATTGCAATTCAAAGCTATATCTGTAATACTCTCATCTCCAATTAACCATAAGGAAACTGGAAGTGGTGCTATGGCTCAAAGTGGTAGAGTACCAGCCTTGAGCAAAAAGACCTCAAGGACACTGTGTAGGCCCCGAGTTCAAGCCCCACAACCAATTAAAAAAAAAAAAGCATTGTGTATTTTGACTAGAAGGATTTGATGCGAAACTCCCATGTCCATCTATATGGCAAGTGCGGTAACATGAGGCCCTTCCTTCCCAATGAACATGACCGAAAAAAGCCTTATAAAATATAAACATTTAAGGCTAGAGCCCGGCTCAGGTGATAGAATGCCTACCTAACAAATGAGAGGCTCTGGGTTCAAATCCCAGTATGGCCAAAAAGTACAAGCATGCATTAACATTTAACAAAGGGGGGACCAGTGTTCTCTGAGGGCAATGCCTCCCCCGTGGCCATCACTTGGGTTAGGGAAAAACCTCCAGCCCCACCTCTCAAGAGAGGCCCATCAGATATTATTTTTCTTTTTCAAAAATTTCCTAGCTATAAAAAAAAAGCAGGGCTGGGAAGGTGGCTTAGTGGTCGAATGTGTGTCTAGCATGCATGAAGCCTGTCAATTCCTCAGTACCACATACACAGAAAAAGCCAGAAGCGGTCCTGTGGCTCAAGTGATAGAGTGCTAGCCTTGAGCAAAAGAAGCTCAGAGACAGTGCCTAGGCCCTGAGTTTAAGCCCTAGGATTTGGAGGAAAAAAAGTATTTATAGCTGGGCACCAGTAGCTTGTACCTATATTCCTAGCTACTCAGGAGACTGAGAGCTGAAGACCAAGGTTTGAAACCAACCCAGGCCAAATAGTCTTAAGAGACTCTAATCTCCATTTAACCAGCAAAAAGCCAAGTGGTAAAGCACCAGACTTGAGTGAAAAAGCCAAAAAAATTTAGGCCCTGAGTTCAAGCTCAACATGTTCTAAGCTTCATTCATGATAAATTGTTACTTTCCATTGGTATAAGTAGTTCTATGAATATAATACTATTTGTTTATTCCTTTCCTTCAAGAAATCAGTTTATTTTTTGTTTTATTTGTTTTCTTCCTCAGATGATCTCACTATGTGGGTTGGCCTAAAATTCATGATCATCCTGCTTCAGCTTCCCAAATGCTGGGCTTACAGGTGTCCACTACCATGCCTGGCCCGATTTACTATCTTGAAATGAAATGCATCAGTAATAGAACCTTCTCATACCTATAATAAATAGAACAAAACTGATATAAAGACTGGACTATAATATAAAAGGAAAATATTAGAGAAGACAACTAGCCAGGCACCAGTGGCTCATGTCTGTAATCCTAGCTACTCAGGAGGCTGAGATCTGAGGATCTTTGTTCAAAGCCAGCCCAGGCAGGAAAGTCCATGAGACTCTTATCTCCAATAACTACCTTAAGTGGTGCTGTGGCTTTAGTGGTAGTGCACTTGCCTTGAGCTGAAGAGCTGAGGGATAGCACCCAGGCCCAGAGTTCAAGCCCCACAATTGTGAAGAAGAAGAAGGAGGAGGAGGAGGAGGAGGAGGAGGAGGAGGAGGAGGAGGAAGAGGAGGAAGAGGAGGAAGAGGAAGACGACGATGACAACTGATACATCAAAAAGAAAAAAAGTGTCTTTGAGGTTTGCTCAGGTGAGGTGCTGGTGTGATCTCAGAGGGGTCAGCCAATGCTTAAGCCCTGGTTCCACCTGATTCTAAGGACAGTTGCCAGGAGACATCCTGGAGGGTTTTGTCAAATTTGCTGAACACACAGACTTGCAGAATCATGGGCTTCGGAGTTGCTCAGAGAGGTCACCCTGTCCCCTGTCTTGCCCAGGCTGGTGTCATGAGGCACAGCAGGGGCTCTGCAGGCATTGGGTGGACTGCCCCGATTCCTAGCTCAGGCTGCTCTGTTCCTTTGAGCAGCAGATATGGAAGTGGATACCCAGTGGGCAGGCCCAGGTTGAAAAAGGCCACTCAAGTCCTCATTGTTGGGTTTGGGTGAGGTTCTGAATGTCTTTCTCCAGCAGCACTAATGGATGTGACTTACTGGTGTTCTTCCTGGCCACTGCGTCACCCTCCTTACCCCAGGCTTGGCTGGCTGGAGAAGTCTGTGTTCCTCTGCCTGAACAGCCACCCAACAAAGGCATCTCTCCCACTCTAGGGCCACTGTCGTCACCACTGAGTCAGCATGGAGGCTGCTCGGTCTGGAATGAGTGGTCAGGGATGTCATGTAAGCCAATGTGGCGTGACTATAATATCCACAGCCTGTTCAGCAAGAGCCTGCCTCCAGGATGTCCATTCTGATTGCCCAGGAACAAAGCATCCCTCTGAAACAAGGGTCTGAGCTGAGGCTGTGCCTAGGAGCAAAGTACTGTGCCCACGTTGAGCCGGATGCTCCTGACTCAGGATGCCCCGTGTCATTACAAGGAAATGGGGGCTATGACCCAGGTTGCCAGCCCCAAACAGCCTGGCACCTGAGGGGGCTGTGATGGTGGTTAATCGAGAGACCCCACTGGCTTGTCTGGGATTGGACTGGGCACCACAGAAAACTTAGACTCCTGTGAGGAGACTGTAACAAGTACTTAGCAGCTGCTGCTGGTAAAAAGCTCAAGTGGACCTGAAGATGTCCAGAGGGTCATGAAAAGCAGGAGGAAAGCTGGACATCCCAGCCTCTGTTCTGATCTGTGTCTTCTTGTAGTCACCTTGCAGCCACCTTGAGCCCAGGAAGGTCAGGGCTGATGGTCATGCCCTGCAAGGCAACTATGACGTTCTCATGGTGACCAGGCCCCACCTAATCGAGATGATGATCAGTCAGATTAATAATAATAACAATTATTACTATTAATACTTTGTTATTATCAATTATTTATTATTATCAATTAATAATGGGTATAATAATTGTAATTTTTGGTGCCATTCTTGGGGCTTGAACTCAGGGCTTGAGTACTATTCCTGCACCTTTTTGCTCAAGGCTAGCTAGCACTCTACCACTTGAGCCAGAGCTCCATCTCCAGCTTTTTGTTGGTTAATTAGAATTAAGAGTCTCATGGACTTTCCTGCCTAGACTGGCTTTGAACTGTGATCCTCAAATCTCAGTCTCTTGAATAGCTAGGATTACAAGCATGAGCCACTGGTGCTCCGCTAATAATTCTTTTTAATTCTTCAATCCCTCTTATCCTGCCTTACTTCTCATGGCTGTGCCTGGAAGCCACACTGGGCTGCCTGCTATGCCTCTTCTTGTGGTGTGTATCATGCCATGCCCTTTACTGCAACTCATCCCTTTATTTGGTATGCTGGGGCCAGGAGTCAGATTTGACCCATGGAACCCTAGGAATTGGGCCTCTGGCTTAGAACCCAGGCTACAACTGGTACAGGAATTCAGGTAGAAATACAGCATGAGGCAGGCTGGGAAACAGAACTTAGTGCCCAGCTCAGGTGGCTCAGCTGTGTCCATTAGGGACCTGCTTCCATAGGACTCAATGTCTATCTCAGAGCTCCATTCTGAACCTGAACTGGACCCCCAGCTCCTCAAGCTTAGAGGGATCAAGGGTCATCTTGCCCCACCCTTTGCTCAGAACAGCGGTTCCTGGCCAAGATGAGGGGGACAGCAGATCTGGAGGTGGAACCTAGGTCACCTTACCCACTGCTGCTTCTCCTCACCCTAACTCTGCTTTGGCTGTGATGGTTGGAAGACTTAACCAGGGGTGGAGGGGCCTGGCCTATGGCCTCAGAGTTTCTGGCCTGGCCCCTTCTGTGGTGGAGCTTGGGCTGCGGGCGGCTGTGCTAATGCACACATTAGCAGATAAAAGCAGTCTCAAGGGGCTCTTCACAAGGCCCCCTTGACTGTAATAAAGCAAATGAAAACCCCATTCAAAGGTCAATTGAAATCTCTTTCATTCCACTTCTCTGCACAAATTGATTCCTCTTTGCCCTTGGGGTCACATTGAAGGCCACAGGGCCCAGCTGCAGCTGAATAGGAGCAATGGGCTACAGGACAGGGACTGAGGGTATGGCTGCAGGAGGCAGCAGCAGCTTCCCATTTCCCAGGGCATCTGGGCACCAAAGATCCTCTCTGCTCCTGAGCTCCAGGCATTGGGGACTTTTTGGAAAGCAGCTCTGTATCTCCCTCAAACTCCACTGGGATCCTGCAGAATTCATTTTTTTTGTCTTTGTTTTTTTGAGGTGGGGTCTTCACATACACACACACACACATGACACACACACCACACACATATGTATACATACACACAACTCCCAGGCTGGCCTTGAATTCTAGATCCTTGTCTGAGCCTTCTATGTGCTGGGATTACAGGTATGAACCACTATTCCTGACAGAGAAATTCAGTGTTTTTGTTGCCAGTCTTTGTGGGTTGTTGGTGTTCCTAGGGCCTCACAGGGCCTCACAAGTTGCTAAGCAGGAGCTCTATGTCTGAGTTATGCCTTCAGTGTACCCTTTTTTTCATTTGTGTGTGTGTGTGTGTGTGTGTGTGAATGTGTGTGTGTGTGTGATGCGTGCACACAAGCTGGAACTGGGGACTGAACTCATGGTGCTGTGCTCTTACACAGTCTTAGGCTTTTCTCCTTCCCAGAACATGGAGGGGGCTGTGAAGATTTAAAGTTTCTGTAAACTAAGATGGTGGAGGGGCTTGAGCCTCCTTCCACATCGCACCCTCCTACCCGCTCCTGATTTTTCCAAAGTACCTTTCAAGGAACTGTTATATATACGAGATACAGAGAAACCATATTTTGAGAGGTCAAATCAGGAGTCTTTATTAGAAAGCCAGTGACTGTAGGCAGACACATGTCCCCAGAAAACTTGCCGCCTCGAGGCACTTAACTCTGTTAGAAAATTGTGTCAGGAGAGTAAAGAAAGAGCAGAAAAGCAATCCCAACAAACCAGACCAACTTCAATTGAGAGCCAAAGTGGCAGGCAATGGTGACCTGAAGAGAGCCAGGAGACTGGAGGCATGGCCTGCACACAATGGTGCCTGAGCTGGTTGGGTCCTAAATAGGGTCCTGGCCAAGGGGCAGGGTCACTGGGAGCTCCAGAACCTCCTGAGTCCACACAGGACTGGCAGGTCCAGTAACCTATTGTCCAAGTCCATGCCCATGCCTCTAGGAATTCAGACTCTCCCACCACCTGGAGGTGGGAATTCACTTTCATTTACCAAGAAGACAAGATGGCGCCAATTAAACCCAATTCCCGATCATCTGCCACGTTGCCAAAATGGCGTTAGACCCAGTATCCTTTATTTCAGAACTTCTCCACTGGCAGTGGAGGAGAGCGCAAGCTCAGCGTGCCGCCCTCCCACAGGGGCCTGAGGAGGCTCTGCTGGCAGCCATCCAGCATGGCTACTGAGATCAGGGATGGCAGGGAGAAAGGGTGGACTGAAATGTCCCAGCTTTCCTGGGCTGGTAGGACTCCAACCCAGGATCACCAACACTCAGTCAACAGGGCTCGGAATCCTTTATTAGCCATGGCATCTGACCTCCACTATAGGAAGACAGTGAAGACAGGCAATAAAATCAAATAGCTCAGGGTATTTAAAGGCAAGATCCATGGGGCGCCACTCACAGGTGTCCAGTGGTAATCTTGCGATGGGCAAAGAAGCAAGTTACAGAAGCAGAGCTAGCAGTTAGTGATGACAATTCCAGTCGTTCCAGTAACCAAGGCCATAAGTCACAAGGCAAAGTCCTTATTCCAAATCTTCCCATCAAAGAAGCAAGTTAGTGAAATAGCAATCACAGTCTCAATAAGCAAAGCAATAAGTTCTAGAAGCAAAAACTACATTCCAAAAAGCCACATTCCAAATTTCTTACTTATCACACCCCGAATCAAACCATTTTCCAGCTCTTTCTTTTCTCTCTCTCTCTCTCTCTCTCTTTCCCTTCTCCCTCCCTCCCTCCCCCTCTCTCTCTTCTTTTATAGGTTGTGGGGCCTGGACTCTGGGCCTGGGCACTGTCCCTTAGCTCTTCAGTTCAAGGCTAGAGCTCTACCACTTGGGCCACAGTGCCACTTCCGGCTTTTTCTGCTTATGTGGTGCTGAGGAATCAAACTCACCCAAGGCCTATGTATGTAAGGCAAGCACTCTACCATGGAGCCACCTTCCCAGCCCTCTGGCTCTTCCTGATTTTCACTTTCATTTACCAAATTCCAGTAACCTGGTGTTTAACTCACAATTTACTTCAAGCCTTTATCTTTGGAATTTCTCCTTTTAATGACTATCTTGGAGTTGTTCTCTACAGGTAGACCTGCCTTTCAAGTTTGGCTCTATTTTTACTCACTTTGCAAATTTCAGTAAATGCCAGGCTTTAGTTTGTTCCATTCCTAGGTCTGTACTTATGTTTCTCAGGTTACTTGAGACTTGTTTGTCCCAGTTAAATTTCATTCTTCCTTGATCTAGTTAATATTGTATTTGTTTAATTTAACCTGGTTCTAATATGGACTAGGACACAGCCCGCTTCCTTGCTCTACCCTTGTAGTAGGGATACTGAGTCTAACCGGCTCCATCTTGGTCACCTGGTGGATGATAGGGTATTGGGTTTAACTGGCTGCCATCTTGTCTTCATGGTGGAGGCAGGGAAATCCCACCTCCCAGGTGACGGGTGTGCCTGAATTCCTAGAGGCAGGGGTGAGGAATTGCACAATAGGTTACTGGACCTGCTAGTCTTGGGTCTTGAACTCTCAAGCTCCCTGTGACCCAACCCTATTTAGGCCCCTACCAGCTCAGGCACCATTACTCTATGCCACATATCTCTGTGTTCATGTCCTGTCTCCTGTCTCCTGTCTCTTCTCCTGTCTCTGTGTTCATGTCCTTCTCCTGTCTCTGTGTTCATGTCCTGTCTCCTGTCTCTTTTCTGGTCACCATTGCAGCAGATCTGGTTCGTTGGTATTGTTTTTCTGCTTTTTCTTTCCTCTCCAGCTCTCATGGCTCAGTTTTCTGACAGTGTTAAGTGTATTTTGAGGTTGCAGATCTTTGGGACAAGAGTCCACCTGCATTTGCCAGCTGTCTAATAAAGACTCCCAATTCGACCTCTCAGAATGTGGCTTCTCTGTTTTCTTGGTGGACAACACCATCAGTTCAGTTCCTCAGAGGACACTTTCTCTTCTAGTGAAATGTCTCCAGTGCTGGGCCCCACCCTGGAGGCTGAGGGAAAGGCTATTCACCTTGTGGCCCTGTCCCCTGCCTGGTATGGGCTCTGCCACCTGTCCTCAGTGTCCTCTCAGCCCTTTTCCTCCCCTGAGCAGGCCATCTCTGCACCTGCCTCTGTAATGCACTCACACCCTGGTGACATCTTCTTTCCAATTAAACCCTAAAGGTGAAAAGCTGGGATGACGAGAGCAGCACCAGTCCTTAACCACAGCACCTGGCATGGCCGCAGTCAGGGGCGGGGCTTCGCCCAGGCTGCCAGCCGGGCCTCACACACAAGGTCTCCAGATGAACTCAGCTGGAAGACCCTTCCTCCTTCTTTCCCTCTCTCCCTTCCTTCCTTGCTTGCTTCCTTCCTTGCTTCCCTCTTTCTTTCTTTCTTTTCTTTCTTTCTTTCTTTCTCTTTCTTTCTTTCTTTCTTTCTTTCTTTCTTTCTTTCTTTCTTTCTTTCTTTCTTTCTTTCTTTCTTTCTTTCTTTCTTTCTGCCTTCCTTCCTTCTTTCCTCCTTCCCTCCTTCTACTCTCCTTCCTTTTCTTCCTTCTTTCCTCCTCCCCATCTCCTTCTTTCCTACCTACTTTCCTTCCCCACTCCTTTCCCTCTTTTTTCTCCTCCTTCCTTCCTTTCCTTTTTTTCCTCCCTCTCTTCTCTCCCTCTGCCATCCCTCCCTTCTCCTCTCTCCTTCCATACTCCTTACTCCTATGACATTGAGGATGGAGCTGGTACTTTGCAGGGCTAACTGGAGGCCAGGTTCTGTTCTGAGAGCTTTCTATGTACTCCTTCACTGAGTCCAAATGACCAGCAGAGATTGAGTAGAAGACAAACTCAAAAAGAACCTATGAGATTGGTTCCAGTCCCACTTGCAATCCTGTAATCCCAATGACTCAGGAGGCTGAGATCTAAGGATTATAGTTCAAAGCCAGTTGGGTCAGAAAAGTCTATGAAATCCTACTTCCAATTAAGCACTAAAAATCCAGAAGTGGAGCTGTGTTTTAAGTGGCAGAACACCAGCCTTGAGTGAAAAAGATAAGTGATAGTGTAAGGCTTTGAGCTCAAGCCTTTATTGATCAATTGACTGATTGGTTAATTGATTGATTGATTGTGCTAGTACTGGGGCTTGAACTCAGGGTCTCATGTTCTTGCTTGGCAAAAAGAAACTTTTGAATCCTTGAAATACTATAAGCAGCAAGCAATCAAAGAAGCCAATCAGCTGCAAATTCTGGCTGTTGTGGGAAGGGAAAAATAATACAGAGAGTAGATGAGGGCCCAGAGGACACACCACAAGTCACAAGAATCATGGAAAGCAGCAAAATTGCATTCCAAAGGCACTGGAACACACCCATTAGGAAACTCCTGTGTGTTTGGGCTTGGTGGCTCACACCTGTAATGCCACTTACTCTGGAGGCAAAGATCAGGAAGATTGTAATTCGAGTCATAGTTTAAGTCCAGCCTTAAAGCAAAAACAGCAAAACCCCATTTCAAACAACCAATAACTGGCCTTGTTGGCAGGTACCTGTCATCCCACCTACACAGGAAGAATAAATAAGATCATAGTCCAAACTGGCCCAGGGAAAGATGCATGCCTGAACCCACAAAAATAACTAGAACACAAAAGGACTTAGATGTGATTCAGGTGGTAGAACACCTGTCTATTAAGAGCCAGCACCTGAGTTCAAACCTCCAGTGCCACCAACAAGAAAAATTAACTTAAAAAAAGTAAAGGGCTGGTTGCTGGTGGCAGTGTGGTAGGCAAATTTCTCTACAAAGCCTCCTACTCAAAAGAGGAAACAGGAGACACATAGGAGTTCCTCTACCTTTTTTTGTTGTTGTTGTTTTTGTGCCAGTCCTAGGGCTTGAACTCAGGGCCTAGGCTCAGTCCCTGAGCTTCTTTGGATCAAGGCTAACACTCTACCACTTAAGCCACAACACAACTTGCAGCCTTTTCTGTTTATGTGGTACTGAGAAATTGAACCCAGGGCTTCATGCATGCTAGGCAAGCATTCTATTACTAATCCACATTCTAAAGCCCCTGTTTCTGGCTTTTTGGTAGTTAACTGGGGATAAGAATCTCACAGACTTTCCTGCCCAGGCTGGCTTTGAATTGTAATTCTCAGATCTCAGCCCCTTGAGTAGCTAGGATTATAGGCATGAGTCACTGAAACTTGGCTTCTTTCTTTCTCTCTTTCTCTTTCGCTTTCTCTTTTTCTTTCTCTTCTCTCCCCTCCTCTCCTCTCCCCTTCCCTTTGCTCTTCTTTCCTTCCTTCCTTCCTTCCTTCCTTCCTTCCTTCCTTCCTTCCTTCCTTCCTTCCTTCCTTCCTTCTCCCCCCCTCCCCCGTCACTGAGGGGCTTGAACTCAGGGCCTGGGAGCTGTCCCTGAGCTCTTCGGCTCAAGGTGAACACTTTACCACTTGAGCCACAGCGCCACTTCCAGTTTTCTAGTGGTTCACTGGAGATAAGAATCTCATGGAGTTTCCTGTCCTGGCTAGCTTTGAACTGCGATCCTCATATCTCAGCCTCCTGAGTAGCTAGGATTACAAACATGAGCAACCAGTGCCCAGCCTCTCTTTCTTTCCTCATACTTTCTTTTCTTTCTTCTTTGGTGCTGGCACTGGGGCCCAAGTGCTGAGCTTTTTTGCTCAAGGTTGGTGCTGTACCATTTGAGCGTCCCAGCTCTACTTCTGGCTTTTTGATGGTTAATTGAAGATAAGATTCTCTCAGATTTGTATAGCAGGCTAGCTTGGAATCACAATCCTTAGATCTCAGCGTTCTGAGTAGCTAGGTTTACATGTGTCAGCACCACACCCAGCTCTTGGTAGCCTTTATCCTTCATTCTGGATCACCCTCCCTCATTGCTCCCCATTCACCATCAGGCTTCTAGAAAGAGTTTTTTTTTTTAATATACCAGGTCCAAAGGGAGAACTAAATCCTCAAAAATAATGGAGAGACTAAAAGACATACTTTTCTCACTAATAGAATAGATGGCAAATAATGAGAGAGGGTGTAGGTATAGAAAGGATATAGATTATCTGAGCAACCACAGGGTACACATTCTTCTGAAGCACTGGGAAACACTGATCAAAGGGGACCATATGTCCATCCATTAGACAAACCCTGAAAAATGACTAAGGTCTGAAATCACACAGAGTATGTTCTCTGACGACAGGGGAATCATGCTCAAAATTAGTTTAAAAAAAATAACTAGAAAACTGGGCATGGTGAAGCATACCTGTATTCTCAGCACTTAGGAACCTAAGGCAGGAAGATCAAAAGTTCAGTGACAGCCTGGGCTTCACAGTAAGATACTGTCAAAAGAAGAAAGATTGAAAGAAGGAAGGAAAAGAGAAAGGAAAGAGAAAGAAAGAAAGAAAGAAAGGAAGAAAGAAAGAAAGGAAGAAAGAAAGAAAGAAAAAGAAAGAAAGAAAGAAAAAGAGTAATTAGAAGTTGGGCACTGGTGTTTCTAGTCTATAATCCTAGCTACCCAGGAATCTGAGATCTGGGGATCGCAGTTCAAAGCCAGCCCAGGCAGGAAAGTCTATGAGACTCCTATCTCCAATTAAGCACCAAAAAAACCAGAAGTGGAGCTGTGGCTCCAATGGTAGAGCATGGGCCTTGAGCACAAAAGCTCCAGGACTGTATACACACAAAGTGTATTAAAATGCCAATAGTTTGGAAGCTAACCAGAACATTTCTTTTTTTTCTTTTTTTTTTTCTTTTTGGGGTCCAGTCAGTGGGGCCTGAACTCTGGGCCTGCGCGCTGTCCCTCAGCTCTTCAGCTCAAGGCTAGCGCTCTACCACTTGAGCCACAGCACCACTTCCGGCTTTTTCCTTTTTGCTTATGTGGTGCTGAGGAATCGAACCCAGGGCCTCAAGCATGCAAAGCAAGCGCTCTACCACTGAGCCACCTTCCCAGCCCCAACCAGAACATTTCTTAATAATTTATAGGCCAAAAAGACTTTGCTATCTGAAGATACTTTGACAAAATGGTAATAAAAATATTACATATCAAAACGGTGACCCTGTATAGCCAATGCAAGCTAATAATTAGAAAACAAAACTTGTGGGATACAGTTCACATTTAGAAAGAGATTAATGGAAGGCTGGGAAGTTGGCTCAATGGTACAGTGCTTGCCTTGCATGCATGAGGCTGTAGGTTTGATTCCTCAGTACCACATAAGTAGAAAAAAGCTGGGAGTGGTGCTGTGGCTCCAGTGATAGGGTGCTAGCCTTGAGCTGAAGAGCTGAGGAACAGTGCCCAGGCCCAGAGTTCAGCCCCCATGACCACCACCAACAACAAAAAAAGAGACTAATGGAGCTGGGCACTGGTGGCTCATGCCTGTAATCCTAGCTCAGGAGGCTGAGATCTGAGCATCACAGTTCAAAGCCAGCCTGGGCAGGAAAAGTCTGTGATACTTTTATCTCCAATGAACCACCAGAAAAATGGAAGTGGTGCTGTGGCTCAAGTGGTAGAGTGCTAGCCTTGAGCTGAAGAGCTGAGGGACAGTGCCTAGGCCCAGAGTTCAAGGCCCACAACTGAAAAAAAAGAAAGAAAGAAAGAGAGAGAGAGAGAGAGGAAGGAAGGAAGGAAATAAAGAAAGAAAGAAAGAAAAAAGAAAGAAAGAAAGAAAGAAGATTAATGGTCATATTGACACATGCAAAAAAAAAAAAAGAATGATTAGATGTCAAAGATCTAAATAAAAGTATCTACTTAATATCCAAGAGTATGGGAAAGAGATGCTCACAGTAGTTCAAACTTATAATCCTAGCTACTTGGGAGGTAGAGATTGGGAGGATAGTGATTCAAGGCCAGCTCAGGTAAAAACCTTTGTTGACCTGGTCTCAGACCATGAAAAGCTGGGTGCAGTGGTTAATATCTGTAACCCTATCTGTGAAGGTGGCCCTGGAAGGAAAATCACTATCTGAGGCTGACTCCAGACAAAAACAAAACCCTATCCAAAAATTAAGCAAAACAAAAAAGAGGGGCAAGGCGGGAGGTGTGACTCAAGTGGCAGAGTGCCTACCTAGCAAGCACAAGGCTCAGTACCTCAAAAAGTTAAAAAACATAACACAACATAACTAAACCCCTTGAAATACAATAGGTAAGACATAAAGACCAGAACTTTGGAAAACCGGAAAAAGTGCACCTACAATAGGGAAAATGGACAACACCAAAGCTGATTTTTTTTTTTTTTAGTTGTTGGTCATGGGGCCTGAATTCTGGGCCTGTTGTGCCTCAACTCTTCAGCTCAAGGATAGTGCTCTACCACTTGAGCTACAGCGCCACTTCTGGTTTTCTGAGCGTTTATTGGAGATAAGAGTTTCACAGACTTTCCTGCCCTGGGCTGGCTTTGAACCTCGATCCTCAGATCTCAGCCGCTTGAGTAGCTAGGATTACAGGTATGAACTACCGGTGCCAGGCTCCAAAGCTGATTCTTATAAAAGACTAAGAAAATTGATAAGCTTCTAGGAAAATTGATCAAGATAAAAAGAGAGGACTTAAATTACCAATATCAGGCAGGAAAAAGAACAGAACTACAGATTCTGTAGCTGCTCAGACAAAAAGAAGCCATGCATAAACCAATCTAAGCCAATAAACTAAAGGATTTGGAGTTACAGAGGAAGGGGCAGGAATATGTAACTCGTTTTCTGAGACCATTATAATTTTGATACCATAATCTGACAAGAATTCCACTAGAAAGGAAAATTGCAGGTCCAGCTCATACACATAGATACAAAAGTCTTAAATAAAATAGTAGCAAATTTAATTCAGTGCCGTATGAGGAAAACACCATAATCAAATTGAACCTAATCTGGGAGGTTCTATATTCAAAACTCAACAATATAATAATAACTCACCACATTCCTAGAACAAAGGGGTGATGTTGTAAATCATTTCAATCAGAGACATGTGCTCCAGGCTCTCAAAGACTCCTCCTGGGAGTGACATCAGCGGGAGAGAGCAGCAAACTACCATCCTGGAGATGCAAGTGACATCCATGTTGAGCGCTTGTGGTGGTGACAGAGCCCCTTGTGGCCCCTTGCCCCTGGCACTGATCATTTCCTTTTTCTATTGAACCCAGTGGCCTGATTTTGGTCAGGGTCCCAGCCACTCGTTGCTCCTGCCCACTTTTACATCTAGACGCCCCAACCTGTCCAGTGCTTCCTCCCTCGGATCAATGATATTTCAGTTTACATTCCACATGGGTTCTTCTACATCTAAGTAAGAAGCAGGCACACAGAGCAGAACTGAAGCTAAGCCAACCTGATCTTTTCCTAGTTTGACTTTGTGCTACCACCAAAAATAAAATCACTATGTGACTGCAAGATCTCATAAGTTTGATGGTGGTAGGTGCAGGGGTAGATTGAAGAGGGAAGATGAGGACAGAAGCAGTAAAAGCAGTAAAAGCAACATGGGTCAGAGATGGGAATAGGGCTCCGTGGAGAAGAGGGAAGGCATATCTCATGTCCCTGGTCAAAACAAGGATGACTTAGGACAGATGATAAAGGGCCCAAGATTTCTGAGGGTAGGAGGGTGGGAGGGGCTTCTAGCTGGCAGACCAGCTTGGATGAGTGGGGGCCTGTGAACGTAGTCTTCATGGAATGTGTATTGGGGTAACTAAGTTGCCAGGATATGAACTGGAGAGTGGGCGATGACCCTGGAGAGAGGCCAAGGTCAGACAATAAACATCTTCCTTAATGTTAAGGAAGAAAAGATCACTGGATTTAAACAATGCCACCAACTAGAAAACCTGAATTCTTAAATCCTGGACTAGAAAAGATCATCAAATTGGGAATAAAGTTTCTGTAGATTAAACTAACAGCTCAGCTGAAGCCTGGTTTAGTCCCAACTCTCTTTGCTGTGCACATACCTTTCGGTTTGGTTTTGCTTCTTTTATTTTATTTATTTATTTATTTATTTATTTTATTTTCCAGTCATGGGGCCTGAACTCTGGGCCTGGATGCTGTCCCTCAGCATTTCAGCTCAAGGCTAGCGCTCTACCACTGGAGCCAAGCACCACTTCCAGTTTTTTCTGCTTATGTGGTGCTGAGGAATCGAACCCAGGGCCTCATGCATGCAAGGCAAGCACTCTACCACTGAGCCACCTTCCCAGCCCCTGCTTCTTTTATTTTTAAGTTAATTAATTAATTAGTTAATTTTGCCAGTCCTGGGGCTTGAGCTTGGGCCCTGTCCCTGAACTTCTTTTGCTCAAGGTTAGCACTCTATTACTTGAGGCACAGCACCACATCCAGCTTTTTATTTAGTTTATTTATTTTTATTTATTTTTTTTGAGTCTGGTCATGGGGCCTGAACTCTGGGCCTGGGCGCTGTCCCTCAGCTCTTCAGCTCAAGGCTAGCACTCTATCACTTGAGCCACAGTGCCACTTCCGGCTTTTTTCTTTTTGCTTATGTGGTGCTGAGGAATCAAACCCAGGGGCTCATGCATGCAAGGCAAGCGCTCTACTACTGAACCACCTTCCCAGCTCAACACATCCGGCTTTTTAAAGTAATATATTGGAGATAAGAGTTTCATGGAGTTTCCTGCCCAGGCTGGCTTTGAACCACCATCCTCAGATTTCAGCCTCCTAAGTAGCTAAGATTACAGGTGTGAGCCACCAGTACCCACCTTAATTTTAATTTATCTATTTAATTATTAATTTTCTGGGGGGCCAGTCCTGGAGCTTGAACTCAGGCCTGGGCATGACCCTGCTTTTTTTGCTCAAGGCTAGCTCTCTACCACTAGAGCCACAGTGCCACTTGCGGCTTTTTTTGTTTATGTGGTGCTGAGGAATCGAACCCAGGGCCTCATGCATGCAAGGCAAGCGCTCTACCACTGAACCAACTTTGCAGCCCCTAATTTTTATTTTTTTTAATGCCAGTATTGGGGCTTGAACTTGGTGCTGTTCTTTATCTTTTTTACTCAACACTAGTGCTCTTATCATTCGAGCTCTCCTGGCATTTTGGTGGTTAATTGGAGATAAGATTTTTTTTTTTTTTTTGGTCCATCGTGGGGCTTGAACTCTGGGCCTGGGCACTGTTCCTCAGCTCTTCAGCTCAACGCACTCTACCACTTGAGCCACAGCTCCACTTCCGGCTTTTTCTGCTTATGTGGTGCTGAGGAATCGACCCCAGGGCCTCATGCATGCAAGGCATGCACTCTACCACTGAGCCACCTTCCCAGCCCGAGAAAAGAATTTTTTAGGCTTTCCTTCCTGGTACTGGCTTTGATCCTCAGCTCTCAGCCTCCTGAGTAGCTGGGATTGCAGGTGTGTGCCATGTGTGCCCTGCTTTCGTTTGCTTCTTCATTCAGGTTCAGATGGATTCTTCCACGGTGGGCTCGCGTGTTCTCTCCTCTTCTCCCAGGCCAGACTTTGAAGCTTAGAGCGAAGCGGAACTCCTGAGCAAGGCCAGAAGTTGAAGGCTGTGCGAGAATCCTGACAAGCCTGCCAGCTCTTGGCCACAGGGCAAGACGTCTGTCTGCTCATCACAAAGGCTACAGCTCCTGGTAGTGGCCTAGGGGCCAACAGGGCCTTTTTCCAAGGTGTTCGGGCACAAAAAGGTCGTCCTGGGTGAAGCCCTCGGGAACCACCCCCAAGACCAACCTGTCCCGGGCCTCAGGCTCTCCCCATCCGAGTTTCCAAACGTTGGGGAGAGCCAAGGCATAAGGGAGCCGCCCCCGGGGTGCTGTGATAGTCACCTCCAAATGCCAGCGAGGCAGCTGGCAGCCCCGCGCGCGCACACGGGCCACACGGCTCATTTCACCCAGGTTTCAGCCGTCCCCACACCGGGGTGCTAAGCCTCTCCCCGTCCGGAGTTGGAGAGCCCACCCGACCTTCATTAAGTTCTTTCCCGCCCCGGGCCGGCAGGTGCGCGTTTCGGCAGGATGGTGCGAAGGGCAGCTGGGTGCCCCGCCGGGAAGCCCCCCTCCCGCGCCTCGGCCCCAGCCGCTCGCCCGCGCGCGCGGCCGGGGAGAGCACGTCCGGCGCCCACCCCGCAGGTATATAAGCACGGAGGAGAGCCGCCGGGCCCCAGCGGGCCGAGCGCCGGAGCGGCCGCCCAGCACCCCCGACCTGGAGCCCCCCGGAGTCCCCGGAGCCGAGCGCAGCCTCCCCGCCGCAGGTAAGGGCGCACGGGGCGCACGGGCGCCGGACCCCGCCCGGGACCTCGGGCCGCCCGCGGGCAAGGCGGCCTCGGGCCCCCGGGGACCGTCCCGGTCCCGAGGTCTTGGCAAACTTGGTGAGCTGACGGCGGCGTGGCCGGACAGCCGGGCTGAGCCCCGGCCGAGGGCGGAGGGCCGCGACGCCGCCGAGGGCGCGGCCGCCCCGGCTCCCCGCGGGCTCTCAGCGCCCGGGTGGGGAAACGGAGGCACTGGGCGAGTAGGACCCTCGGGGGGAGATCTTGGGACCGCGGCCGTTTTCGAGTCTTCTTTCTGATTTTCCGAGTGTTTGCCACGTCTTCAAAGGAAGCCGTCCCGCACAGAGCGACCACGACCGTGGGGAGGCCCGAGGGAAATAAACCTTCTGTCCGGAGAGGTTTTTAGCGTTAACTCTTGGGCGCCCCAAAGCACGTTGGCACGCCCGAGGCCGCTGTGTGTCCGCGGGATTGTGGGGCTTGTCCAAGGCCCGGCTAGGGTTAAAAACAGGTGCCCCGCCGGGAGCTGTCCAAGGTCCTGAAACGCCCGGGCTGGATTTTGGATGTCCCCAGCCCGACTACAGCGCCCCGCACCCTGCAGACCCAGGCGGCCGTCCGGGGCACCCGGGCGCGAGCGTGGGGCGTTTACAAGGACGGGAGGAAAGCCCGCGTCGCACACTCTCTGTGGGCCAAAGAGTGGCCTTCACGGAGAGACCGGGAGGAGCCAAGGAAGAGTGCGCCTTTATTTATCCCTCCACAAGGTAATGTACACATTTAATTTTCCCTCAGATGGGGATAGGACTTGATGCATTGTGTTATTACATGTCCGGAGAGGAAACCACATTTCTGCTTCTTGAATCTGTACCGAAGAGCATGACAGTGTGGAGTTTCAGAGTAACAAACGTAATGAAATCCTCATCAATGTCGTTCTATTATAAAATTACCATCAAGATGAGCAGATGTTTCTATTTTCCAGGGCTTTCAAAGGACAAAGAAACCCTACTTTTTTATGCTTGCTTTAAAAAAATGACATAAGATACTATTGTTCGTTGTAGGAAAAAGACACTTAAGCGAAATGTAAGTTGCTTTCAGGCAACTATTGGACTTTTTACGTATGGAGGAGGAGCTGGGGGAAGGGCAGGGAGCAGCATTTACAGCCTGGCTAGTGGGGCGGGAGAGGTGAGGAAATGCTCTCTGGGGCTTCTCAGGAAGGTTTGAAGTCAGGTTGTAGACCCTTAGACAATCCAGGCCATCCACAACGACCAACTTCGAGGAGAAATGAAATGTAGTTGAGGAGACTTTCATGCCTCTATGATTTTTTTATTCTACTAATACATTATTTTATATTAGCCACCTTTTTCTTCTTCTACTTCTCTGGCAATATCTCGGTGAGTCACAGTTCTGAATGTGCTAGATGCTCTCAGTGCTTTGGTGTAATTGACTTGACCACCGAGTTCGGGCTGCCTGTTTGAACTAGAAGTTCAGCAGGCTACAACAGAAGTGGTCTATCACTGATTAGAAGGAGCCAGCAAGGTTGACCAAGCGCCCCTGGCTGCCCCCTGGGCTTAGGTGCTGCCCGGTCAGCTTCCTGGCTGCCAGCGCCATCTAATGGCTTGTCGGAAAACACGCACCGGATGCCCCTGTGCCCATTTTGAAGCTAGTCCTAAGCAGGCCAAGTTTTTGGGGAATGGGGCAGGGGTGGGACAGAGAGAAGGAAGTGGCTTCCTGAAGTAGACAGTGAGGGCCAGGGAGAACTTTTACTTCCCAAAACATCTCCTCTAAAAAAAGACTCAGCCCACACCCCTCTAAATGAGAGCTTTCTCTCAGGCAAATTTGCTGCACGATGCAAATGTTCATTAAGTGTGACAAGACACTTAGTCATCTATACCTTAAGGTGAATTTCTTTGATCATCTAATGAAATTTCTAACAGCTCTTGGAGAAGATCTTTTGAATGCCAAAGTGATTGTAGAATTGGTGGTGAGCTGATTACAGAATAGGGTGATTTCAGGGGCTCCCCCGGGTGAGAAGAAATATGGCAATGTAAGAGCTAGAGGTGTTGGGGAAGGACAAGGCTGTTGGGGACAAAGACACTGTGGGTTTCCTGCCCTGAATTCTGGTCTCTTGATGACAACCTTCACTCAAAGGTACTTCCTGGATTCTCCAATGGTATCTTCAGTATTTATTCACACTGGAGGTAGCTCCCTTCCACTCTCTCTGTCCATCACTCTCCCCACCTAACACCCACGTACTCAAATCCAGATCTTTGAAAGATCTCCAGATCTCTGGAGAACAAGAAGCCTGTGTTCAGATGATGAGCCAGTTTAAGAGAACGAGGACCAGCTTTAAAAATAAATCTCTCGGGGCTGGGAAGGTGGCTCAGTGGTAGAGTGCTTGCCTTGCATGCATGAGGCCCTCGGTTCGATTCCTCAGCACCACATAAGCAGTAAAAGCTGGAAGTGGGGCTGAGGCTTAAGTGGTAGAGTGCTAGTCTATAGTTGAAGAGCTGAGTGATAATGCCCAGGCCTAGAGTTCAGGCCCCACAACCGACAAAATAAATAAATAAATAAATGAAAATAAATCTCTCCCGGGGCTGGGATGTAGCTCAGTGGTACATGCAAGGCCCTAGCTTCAATCTCCGGCATCACAAAGAGAGAGTAAGCCTCTCCATAATTACTGCGGCTTGAGAAGTAGTGATCACCTGAATGAAGTGTGCAGGACACAAACCACAGGGACAGTTTTATTTGCCCTTTATGCAAATTTAATATTTATGGACAATACTTTTAGAGAAGTGAAAGGATCTTTGTAGAGGAGGGGGTTGGAAGAGCATCTCAATCAGGAACCCAGTCCTTTGTCTTTCTCAAGCTACTCTCATCCATTTTATGTGAAGTGTTAGAACTATTGCTTCCACAGCATGCAGGGAACTAAGAAAGCTCTGTGCTAGAAACTCTAGAACTTAGCTTTACCTGTCATGAACATGAAAGTTGTTATCTCTCCCTTGGGCTTTGATTTTTCCTATCTCATATATATGAAGGGCTGGAGCAAGTGATTCCCAAATAGCTTCCAGCCCTGATCTCCTTAGGGGTCTGGTTTTAACATGAGATGAAAGAAAAACTGTCCATCATTGTCCTGGGTCCCATTTCCCCTCTTGCCTCCCACAGCCCCTTCTCGGCATCACTCCTGTCCTCAAAAAGCCTTGGACTCCATAAGTGAGTGTTGTTAATGTTGGCTCATGGTTCTTCCTGGGGACTGGCCAACATTGTTCTGGTCGCTGCAGGGGTTCCACCAACTTGTTTGCTTCTGCAGAACCTCAGCCTGCCACCTGGAAGATGCCGAGGTCGTGTTACAGTCGCTCAGGGGCCCTGCTGCTGGCCTTGCTGCTTCAGGCCTCCATGGAAGTACGTGGCTGGTGTCTGGAGAGTAGCCAGTGTCAGGACCTTTCCACGGAAAGCAATCTGCTGGTATGTGCATGGTGGGTCATGGATGCCACCTGGTGTGGGCATCAGAGGGGACTAGTGCTGGGACAGCTCAAAAGAAAAGGGTGTGGGGAAGGGAACATTTATTTCCATTGACTGGGTAACCCGGGATAGGAGCAAAACTTTGCAGGGAAAACTGAAAACAAACTTGGCCGAAAGCCAGGCTCCCAGAAGCATGAGATTTTTTGGTACCAGTTACCAAGAAAGTGGTCTCTCTGGGACAGGAGGGTGTGGCTCACAGCCGATGAGAGGAGGGAGCAGCTTCAAAGAGATGGGTCTAGTCCACAATTTCTGTTTCATTATCCCAACCTCCTCATGTGTCTTCTATGGAGACCCCACACCATTTAAACTAGTTAGTGCCATAGCAACAATAATTGCTCCTTCAACTAATTCTATATCACTGACCATTTTAGCCCCCAAATCATGCCTTTTAAAAATAGCCTCACATCACCATTTTACTCCATATTTCTTCTCCTTTTATCTACTATCTACTCCTTTTATCTTCAAAGCCAGATGGGTATCTCCACTAAAGGGAGACTAGAAGGAGAAGGAAAAACTTTTTGTTCCTCCTAGTGCTAAGGATCAAACCCAGGGTCTCACACATACTAGGCAAATGCTCTACTTCTGAGCCACACCCTCCTGCCCCAGAGAGACCACTTTCTTGGTAACTGGTACCAAAAAAAATCTCATGCTTCTAGGGGCCTGGCTCTCTGCCAAGTTTATTTTCCATTTTCCCAGCATGTCAAGGTCCATTGTGTCAGGTCACCACAAGTTATGAGTGTGTATGTGCATATGTTTGTGTGTGCCTACCATGTGTATGTGTGCTCAGCACCTGCCAAATCAAAATGGAATATCCATCATTATATCCTGTGTGTTTTGTCAATGGTGTACTGAATTTAAGTGATGGGAGAAAACTTTAAAACACAGAGCAGGTTCTATATATAAAATAGAAACAAGAAGCCTGGGGGATTCTAAGAGTTCCATTTCAGGGAAATCCAAAAGACATCCACTGTACAGCTTCTTTTGTTGAGACTTCACCAGGAAGGGAGCACTGTACACAGAGCTCATGGGTTCTAGTTCCACTTCTGTCACCAGTAAGAGTTGATCAATGACCTTAACCAGGTCCTTTCATCTCTCAGCTTCCTGTTTCATTATGTGACTAAGGGTGGTGAGCCTATATTACATTGTTTTCATTTTCCACAGTTAACATTTGGCATGTTATAATTCTAAATTCCAATTTGCCAAACTCAGTGGGATCCTTCTGTTTTTCTCCCCTGTAGTTCCTAAGCAAATGAAAGACTCAAGGCTGTAGTCTATGGGCCATTTTCCTAAGCAAATTGAGTCCTCTATGGCAGGTAGTAGAAACACCAGCTCCACAGAAATAACTCTGGCTTCCTACTCTCCCCTTTAGTCAAAATGAGGTGGCAGGAAAGTGAACCATCTTGTCCCAAATTTCAGACTAAGAGAAGGTATAAGGAAATCAGTTCTGAAGACACAAACGGCCCACTGGGTGCTGGAAAGCTTTGAGACACAGTGCAAGGAAAGGACTGGGGGTTAAGGCATGAAGTAGGTTTATAGATCACTGGGGTAACATTGAGGAATTGTTGGAAGTACACGCCTAGAAATCTATCACTTGAAATTCTCTCCTAAATTCCAATCCTGTGCCTCTCCTGATCTTGAACCGTAAGTACTCAGTATCAAGTACCCACAATGACCATCCATCTGCTTTAGGGGGAGGAATTCCTACAAAGGGAATAATACACATAATGCATGGTAGGGCCCAGCTCACAAGTCCATGGGAGGACAGACTGTGGAGTGCAGTGCTGATGGGGCAGGAAGATGTCCAGGTGCGGGCATGGCGGCCTCGACGTGAGGCGTGGCCTCTATCGTCCTGGACGATAGAGGAGGAGGAGGAGCAGGCGCGGCCCCGGGAGAGGCGCGCGAGGCCGCGGGGCCCGCCTCCCTCACGCGCTCTCTTTCCAGGCGTGCCTCCGGGCCTGCAAGCCCGACCTCTCCGCCGAGACGCCTGTGTTTCCGGGCAACGGCGACGAGCAGCCATTGGCCGAGAACCCCCGGAAATACGTCATGAGCCACTTCCGCTGGGACCGCTTCGGCCGCCGAAACAGCAGCAGCAGCAGCAGCAGCAGCAGCAGCAATGGCGGCGCCGGGCAGAAGCGCGAGGAAGAGGTCGCGGCGGGCGAAGGCCGCGTCCCGGTGCCCCTCCGTAGCGTCGGGCTCCCCGGCGGCGAGGGCGCCGAGCCGAGCCCACGCGAGGGCAAGCGCTCCTACTCCATGGAGCACTTCCGCTGGGGCAAGCCGGTGGGCAAGAAGCGGCGCCCCGTAAAGGTGTACCCCAATGGCGCGGAGGACGAGTCGGCCGAGGCCTTCCCCCTGGAGTTCAGGAGGGAGCTGGCGGGCCAGCGGCCCGGGGCAGCGCCCGACCCCGACGCCAGCGACCCCGACCTGGAGTACGGCCTGGAGCCCGAGGCCGAGAAGAAGGACGACGGGTCCTACCAGATGGAGCACTTCCGCTGGGGCAGCCCGCGCAAGGACAAGCGCTACGGGGGCTTCATGAGCTCGGAGAAGAGCCAGACGCCGCTGGTGACGCTGTTCAAGAACGCCATCGTCAAGAACGCCCACAAGAAGGGCCAGTGAGGCGCAGGGCCTCGGGGCTCCCGTCCTCGCCTGGCGTCCTGTCGCCTCTCAGCCCCGGAGATCCGCTCCTGGGCCCGGGCAGTGCCGGGGCATTCAGCCTCCTAAAGCTGCCTTGTAGTTAGGAAATAAAATCTTTCCAATTTCATAGCTGACTCTGACTGAATGCAGACTCTGGTTTAAAAGAAAAAATACTCTCTCAGCCATCAGAGAGAGCAAAGAAAGGCTTTCAGTGGTCGGGTGGCATATTTCATTGGAGGTAGGGACAATGGAAAGAAAATACCTCCACCTCTCCACCTCCAGTAAATGAGTGGAGACCAACATCTTCCTGGTCCACACCTTCATTATGTTGCAAACACAGAGTGACCACATCTGTGTGGTCAGGTCAGACACTGAAAGGGCAACTCCTGAGGCTCACACACCGCTAGAAAGGCACTCTGGGCTATCAGGTGGAGGTTGTGGTCATCCCTTTCAGGATCTGAGTTCTGGCAATAGTCTTCCATGTTTCTGACCTTAGGCAAGTGAACTTCTCCAACTTCTCAGTTGCTTCCTAAGAACTTTGGCCAGAATTAAAGGAGAAAATGGATGAGAGCCAAGTGTGAGAGCTGAGAATTGCTATCAGTTCTAATCTGGCCAAAGATACAGACCCATAAAGATACGTATCTTTTAATACAATATACATAGGCTTCTTCCAGTCCCTCTGCCTCAAGTTTTGAGGTCCTGTCTCCTGCCTCCTCCCTCCTGTGTTGTCCAATGACAGTCCTTCTCTTTCTTTCCGGACTTCACTATCACAACTGGCCCTAACCAGTTGTTCTCCAGCCTATCATATACAAACTACTCTTGAATATATACAAAAGCTTGCTCTTCTCTACTCAGACTCCCTCGCCTACAAGCCAAGAGTGCTATCCTCAAATTTCCCATCATGTGTAAAGTACTAAAGTAAGGCAGGTAAGGCCCTTGTCAACCAAGCTCACTCTCCTTACTGAACCTTTCTGAGGATGAAGGCTCTGCCTGATTCCCATGGTCTCATTGATCACTACCTAGAAGGCCTGGACTTTTCTCATCATTCCAAATGCCTTTTTTTTCTCAACATAAGTCACCTCAAATCCATCTCCACTGGGCAAGTCATGCTCTCTCCCAGCTACCTATCCCTGCTCATCTTCAGGGTTTCCACTAGTAGAGGGCGTGTTACCTGGCTAGGATGCCAAACAACAGTACATGCAAGTGCTGTCCCCTCAGGGAAACTCCAAGATCTGAAGGACAGAAGCCAAGTGTCATGTTTCTTGGGTCTCCTTGTGTTTTCACAATGCTGCGGTCACAGATTTGTAAGCCACTTGTTCATAAGGGATGCACATACATGAGACTTACCTTAGACTTATCAGTGAATGCCATATATTAAAGCTAGATAGAAGCTAGGTGTCAGTGGCTCACCTTTGTAATCCTAATGACTCAGGAGGCTGAGACCTGGAGAATTGTGGTTTATAGCCAGCCCAGATAAAGTCCACAAGACTCAATCTCCAATTAACTAACAAATGCTGGGCTGAAGGTGTGGCTCAAGTGGTAGAGCACCAGCCATGAGCAAGAAAATGGAGTGAAAATGAGAAGCATTGTTACCAAGACCCGATAACAGCAAAAAAAAAAAAAAAAGTCAACCAATGGAAAAGAATTTTATATGATAGCACATTTACAATGTGGGCATTTACAATGAAGGCGAATAGGGACTGAACCAGAGAAGACCTGGTGTGAGGCAAACCTGAGGGCCAAATTATGGTTTCTGCAATGTGGTTTATAGGAAATGAGGTAGGAGAAAGAATGGCTGAGCGCTTCTGAGGATGCGCCCAGCTGAGCCCTGGCCTCAGGTTTCTTTCTGGGTAGCATCCTTTCCCATCCCCTCCCCTCCTTCCTTTGGAGTCAGTCAGGTGAAGTGAGGGCCGGTGGGGGTGGCTAAATGTCAGCAGTACCTTGTTGATATTTTAAGGTTCTGTTTTTATCTCCAGAAAACCATTTGCTTTGAAGAAATCAAGCATTCGACCATGTGGTGACAACATTAACATTTATTTGGAAAGGGCACTATGAAGGTTCATTGGGAAACTGCAACTGAATGCCCTAAAGAATGATTTTGCTAAGAGTCCTTCCCACGCTCCCTCCATTCCCCCTTTGCCCTCCCCTTCCCTAAAAATAATTCTAGTTTGATTCAACAAGTTTAAAAGACAGAAAACTGCCACAGGCACTAATTCTGCACTCACATATAAATATGTCAGCTATTATATACATATATTGGCAACTACGAACTACATTACACACAAGCACGCACACACACTCAGCCAGGCCATGAAGATTAAAATGGACAGACACACACATTACAATGTAAGGGCTGCAGCATTTCTGGACTTAAAACTCTGCACTCCATATGCCAGAATCAACAGTCATAGAGGAAGAGCTCAAGGGAAGGTGCTGAGCTCAGGAGGACCTGTGGTCTTCTGGAGGGGAGAGGACCTATCTGTCAGTCAGCCTTGTGCTAAAGGAAAACCAAAGAAGTCCTTCCTCCTCTCCCCACTAACTAGCCAGGGTCCAGGATAGGGTCCATGATTTTCCCTATGCAATCTTCAGACCTAGGCCCACGTTGGGGTAAAGGGCCACAGTAACCAATTACTAGGGTAACACACTGCTCTGACTCCTCCCCAGATACTATTTTTGAGTTGGCCTGTTCTGATGACTTCACTTTTGCCTTGAAACGTAATAGCCCAGCAATTCAGGTCTTGCTCTTCCCTTAGGTTCCCATACCAGCCAGCTACCATCTTCTTGAAAGTATTGGGGTTTGAACTCAGGGCCTTGCACTTGCTCTTTTTTTTAGTTCTACCAATTGAGTCATGCCTCCTAGTCCTCCTTTTTGCTGATTATTTGGGGGATGGAATCTTACAGATTTTTCTGCCTTGGTTAGTTTCAAACCATGGTCCTCCAGATTTCAGCCTCCTGAGTAGCTAGGATTACAGGTGTGAGCCACTGGTGCCTAGCTTATGTATTTTTATGACTCAATTCCTCAAATCATTCATACCTAAACAATTCTATCACGAGGACACCGACTGTCTATTCCTTTCCCACAGAGATCTCATGGGAGGGGGTGGATGGGGGAGGCATGTCAGTTCCCTTGGGCTCAAGCTTACAATAGAGAAGGGGAGAGGAAAGAAGCATGAGATGCTGCTGCCAGATGGCCTATAGACAAGACATGAGACTTGATACTAGGTTCTTCCATTGAGATCCTACCTCTTTCAGGCCTTTGATGGGGTGACATAATTTGTGCTCATCATTTAATTTTCTGTCCAGATTAACAATCACCTTAAACTTCCGACTCTAAGGCATTCCTGACTAGGATCCAGATTCTACTCCATGTCAGCAGGAACCTATATCCTACTGAGTGTGGACTTCAATGGAAACTGAAAAGAGAGCTCACAGAAAAAAAATGCAGCCTCTTGCTCAACAGCATAGCTTAAAGAAAAAGCTGCCCTGGGGCAGCAATCCAGCCCACTGGATGGAAGCCCTATGTCTTTTCTTTTCTTTCCCAGAAGCAGGGAGGAACCTCTAGAAAAGGGTCCCATGTCATAGAACCAAGTACTTCAGGCAGTGCTCAGGGTGAAGTTGCTATGGGGACCCTAATTAATGTGGAAACAAGAAAGTAGTGAGCATCTCTTATCAAAGATGAGCATGGGTAAAAGATGGATAATTGGTGAGGAAAGATATGTTTGTGGGGCTCAAGGTTTAGATTCACTTCAAGGATTATTTGTTGAAAGTTATTTTAAACTTGGCTTCTAAATAAAGAGATAATAAAGAGAAATCTAAGTCCATGCTTGTAAGGTTGGGTTGAGACAAAACCCCACAGAAATAGCCAAAAAGCCCTGGGAAGCAGGGCCTCAGCCAGGACTCTGTGACCATGCAGGCTGTGCAGGAGCTATGTGCGTACAGCACCAGGTAGTGACCGTAGGAAAAGAGCTGTATCCTAAATGAGGGAACTACAGGGACGGGGATCCGTCAGTCCCCTTGCCATGGCATTTAGTGCACATGCGTTAGGAACTGCATGCGTTAGGTTCTCCTGATTTTAGAATTCACTCATCAATCCTAACAATCAGGCTCTCACTGGGTATCTGCACAGAGTCATGTATAGGGTGTGATCTGAGGGTATCTTCCCCATTCTGGTCCACTGATAAAAACTTTGCCTTTTGAGTCAAGAAATCTCTTTACTCTCCTGTCTTTAAAAAAAGAAAGTCCATTCTCCAGTGAGAGAACATTTGACCATCCATAACTTCCTGAGTGATGTCAGCTCAGGAAAGCTATGGGAAGTCTGAAAGAAGAGGGGGCTACTCTGGACCACCGGGCCTAGCCCCTGGAGGAGGCGCAGATGAGATTCTGCCAATGGTGCTGAGGGGCACAGAGGCACCTGGAGGAAAGACTGGGAAAGGGATGCAGGATGGAGCAGCTAGCGGCCTTTTTCATGCTCTGCCTGGCTCTGAGCCCATGGTTCTTAGCAAAGACCAGTGACACAGAAACGGGCAGACAGCACTAAGGACAAAGAAAGCCCAGAACTAAAAAGATCTCCACAGCCTCTCCCCAGGCCACAAGCAAAGCCACTTGTCACCTGTGTCACAGACAGTGAAGAACTAATTCTGCTATTAGCTGCTAGACCCTTTCCTCAAATGGGACATTCAAAAGGTGGATGTCTGATGTCCTTGAGTCCCGAAGTGCCACTCATCGCTTCTCCCGCCCTCCTTCCCGACCCTGCTGGAATCTCTTCCATGGGAGGTGATGTGGCAGGCCTCAGGGACCCTGTACTTCTTCCCCCCTTTCCAGTTACCCAGAACCAATTACACTGTTCTGCCTTTCCTCAACCTAGACTCTGTGGAAACATCTTCAGATCCTTGAAAGACAGACACCAAGCAGAGAGAACTCAACCAACACAGAGAAACATCCAGAAAACAGAAAGCCACGGGAGGGCTACTACAAGGCCCTTCTGAACAAAGGCCATGAGAAGATGCTACAGAGGGACTAAGACTGGCCACACTTGTGCTCGAGACAGGAGGCAGGTAAACTAGCCACCTACATTGAGAGAAGCTGCCTTTCTGGACCCCCGGGCCGCCCATCCTGTCCTTCATTCCACCTTCATAGTCCCCCTCCCACCTGTGTCTCTACCTCCAGCTCCTAACAGCTCAACATTCATTAGTAGTAGTAAGAAACAGACAACTGGAGGCTAAGCAAGAGAGGAAGAGACACTCAGACTTCAGTTGGGGTGGAGGGGGACTGCAGGGTAAGAGGCCGCCATCTTCTAGCTACCATATTGTCACTTCTTTACTTGGTTCTTCTAAGTACCATCTATGGCTTCCTTTGACTAACCAAGTCTCCATCTACTGCCCTCCTCTGGTGGTGGCTGATGGGCCCCCACAGAGGTATCCCTAATGGAAACCATCTTCCCACACACCAGGTTGGAGACCTAGGTCTTTTGGCTTCCCTCTGGAGACCTTCCCATGATTCTCAGGCCCATACAGAAGACAAGGGCACAGGTGAGATGCTTTTTGGCTCCAGAGGACAGGTGGTGGGAGCTCCCTCAGGGAAGACAAGAAGGCGGGAGCCTCATCTTTCCAGAGAAGGCCTGAGGCTCCACCTTGAGCAGGGGAAGTTCTCTCATCCAAGGGGACTGAGTTTCTCAGAGCTCGCAGCTGGATTTCCACGTGGTAGGGGTAGTCGTGAGGATGAGCCCTCGAGAGGACCCCGTCCCTCCTCCAGGGAGGACCACTCTTGGAATTCAGTACACACAGAGATCGGGGAACTTCATCTCGTAGACTGGGATGGAGTGGTTCTGTGGCTGGCCGTAGGCCGCAGTGATGGTTCCCGACGGGCTTGGAGGGGGCCTGCGTGAGACATATGGAGAAGAAAGGTGTAAAGCAGGCATTCTGTGGCCACCCCAGAGCAAGTCAGCGCAGCTCACATGCTGAGGTCTGTTTGCACAGGAATTAGGGACCTGGTCATTCCACAGATCTCCAGGTTTTCAAGTTGCTCTAGAATTTATAGCTCAATCAAGTCTCTATGCAGATAAGACCATTGCTTTAGAAATCAAGTACAATCAGCCTGGGACACTAGGATCCCTTACCCTTTCGACACTTTACCGAGCTAGCTTCTTTCCCTCTGATTTCCATTTCCTCATCTAGAGAGAGTTCATGGATGACTCTTGACTGGGGACCAAGGTGGAGGGTCAGGGGAGGACAGAATGCAGGTGTTTGAGGAGGACTCAGCGTGAGAAGCCTCATGATAGACACAGAGGAAGAGGCCCCCCTCCTCAGGGCTACAACTTACCGGATGGTGATCTCAAAGATCTGGTTGAGTTTGCTCTGCAGCAGTGATGCCTAAACACAAACAGAGAAGAAGTGAGCTGGGTTCCCATAATACCTGCAGCTGACTCATAGGCCATGTGTCCACGGGGAGTCTCGAGTGCCCTGCAGGAGAAACTGTCGAAGGTAACCAGCTACAAGTTTCTCCTCAGCACTTGCACGCTGGACCCTGACTGTGGCTTCAGATCATTGAAGGCTGGCTAGGGACAGGACAGAGGGCCAGGAGCTCCAGGGATGACTTCAGCCAATTAAGGTCCTTGCTCCTGAGCCAGTTGCTAGGAAAGGACTGCAGCCGTGGAGTGAGTGCCAGTTCTTTTGTTAGTTCACATGTGTCCAGTTACTGGGCCTCAACAGTGACTGGGCCAACTCAGTCCACAAAAGGTACAGTGTCTATGAAGGTGGGATGGGAAGTTAAAACATAGGCCTAGGAAACCTGTATTTTATTCAGCTGGAAAATATATAAATTGACATAAATATAAAATACAAGCTGAGCAAGATGAGGCATACCTGTAATCCCAGAACTCAGCAGACTGAGGCAGGAGGATCGCAAAGTCTTAAGCCAACTTGGGCTATACATAGAGAGTCACACACACACACACGCACACACACACACACACACACACACACACACAGAGCTGGGCACAGTGGCTCATGCCTAAAAGCCTAGCTACTTGGGAGGCTGAGACCAGGAGAATCATGGATCCAGGCCAGCCTAAGTAGAAAAGTGTGAGAAACTCCAGTTCTACAAAGGAAAGCTGGATATGGTATACTTGTGATCCCAGCAATGAAAAGAAGCCTAAAGTAGGCAGGTTGTCACTCAGGGTGAGCCTGGGTAGCAGGATTAAGACCCCACCTCAAAAATAACCAGTGAAAAACAGAGCTGGAAGTGTAGCTCAAGTGGTAGAATGTTGGCCTAGCAGGTATGAGTTCAAACCCCAGATTGCCTATAAACAAACAAGTATCTACACACACCTACATATAAAATCCATACAAATAGATGTATTTTGTGGCCAGAAAAGGTGTATAGATTGTGAATGTTTACAATTTTGTTTTATAATTATAATAATTGGAAGAAGCACTTGAGCTACGTCCTTGGTCCAGCCACAGTCTGCATCTGTACTTGTCTGGTTGCTCTTTCCCATGTTTCTTGTGAGGCCTGTGGGTCCCTCCTCCTGCTGCATCTCCTGGGTAGAGGAGGGTCCTGCTGCAAGTGTTTGCCACACACTCCGCCATCACTCCATACTTTGGGCATCATAATGGCCAAATTACCCTCAGAAGAAAGCAAGCTAGTAAAACACTGTGGCTCTGTCATCTGGTCCCGGTGCCCCTGGCAGCATTCATTCCTTATGTACACCGAAAGTCACTGGCTCTGGGGAGCTATGGAGTGGAGGAGGGCATGGGCAAAGAGCAGAGTTTTCAGTGCTGGAATCAAAAGCCCAAACTTCTGGAGGACAAAGAGCCAAAACATTTAAACCCAGTCTTGCTCTGGATGCAAATGTGGCCTCGATTTGGCTCTGGAGGACACCGCAGTGGAACCTCACTCACCCGGGCCCCACAGTGGGCTGCAATCTCCTCAAAGGGCGCCTTCTGGAATTTCTCCACCACCTGTCGCCGCCGCTCTCGTTCCTGCTCCTCCACGGCTACACTGTCCACTGAGACAACAGAGCTAGATTAGGGCTCAGGTCTTCCCCTCCCTGCTGCTGAGGAAGGGGGGGCTGGATGAGATGGAAGTGGGTGGACTTTTAGGAGGACTCTATCTTCTGATGAGGAAGAGGGCTCTAGAGGCTGGATTTTTTCCTGCCTCTGCCTGAGATTCAGCCCTTTTCCTTGTTAACCACTGAGAACTAGTTAAATGGACCTGTGGGCTGGACTTTGAAGGTCCCAAGAAGCTGCACTGCCATGAGGACTCTTAAACATAGTGGGCCTTTTTAGTACTCTGAGAGTAATTTCAAAAGGGCCGTGAGAGTCAGCACAGACCCGCTCCCTAGAACTGAGCCGTCTGAGGCCACTTAAGGCTTTGCACATGTCAATGCATCCAAAATGAGTTAATGCCAGAAAAGAAAAAGGGGGGCAGGGAGGGGAATAGATGGTCCCTGTGCCCAGTTTAGGAAGGTAGGCAGAGAGGACTATTCATTACCAAAAGAGAAAAAGGTTTAAGGAGCCAGAAAGGGCTTAATGTTTCAGCAGTCAGAAAAATTCCCTTAATGGGAATACATCATGGCTGAACCATGTTGAAAAGTGAAGTAACACTGCAGTTCACAGTCAATTGCCCTTATTCTATAAATGCTAACAGGACTTGTTCTTACTCTTTCATTGATTAACTTGTTCTTTTGTATCACACTCAAAAAATTATTTATATAAAATCACTGGATTGCTTGATAGAGGTTCACGGGGCAACAGTATTATCTCCCATCAAGAGGGAAGACTTGGTGGCTGTGATGAGTTTGTAGGAAGCCACAGCCTCTGCTTCTGAGTCAATGGTAAATCTCATGAGGGAGTGGCCCTGCTCTCCCCGCTACCCAGAGTACTCTGGGGCCCATGTCTTACCGATGGCTTTCTTCAGGGTCTCATAGGTGATCTCCTCAGCAGGCACTCGCTGAAGGAGGGGACAGAAATGCTCAGAAAGGCGGAGGAAAGAAAGAGGCAACCCTGGCTTCTTTAGCAGGACATTTGCACCCCATTCTTGCTGGAGTTTCTGGAAGCTTCCTAAGCAGGTACTAAGAGCAAATGAAGTACCAGTATGGAAGCTGATTCCCCATCAGATTCTCTAAGAAGTGAGTTCTAGCCTGTAGTCTGGGTGTGAAAGTTTATGGGGCTGTATCTACTTTTTGGATTTGTTTGGCATTCAGGAGGCACTTGTTGGAATGGAAAGGACCCACGTGTAGATGTGGGATAAAGACATTCAGCCAGTATTATCACATGCAGGATTCTATGTGGGCCACTCAGCTGAAATAGAAAATAGAAAATTTTGCTAGCATAGGAAGTACATGTAAGCTATGTTTTGTCTGGAGTCATTCTGTGTACATCTCTCTATCTGGTGATGGTTTGCTCTGAGGATTTGCCCTGTGAATATCGATCCATCCACGTCCAGTCAGCACCAACCCATGTCAGGTATGTGAAGCTCATGGGGAGAGAAATGTATGGAGGAAATGGACCGTGAGCCAGGCATCCAAGAACAAGCAGTTCACAGGTGTATGACCTTCTATACTAGCGAACACATGGAGACATCTGAGCATAGCCTGGGGAGACTGACAACGTCCCACCAGAGATGGAAGGCAAGGCATTCTGGGGTGGGTGGGGATGTGAGAAAGTGACAGCAGTGCCATCCTAGTTTATAACTGGCCCTGAATGCCAGATATCAGGATAGGGATTTGATCACATCATCCTGGATTCACCATCCACAGTGATGGCATAGAGGAGTCTGGACTGGGACAAGTTGAGCTGAAGGTGGGAAGCAGGGAAGCATGGCAGAAAGGTATGGGCAGAGACCTTCCTCCTACATCAGTTACCAGGCCTTCCCTGGGCTACACGGCCTCTTTTTTTTTTTTTTTGTCAGTCATAGAGGCTGAACTCTGGGCTTGGGCGCTGTCCCTCAGCTCTTCAGCTCAAGGGTAGTGCCCTACCACTTGAGTCACAGTGTCACTTCCAGCTTTTTTCTGCTTATGTGGTGCTGAGGAATTGAACCCAGGGCCTTATGCATGCAAGGCAAGCACTCTACCACTGAGCCAATTTCCCAGCCCTATACTGCCTCTTAAACAGGACGATATAGGTAGCCCAGAAGGCCACGAGTACATAGACGGCTCGACTATTATGTCAGTTTTACTTACCGGTTCCTAACACAGAAGAATCAACACTAGCAGAAGACAGCAACCAATGAACCCTGAGGTCTCACACACTGGAGGTTCCCAGTCTTTATAGGCAGGAGGGCCAGCGGTACCCCTCACTCCCTCTCCCCAACTTGCTCAGTCCAATGAGCCTACTTCAGAGCTTCCTGCCTTCCAGGGGAAGGTTCCAGATAAAGCTCTGAAAGTCCTGACACCATGATCTGCCCCAATGAAGGAAGTGGTCCAAGGCCTGCACTTGGGAAGGGAGGCTTGATGCTGACCCCTAATGACCTCTCCATCTTGAATCTTATTTGGGGGAGCCTTGGTGTTAAAGCTGTTCTCCATGGCAACACCAGTGCTAATGGGTGCAGGAACTCAGGAAAGCCTGGCTCCCTATGCTGGAGGACAAGAGTCTCCCTGTCCTACTCTCCCAGGTGGTGTCCTTATTTCTTGCAAGGCAGTTTCCCTTTGCACCTCTGTGGATTCCCGAACTTGGGCAGTCAGGGATCCTTTCTGCTCCTCTCTGCCACTCCATTTCAATATGTACTTTGTGATTCCTATTCTCATGGCCACTTCTGCTTTGTCTGCTGAGGGAGGAGATATGAGGGCACAGCAAGGGGCATATCATGTTAATTTGAACAGACATTCAATATTCGTCCTGTCCTTCAAGACAGATTAGAAGGAAGAGAGCTCACGAAGACACTGCTGTGCTTTTCTCTTAGAAAAGAAATCTTGGGTGTCAGAGGGAGGGGTGAAAGGCGCAACACAGAATTTTTAGGGCAGTGAGACTACTACACATGGTCTGGTAATGAAGGATACGTGTCTAGTACGATGGACTGACTGTATAATAACAAGAGCAAATCCCAGTATAAACTATGGAGTGGTATGAGAATGATGTGTTCACTGTAACGAATGCCCTGTTCTAGTGTGGACATTGAGAATGGGGTCTATGCGTATCGGGTAGGGATGTACATGGAAATCTCTGCATCTTCTTCTCAACTTTGTTGTGAATTTAAAACTTTAAAAAATGTCTCTCTCTCTCTGTATGTGATTTTATGACATTATCATGGAAGGGGGACAGGAAGAACCTTTCCAGATGGAATTATTAATGATGTCTACATGTAATGAAAGTAAGAAAATGGATTTTCCTGAGAAACTAATATCCACATAATTTTCAATGTACATCAAGAGCTCCACCAGGCAGAGCGCTGATGGCTCATGCCTGTAATCCTAGCTACTTGGTAGGCTGAATAAAGGAATATCATGATTTGAGGCCAACTTGAATAGAAAAGTTCACAAGACCCTTTCTCAAGCCTTAACCGAGAATGGTAGCACATGCCTGTCATCCTAGCTTCACAGGAAGTTAAGAATGGGAGGATTCTGGTTACAGGATTGCCTGCACATAAATTTGTGAGACTCTGTCTGAACAGTAGAAGCTGGGCAGGGTAGTAGACACCTGTCATCTAGCTAAAGAAGTCTAAAATAGTTGGGTTGTGGGTCCAGGTACTCACATGGAAAGGAGACGAGAGTGTATCTCAAAAATAACCTGTGCAGAGAAGGGCTGGAGGCATGGCCGAAAAGGAGAGCACCAGCTTTGCAAGTACAAGGCCTTGAGTTCAAATCCATTCAACTGCCCCCCAAAAAACACTTACCTCTTCCTTTTCTGGACTATTCCTTGATTCCACCTCCACCTGCAGAGAAATGGTCTCTCCAATGCTCTTCCTCTTGGACAAGCGATCCTCATCTGGAAAAGAAGAGGTCGTTAGCTGCTAGTGTCAGCCCTTGAAAAAGCCAGGATCGAGTCCCAGGCTCCAGGATCAAGTCCCTTGGCCTTGACTTGGTCCATAATCTTCAATGGCTTGGTCCATGGTTAGACTAGACCTGGTTAGACTAGACTAGCCCTCTCTGTTATCTTAGGGTGGTCAGTTTGCTCCTTTGGATTAAGGTTCTACAACCATTATTGCAAACAAAGAAGTTGCTGGTGACCAGAAAGCTTATCCCAACTTGCATAAGCATCATCTGCGAACAGCACCAGTACTTTCCTAAGTGTGGCCTTTACAAAGTGCTTTTGCCTTCCTTATTTCATGGACCTCCCATATTAATCCTCTAACAGTCAAGGTAACTGAAATTCAGAGATGCCCAACAAACTGCCTAAGATTTTTCAGGCAGTAAGTTTCACAGAGGTCCCTAACTAGGAGTTTGGTTTTGTAGCCCCCATATATGGTTCTTCTGGCACAATGGACTACCCTGTCCACAGGCCAGGCTGTCTCCTGGGGCAGTTACTTTCTAGGCTCTTGCACTGAGGAGAGGCTGAGAAACCAGGATCTCACCATAAATACGGCTGTGTCTTTCAGCTCTAAAGTGCCACAGTGAGTAATCAGGAGGCCTGTGGTCCTTTATTGGTCAGTAAAAGGCAGAGGCAGGTGTGACAGCCTTGCCCAGAGCTCATACCTGTCAGTTGCGGGATGTAGGGCAGGCAGAGCCTGTCTGAATTGTAGCCACTGCCCCCCAGGACTTCACTGATCTTGCTCTGGCGGAAGAGGAAATCGATGACCACGCCATCTAGATTCTGAGACAGCCTGGATGGCAAAGGAGAGGAGAGCTGTGGGAAGCTGACGACTTTTCTTATTAGGAAAGCAACATATTCATGCACAAAATAACAGAAACCAAAGGAAAAGAAATTCCCCCAATTCCAGAGATAATCACTATATTTATTCAGAATCTTGGGGTCATATATATTTATGCTCATGTACAAATACCCCCTTTCCAAACCCTGTTCTATGACTGGTATTTTCTACTTTTTTGGGGGGGTCGGTTGTAGAGTTTGAATTCTGGGCCTGGGTGCTGTCCCTCAGCTCTTCAGCTCAAGGTGAGCGGAAGTGAGCCACAGCGCCACTTCCAGTTTTCTGGTGGTTAGTTGGAGATAAGAGTCTCATGTACTTTCCTGCCTGGGTTGGCTTTAAACTGCGATCCTCAGATATCAGCTTCCTGAGTAGCTAGGATTACCGGTGCGAGCCACCGGCGCCCAGCTTATCCACTTATTATATAATGAATATTTGACATTTAAATATGTGGAATCATTGCTAATATTATTTTCCAGTTATTTATTATATGAACGGACCATAATTTAGAAAGTTAAGATCTACTTTGGACACCTTGATTTTTCTACATATCTTTTCCTTGAGGTCCTTGGATGTTGAAGCAATTCTGAGAATGTCAGCATGACACTGTCAGGAGCAGCTCCTCCAGGATACATTTTCCATCCATTTCCCATGGGTTTGGCCAAAGTTCCCAGAGGTGGAATCACAACATTTGCAGCATAACCCTCCAGCCTGGCTTATTGGGGTCTGCTCGTGGGGTGAGTTATAGTAATGGGCTGGAGTCCAACTCTGCTAAAGACTTTAGGGCCATTGACGATATTTTTTTTGCCCTGGATCCTCACAAGGGTCTATGCTTCTTGCTGGGTGGTCCCTCCTGGCCTCATACTACCTGACCTCCTCCTCACCTGTCTTGGAATAAATTCCCCAGCAGAGCCCAGGTGCTCGCCTACCTGGGTCTCTCTACAAACACATCCTCAGGGAGCATGTATGGAGCCTCTTTCTTTCTGGTCTCGATCACCTGGAGTTTGAGAGAAATCAAATAGTGAGAGCGGGGTCCATCAGGATGAGGAAAGCCAGAACAGCTACCCAAAGAGCTGTCGCCCCAGTATCAGTGTTTCTTCCCTCCCACAGCCTCACTGGAGAGCGCACTACAGCCAGGCTTCTCCAGTGAGAAGCAGCTCCCCTGCCCCGCTCAGAGCAGTCTGGGAAGCCCAAGCTGCCCGTGCCACCACTGATGGCACATATACATAGAGTGCCCTCCAACAAACAACATTTCACTCCTAAGAAACTATGGAAACACCTGATGGACAGTGACACATTGAGATTTCCTCAGTATCTCTGCAAGTTTTTGGAGAGAAAAGTAAAAGTTACTAAAGTGGGGAGAAGTGGGGAGATGTTGGCCTATAGGGTACACAGGTGTGCTGTGTACAACAATACAACCAGTTTCTGACAGCATATCTGGGCATTGCCCTTGCATTCTATCAGCTCAGAGGCTAAGGTCAGTCCACGTTCTTGGTGTAATTCCTGACATGGTAACAGAGCACCCCTTCCACTATTTTCCCAGCCAGTCTAGGTCCGCTGAGACCAGGTCTTTCTTTTGGTTTATTTCATCTTGCTAGTATAATTTAATCGTAGACACCAGATCATTCCACCTATAAATACTTCAGGTTTTTGGGTTTTTTTTAATGTGCTGGGACCTGAGACTTGAACTCAGGACCTGGGCCTGTGCACTGTCCCTGAGCTGCTTTTGCTCAAGGCTTGTACTCTACCACTTGAGCCACAGTACTACTTCTGGCTTTTTCTGTTTATATGATTCTGAGAAATCGAATCCAGAGCTTTATGCATGCTAGGCAAGCACACTATCACTAAGCCACATTCCCAGAACCCCTTCCCTTTTTTTTGGTGCTAATTTGGAAATAAGAATTTCATAGACTTCCCTGTCTGGGCTGGCTTTGAACTGTGATCCTCAGATCTCAGCCTCCTAAGTAGTTAGCATTACAGGCATGAATAGCCAGTACCCAGCTACTTCAGCATGTTTTATTTATGCAACACTATGAGCACTGGACTACAGTAGACTGGGTTAAAAATCACATCATGCATGTTTTGTGTTTTGTTTTTGGTGCCAGTACTAAGGCTTGAACTCAGGACCCCCTGCTCTTACTTTTTTCTTCTTCTCAAGACTGGTGCTCTATCACTTGAGCCACATCTCTATTTTTCAGAGTCTGACATTTTAATTGGCTATACAACCAGTGTAGTGGTCATTAGGGAGGTGCCCATGTTGTGGCTTATTTTTTTGTTTCACTTTTCAAACTGATATATGGAGGATGTACCAACAGAGCTGGGATTTGTTTTAAAACATTTCAGCAAAGGAAAAAGCTGCAACAGATGCAAAAAATCTTCCTAAGTATCTTCATTAGCCATCTGCACAATGGCTAATGGATGTTTACTGGTCTGCTCATGTTTTTGTGGTATTTGAGAGCTTTTGTGACAAAAACTCTTCTTGTGTTTTTTTTTTTTGTTGGTCATCGTGCTTGAACTCAGGGTCCAGGGCACTGTCCACTAAGCATTTTTGTTCAAGGTTAGTTAGCTCTATCACTTTGAGCTACAGATCCATTTCTGTTTTTCCTGGTGGTTAATTGGAGATAAGAGTCCCACAGACTTTCCTATCCAATGCTGGCTTTGAACCCCAATCCTCAGATCTCAGCCTCCTGAGTAGCAATGATTACAGGCATGAGCCACAAGTGCCTAGCTTGTTTTGATTTTTTGAGATAGGGTCTCACTATGTTGCTAGAGTGGCTTCAAACTTACAACTCGCTGCTTCAGTCTCCTAAGTAGCTGAGATGACAAGTATGTATCACCATGCCTAGCCAACATTTATTAAGTTTCTATAGTCTACACGATCTGAGGCTTGTATACTGTGTGCTTCTTTGAGTGGGAGAAGACACAGGGCAGGCAGCAGGTACCAGGTATTTCCCGGGCCTGGCCCTACCTTGCTCTGTCATACCTGACAGGAGGAAATGCAGTTTCTGTCATTAGTTCCTACCTCAATCCTATCTTCAATGTCTAAGTATAGTACTGTCACAATTAGGAAAAGAGGAACCCAGAGCCTCAAATCGAGGGCCTGAGCTCTCAGGATCCTGAGCTCCCCAGGATACCGACCTCGTGGATGTGCTGGCAGAAGGCAGGCACTGTCGTGAGCTGGCTGATGAGGTTCAGGTAGGCTGCACCCAGGGCATAGAGGGCACAGCGGTTGTATGTAGGCAAATTCTCTTCATTGACCTGGGCCACGTCCTGTACCAACACAGAAGGACTTCTAAAAATTTTAACCACCAAACTACCTGAGATTTCCCACTGCTCACCCAGCCTCTCCCTGATCTTCTGTAGAGATGGCTAATGTTTTCTAGACTCTCTTTCTCAGCCTTCGCCCTAGGACTTCCTAGGAGACAAAATTCCTCAGATGAAGAAGGCAATCGTCCCCAGAACAATTCATGAGCAGGAGGTCCTTCAATGAGCATAGAAGCATGACTCCACTTCTACCCAGGAAGACCTTGGAGGACTCAGGTCCTATTACCTTAGCACCACAGTGGCTGCCTATGAATCCCAAGAGGCTAGTTAAATGCATAGGACATTCTGTGTGTGTGTTTGTGTGTGTGTGTGTGTATGTGCGTGTGTGTGTGTGTGTGTGTGTGTGTGTGTGTGTGTGTGTGTGTGTTAGCGCTCTACCACTTGAGCCACAGTGCCACTTCTGGCCTTTTCTGAGTAGTTTATTGGAAATATGAGTCTCATGGACTTTTCTGTGCAGGCTAGCTTCTAACCATGATCCTTAGATCTCAGCCCCCTGAGTAGCTAGGATTACAGGCATGAGCTACCAGCACTCAGCTGGGAATATGTATTTTTTTTTATCACAGGCTCAAGGCAATTCCAAAGAACAGTTAAGTTTAAAAACCAGAGAATCCTTAGCCAAAGAAGTCTGTTCTGAGATCAGTCAGGGCCCTTGCACCCTCTTAGGAATCCTTTCAGTCTCTCTTTGACCCTATAAGGACCTTGAAACCCTAGGATGGACCTATTGCCTAACTCAAAGGTAAGCCATGGCCATGAATGCTATGATTGGCATTAGTTGATCTCTGGGGTACACTAATCAATCTCTTGGGCTAATTATTCAATCTCTGGGGTTTCCCCGAAAGACCACTTTGGGGTCTTCATAGAGGGATAGCCAAGAGTACCATATTCTTGGACTCTAAACCAATGGTCAAGCAATTCATACTCAGTATTGTTATCAGGGCTTAGCTCACCGGCCCTCTCTCCCTGCTCCTAACCCGTATGTCCTTGTCCACATCCAGCCCCACCTGCACAGCCAGCACCAGGCGGATGAGGTCCACTACCACCTCCTCATTGGCCAGCTCGATGCTGATGAGTGCCAGCAGGCCGTAGAGTGCCTCATAGTGCTTCTGTATGTTCGTGTCCTCCTTACAGCTCAGGTAGATGTGCCTGTAGAGCTGCTGTGAGTGCTAGGGACAGGTGTAGGGGCAGAAGACAGCCATAGTGAGTAGGGTGGGGTCAGGAGAGGCAGGAGAATGAATAGGAAGAGTGATCTGAAGGGGGTTAGGATGGCAGTGAGTACTCACCTCAGGGATGCCAGCCATGGATGTGAATCCATATGGAAACACATGTTTAGGGATAAAGGGCCCCAGTGATTTGGCTACCAAGCTTCTGCCTGAACTGTGTTGGGAGCAGAACATGGTTGATGGCTCTGGACTGGCCCTCAAGGTTCATTCCTGGTTCTGGTCTTGGCAGTGAGTATCACCCCTCTGGAAGGTGAAGCTGGCTAACCTCACCAGGCAGTTACAGAGGGAAGGGACGGACTCTGGGGGCAGTGACGGTCAGCTGTGACTTAGAATCTAGAAGGTGAGGGCCACAGGCAGGCCTGGCCCTCCTGGGGATCACTATATCGAGGTCACTCTTGCTTACCTTCTTCATGAAGACTGTGTCCTGTCGGGAACATTTGTCCACTTTCAGCTTCAGGACTGAGATGTCACTGAGAGTACTGGAGAGGGAGAGAAGGAGACGCCCGCCCCACCCCCAGCCCTTGTGTGAGGCAGCCTGAGTTTACATGGTGTCACTAGGCTTTATCTTCAATGTTATAACTTGACATCAAAGCCTCCTAGTACTCCCTGGGTCTGGTTCTTAGATCAATCTCCATTTTCTCCCAAATTGCCAAGTTCCTATTTAACAGTTGACCCTGGTTATTTCTTCTCCTTAGACCCTCTACCCCCAATCCTCTCTGTCTCTACTCACTTTTCTTCTCCTACCTGAAAACTTCATTTAGCTTTTCCTTCTTTAAATCTCTAATACACTCTCCTCCTCCAGACACAAGTGCCCTTTGGTTCCTCTTCCCCTAGGAGGATCCCGAAGTGAACTCCATGGTCCACACCCTGGTGGGTCTTATTTAATCTGAACTGTTTCCTTCCAACTGAGTGTGAGGCTACAGGCCAAGAAGACAGGTCCCACCGGGAGTCATCTGGCCTGTCACATATCTATTAAAGGAGAGACTCCAAGTTCACCTGATGGTAGAGAACTTGTGGCGGTTGCCATGGCGATCAATGAAACTGATGAGAATCTCTAGAACGAAGAGACGGATTTCTGCATCCTCCATGAGGGCAGTGGAGAGAAGGCGGTCAAGGAAGTTGCTAGGCAGGGCTGACATCATGTTATTGCATTGGAAGCCTGTGGAGACCTGCAAGGGACAGGTGCATTTAGGAGCATCGGGTGCATTTAGGAACAATGTCTCCTTTGTGTTCAGTGAAGAAATGGAGAAGCAATCAGAGGAAGTTGGTATAAGAATATCTATCCTTCCTAGATTACAACCCAAGTTCTTCTCCCTTCTTCCCTCAGGCCCTAGATGTCAACCACTTTTGCCAACAACTTCAACAGTCACCTAGACATCTACGCAATGAACTCTGTAGAACGTAAACAAGGTGCAGGGACATCAGGCATCAAAAGCATCAAGGAGTGAGCATTAATTAGAAAGAAAAGAGCCAGGAGAGTTCTGGACCTAAGGCGCAACTGATGAACACCCACCAAATGCTTCGTTAAGAGTAAGACAGTCACAAGAGAAGTCACCAGTCACTTCCACAAGTCACTGTGGAAGAACCTGAGCTGGGCTAAAGAATCAGAGCACACATGGCCACAAGCAGAGCCCACACTGACCACCTCTGGCTACAACTCCTCTAGTATGGTGACAATGGGGCCTTCTGACTTTTCACATGGCATAGAAACATCATATATGATTTCAAAATATCCACTAGTAGTAAGCTGTACTTGCTATTTAGGTTCATATTGCAGAATAATGCCTTTGATGATTGGGAAAGCTTCCTGAAGGGCTGGGCTATAGTTTGGAGGCCAGCCTCCAGCCTGGACTACATCTTGAGCCCATCTCGAAGAGCAAGAAAACCAAAGTAACAATGGCAATAACAATATCCCACTCCCTGAAGGCCTCCACAAATCAAGCTCGGCATAAGAGCACCAGTAGTGAACATCAGTGTTCACAGAAGAGAGATACACATAACTGTGCCCCTAACTGTCACCAGAGTTTGACAACTGGCTACAAATGAATGAGGGAAAATTTAGCAAATATAAAGACTGAGGAGAAAAGTAGATGTCTAGATGAGATGAACTGGAACAAAAGGGCTTTATAAAAATTGAGTGACAAGGAGAAGAGATATAGCTCAGTTCAGTAGTAGAGTACTTTGCCTAGCATGTGTGAAGGCTTAGGTCCAATTCCTAGCACTACCAACCAAACCAAAGAAGCAAACAAAACACCAACAGTCAGTGAGGTGGCATCGGTCGCTCATGCCTGTATTCCTAGATACTCAGGAGGCTGAGTATCATGGTTCAAAGCCAGCCATGGCAGGAAAGTCCTTGAAATTCTTACCTCCAATTAACCAGCAAAGAGTCAGAAGTGGAGCAGTGGCTCAAGTGGTAGGTAGAGCATCAGCCTTGAGTGAAAAAGCTAAGGGACCGTGCCCAGACCCTGAGTTCAGTCTCCAAACTGGCCCAAAAACAAAATAAAAAGCAACACAAAAAACCAAACAGCCATAATGACATAAAAGATACAGACTAGAGAAAAGAAAGGGAAGGCACTGGTGGAAGTGAGGGTCTGTCCAGGCTGGCATGGGATGGAGTCAGGAGAAAAGGGGTCCTTTCACTTTTGTTCTGAGAAGTCTGAAATCTGTATATTCAGGCATTAGAAATAGAACTACCCTAAAAATAAGGGATCAGAATTTCTAGAAAATTCTTCTTGTGGTTTTGTTAACGATAGTTGGGAAGAGATGGAAACAAGAGTGACTATGAGAATAATCTAGTTGTAAGATGTCCAGAGCTTACGCTAGGGCTGGGCGTTAAGAATAGCTGGGGAGCTGGTAACACAGATTGCATCTCCTTGCTCTGACTAGCCACTCACAATCTCCAGGAACCCTATATATTTGAACCAGCTTCTCCTGGGAGTGGTGTTTGAGAACAATGGATCTAGACCCCAGTGATGGCTGGAGAGGTACAGAGAAGAGGTATTGAACACACACTTGAAGGCCAGGAGCCGGTGGCTCACACCCGTAATTCTAGCCACTCAGGAGGCTGAGATCTGAGGACCATGGTTCAAAGCCAGCCTGGGCAGGAAAAGTCCGTGAGACTCTTATCTCCAATAAACCACCAGAAAACTGGAAGTGGTGCTATGGCTCAAATAGTCCCTGAAGAGCTGAGGGACAGCGCCCAGGCCCTGAGTTCAAGCCCCATAACTGACAAAAAAAAAGAAAGAAAGAAAGAAAGAAAAGAAAACACACATGAAGGGAGTGACAACTGGAAGATGAGATGGGCACAGTGCCAAAAAGGTAGCAAGAAACAGAGGGAGCTAGGACCCAGGGAGGGAGTGCTGCGAGGGGAAAAGGCTGGACCCAACAGCTTCCATACTAAGACACACAAGGTTTGCGTGACAGGGCTACTGTTAGCCAATAAGGAAGCTCTGTGAGAATCAGAAACATTAGCTGCCTACCCTGTTCTGGATGACCCAGTTGTGTTGGTGCCCAGGCTGGCTAGCAAGTGAAGCACAGGCTAGATTTCAGCCCTTCACTTGCCTTTTTGGCTGGGCATATTTGAGGGGGGCTTCTCTTGGTCCCCTGGAAGGAGCTGTGTCCCGCAGAGGCAGAACAGGAATGGGGACAGGAGAGGCTCACCTGCAGGAGGGACTTCAGCAGCATAATCTGAGTCAGCCGGTTCCGATTCTCCCTGTAGATCAGAGACATGCACACAAACCAGGAAAGCCATGAGGCCAAGACTCCACACCAGCCTACTCAGTTCTCTCTCACCAGGCCTATCTCATTGGGTTTCCCAAGACAGTGACTTCCAGGCCCAGTGGGAGTGAAAGGGCAGCATGAGAAACTATTGAGGGATCCAAGGACACTACTAATGTCCACGAAGGATTTGGGAGAAAAAAGTGAAGAAGTCAAGAAGAGAAGAACCAGAAACACAGCAAGGGAAAAGTGGGATGGTTTAGGTTGGGGGGGGCACTCACCCTGTCCTTCCCGTCTCTATGGGGTGATGTAGGGAAGGCAGCGGGACCTTGCTCATGATGAAGAGGATCACTTCAGAGCGCTGATAAGTGGGCAAGGTGCTGGCAAAAGAGCCTGCGGGAAAGGATGACTGAGATCATTGGTTAGGTGAGGGACCTCCAAGCTCATTCTGTCTCTTTAGGAAGGAGACAGAGGGTTCCAGAGGGCCTTTCCACTTTGGTTCCTTCACTTGTCACTGAGGCTGTGGGTAGGATCTGGACATCATGTGGATGAAGTGTGCACCATAGACAGACTCTGTCTTCCCCAATGTCCCTGGTAACAGGTATATGTTTGACAATCCTAGAGTTGCGCTCCCCACCCCTGTCCTTCTACTGGGTCTCATGCCAGATCTCTGCTCCTGCCCATACATAGTCTTTACTCAGGACCTGGGCCCTTGGTTCTTCCAGACCAAGCCCCCAGGCCCTTCTCCAAATCCCACCTAGGACCCCACCCTCTTCAAGACCACCCTCCCCCCACCAAGTCCCTCTCCAAATCTACCCAGGATTCCACCCCCTCCAAGACCACAGTCCCTAGGCCCCTCTCCAAACCCACCCAGGACACCACTCTCCTAGTCCACCCCCTGACCCTTCTCCAAACCCACTCGGGGCTCCACCCCCTCCCAGTCCCCGCCCACGGCCCCGCCTTCCTCCCCACCAATGGTCTTGATGACAGCCTCCTGGAACATGCGTTCCTCATGCTCCTTGATGATCTTGGTTCCGAGGCTCATGGCCCCATCGTAGCTCCCAGTCAACGCATAGTCGATGCTGAGCCGCAGCTGCCTCAGCAGGGTGTTGAACATCTCCAGCACCGTGGGGCCTGGGGCAGCGGGAGAGCCGCAATCAGGGCGGGCACCCCCTCCTGCTCCCCTGCCCCGGCAGTCAGGTGACTGCCTGCCACCTCCTCAGCCGGCTGCTTCGGAGGATCTCTCGCCCATTTCCTCTCTCCGGTCCCCCGCCTAGTTCATAAAGGAGTTCTGCGCCCACTGGGCCCCTTACCAACAGAGCCGGTGGCGGCGATGACCGCAGCTTCGGACAGGACCTCCACGATACCTGCACGCACGGTCGCCGCACTGCGGCTGTTGGCGTCCAGGTGGCTCAGGAGCTGCTGGATAACCAGGTGTGAATGCTGCGGCTGCGGGAAGGAAGACGTGCCGGTCCCCAAACAGCCCCGCGTGCCGGGGCACCTCTGCTGGACCCGGAGGCCAGGGGTAGAGTGATGTCCACGGCCAGTGGGCACTGCAGTGGGCACCCATACCACTGACCCCCACCCCTCCGTGGGCTGAGTCAACTCCCAATAAACCCGTGTTTCCACTTTCTTTTTTTTTTTTTTTTTTTGTCGGTTGTGGGTCCACTTTTTTCTTGGTCCCTTTTACGTGGAAGGGGCCAAAAGTCCACTTCAAAATGCTGTTTTCTTTTTCATTTCCCCCGGGGCCCCAGGTCTTCCTGGCCAGGGCCTTAAGAGGCCATGTGTTTTTTTAGTGCGGTGCTGCTCAGTGTGGCCGTGGACCAATGCTGATTCAAGGTTTGTTTGATAGTGTTTACAAGAGTGAGTTCAGAAATAGAATGCTAGGAGGTAGTAATTAACAATGCTGCAGCAGGCAGGGGTGTGCTGTCTAAGGGCTCTTGTATTTGTTGTTGCTGTTGTGTATTTGTTTGCCAGTCCTGGGGCTTGAACTCAGGGCCTGGGCACTGGCCTCTCTATGCTCAAGGCCAGTGCTCTACCACTTGAGCCACAGCACTGCTTCTGGCTTTTTCTGTTTATGTGGTACTGAGGGATTGAACCCAGGGCTTCATGCATGCTAGGCAAGTACTCTACCACTAAGCCACATTCCCAGCCCGGCTCTTGTATTTTGTAAGTTCTTTCTTTTGTGCTGGTATCTGAACTCAGGGCCTCACCCTCTTTCCCTTGGCTTTTTTGTTCAAGCCTGCCACTCTAACACTTGAGCCATACCCCCATTTCTGGCATTTTGCTGGCTAATTGGAGAAAAGTGACTCAAGGATTTGTCTGCCAGGGCTAGCTTTGAACCTCAATCTTCACATCTCAGCCTTCTGTCACTTGGCCAGTTCTTCATTCTTTTTTAAAAATTGTTTTTGATGAAAGTATTAGTCTATGATGTTCTAGAAGCAAAACGAACTGGCCCTTCTTCACACTTAGCTGGAGCAGCTCCAGTTTAGGACCAGTCAGGGGACATCTAGCTTCCTACTTTAGAACACTGCTCTCTCTGTTCCCAGAGGTACCCTTAGTGAGGGGTGGGGGCAAACTGGGACCAGGGGAGCCACAATACCTGAATTGAGTACATGATGATTTTAAAGCAACGGATGGCAAACACCTTGGGTTCCCAAAGAGAATGGTTATCCAGATGGCTGTGAGGGAAAAAAAGATGGGGATGACTGAGAAACTCAGAGAGCCATTAGGGAGAGGTAAGCTTGGAGGGACAGTGACACCTCTTAAGAGCACCTTGCAGTTCCCAGGGAAGTAGGAGAGGCAGGGCTTTCTGAGTGGGTGCGAGAAGGGAATCATGGAGGCTCTCAGGGAAGCCCTAGTCCAAGGCTGGAGGGAGCTGCATCATGGAATGAAGCTGGACACCTTCATTTCATTTGGGTGCCCTCCTCCCAACCTCTCAACTCCAATGCATGTGGCTACTGTGATAACTTCACTGTCATACTGCAAATGTGTAATGGGAACCCTGGCACAAAAAAAGAGGCTCTCTTGGTCACAGCACAATAGTTTGATTCCTTTCTTACTACTCCTAAGTCATCAGAAAATACGGGGACCTGGAGTATTTGAAGGCTGAAGACTGCTGTGAGAGGGACCGCTTAACTCACATGAGAACAGGCTTGATGGCATTCTTGATATTGCCAAAGGCAGCCCGACCCAGCAGCTCCCGCAGGCACCTCTCAGCCAGCTCTGCTGGGTTCTCCTTTTCCTTCTCTGGTGCTTGGAGGGGTGAGGGAGAACGGCTGTGGAAACAAAGCCACATGGGTGAAGGATGCAGTGCACAGCGGGGAGCCAGTCTGATTCTATGCAGGACAAGCAAGAACTTCACACAGGCCGCACCAGGCAGCATGGAGACATCATGGCTGCCAGAAATTCAACAGGGAGAAAGAAGCCTAGGATGGGGGAAGACTGGGGGAGATGGGATGGAATTCCTTCTCTGAAAATCTTTAAGGCTCGGCTGACATGCCCCAGTGTGAGGACATTTTGAGCACCATGGCCAGGTGCAGCATACATCATGAGCATCTCCACACACTGAAGGGTTCAATAGGAGAAAAGATGGGATATTCAGAGAGGGAAGAAAGGCTAGGGGGTGAGAGGAAGGAAAGATACAGCCAGGCTCAGGCATGACCCAATGGTACTCAAGTCACTAAGGGTATTCCCAGATCTGGACCAGAACAAGGAGCCCCAGAACTCCCTGACTTGGAACCATAAGAGACCACAGTGGGAAACAGATTGGTGGAGACAGAATGTGGGCTAACAAACTGCTATTCCAGAAACATCCACCAGAGGGAGAGCTTACTTCCTCTGTCAGTCTGGCAGCAGGGATCCAACTGACCGCATTGAGAACCACGGGTAGAACACATCTTTATTGGGTATCATGCACAGAGCCAAGTTGGGACACCAACATGAAAATTCCCTCCTTCGGAAGTGGCGCTGTGGCTCAAGCGGTAGAGCACTCGCCTTGAGCTGAAGAGTGCAGGGCCAGTGCCCAGGCCCAGAGTTCAAGCCCCATGACAAACCAAAAAAAAAAAAAGAAAGAATATTTCCTCCTTCCCATTCCACTGGGGGGAAAGTAGTAGCAGGAAGGAAATGAGTTCCATGACTAACATCTGCAGCTCTTGAATGGCTGTGGCTGGTCAAGCAGTTGTGTTTTGAGGCCTAAAATAGTATCAGGAAGTGAGGGAGGAAGGAGGTCTAAAGGGAAAGTCCTCAGTCCTTGAAGTCATGAGAGATAACGTCAACCTCCTCAGCCTGCTGCCTCCCTAGAGACAAGGGTAAGCTGACTCTTGGTCCTTTGTGTTTTGATCAGCACGTACTTATTCCCAGGGAGCCTAGCATTATTACTGTCCTTGCTTCCTTAGGGCTACAGTAGAGGGCAGGAGGTCATACCCAGTGTCCCCCGGGAGCTAGCTCTAGACTCACTGCAGAAAAATCACAAAGCTATGATCCTTGGCTGTAGCGAGGTTTTACCTTCTAGTCCACATTATATATTTTGTTTTATTTCTTCTTTCTTTCTCTGTGTGTGTGTGTGTGTGTGTGTGTACATGTGCGCTCGCACGCACATGCATGCAATTCTGATACTGGGGCTTGACCACAGGGCCTGGGGCACTGTCCTTGAGCATTATCACTCAAGGACAGTGCTCTACCACTTGAGACACAGCTCCACTTTAAGCATTTTATTGGTTAATTGGAGGTAAGAGTCTTGTACACTTACAGCCTTTCCTGCCCAGGCTGGCTTTAAACCATGATCCTCATATCTCATTCTCCTGAGTAGCTAAGATTGCAGGCATGAACTGCTGGTGCTGATGCCATGTGCTTTCTAGTAGCCTGGAGGAGAGGCTAGATATGTCCTGGCTAGCTTACCTCTCTGCCTCCTCCACGTGCTGTAGGTTGAAAAGCAGAGATGGGACAATCTTGTCCATGTGCTGTGGGTCCCAGATGTTGGCCTGTAACTCATCATTCACAGTCTTCCTCACCACCCCTTGCAGACCTTTGATGCCTGACATTCGGATTCTGTAAGGCAAGGGTAGAATGGCCCGATGAAGTCCTTATGTCTTGCGAAGAGCAGCTCTGCAGCCTGCCTAGAGAGGGGTACAGCCCAGGGGCGAGGGCCACACTCGTCCACCTACTTCTCCTCACAGGTTTGACTTGCTGGTTCGCGTCCTAGCTTGTCTTGGAGACTCTCAGACTGCCTTTGCCCTGGTACCACCAGGCTCCAATCTCGTGTGCTGGTTGTACCATCCTCAGTACTAAGTTAGATTTGCTCCATTATAGGTCTAAGACAGTGCACTCAGGCTGAGTCTACTCAGGGCTTGGAGCTGCAGGCTCTCCAGGCACAAAGAGGTTGAGGCTAGGGATAGACTAGCTAAGAAACCAGAGCAAAATCCAGCAATAGCTCCCTGGGTTCTTTTACTGCCACCCTGTGCTGGCCCACAGGAAGAGTCCTTTTTACCACTCTTTTATTTCAGCCTAAAGTTCCTTTATTCTAAAAACATTTCTGATTATAAAGCAATACATGCTCATTCTAAAAGGTAAAGGGAAGAAAAAAAAATGCCCTAACCATTATCACTCATTGTCAGGCACAGTGACTCAGGCCTATAATCCTACTGAAGCTACTTAGAATGCAGAGATTAGGAAGATGAAGATTCAAGGCCAGCCTGAGAAAAAAGTTTACAAGGCCCCATCTCAACCAAGACAAAAGTGGTTGTGTCTGCTATGTGAGAAGCATAAATAAGAGGATCATGGTTTAGGCTAGCATGGGCATACACATGAGACCCCACTTTAAAAAAGAACTAAAGTAAAAGACTGGGGTGTAGCTCAAGTGGTAGTACACTGTAAATGCTGGTCAAACCCAGTATTAGATAATCAACAAACATTACCACCATTGGCCTCTTGGCATCTTTCCTTCATATAATATATAACAGAATTGGGAAACTCCTGTATATTTAATGCGTATTGGCTCCCCCCCCCATAACATTGTCATAAGCATTTTTCTATGCCATTAACACTTCATACATATGTTGGATGGTTGTATGATGTTACGATGAGAACTTTCTTTTTTTGGGGGGTGGGGGTCTAGTCGTCGGGCCTGAACTTTGGACCTGGGCGCTGTCCCTCAGCTCTTCAGCTCAAGGCTAGCGCTCTACCACTTGAGCCACAGCGCCACTTCCAGCTTTTTTTCTTTTTGCTTATGTGGTGCTGAGGAATCGAACCCAGGGCCTCAAGCATGCAAGGCAAGCGCTCTACCACTGAGCCACCTTCCCAGCCCCACGATGAGAACTTTCTAAACTAAGTCCATACAGGTCATTTACGTTGCTAATTTTATATTTTGTATTATAATAATACTGGTGGCTGTGGGAATGAGCGAGCAGGAGGGTCAAGGAGACAGAGGGAGGGAGGCAGCAGGGAACAGCCAGTGTGACCACCTTTGCTGCTAGGTGTAGATTAGACTGGATACTGGTGAGTGTATAAATGCCTATACATCTGAGCAGAGGAATGAATAGCATGTGTGTGTGTGGGGGGGGGGCGCATGTGCCTGTGTGTGCTTTGTCTCAAATTAGGTTCAAGCAACCTTTAGTTTAGATCTTGTCTTGTTTACTGGTCCAAAAGGTTTTTCCTTCAAAGCCATATGTCAGGAGCCCTAGCTGCTCATCACCCACCCATCCACAGCCAGTCAATACCCCTTTCTCTCTAGCAACACAGAGCAGAAGGAAAGCTATGGAACGAAGAAAGCAGACAGGCCAGCCTAGGCTGGAAGTTCTGTAAGACCCCTTTATACTTTGGCTGTGCGGCAAGCAGGCCCTTACCACCCCCTACTCACTTAGTCTTGATTTCCAAGTCATCGTGGCTGGAGTGGCACATTTCACTGAAACGGGACACAAAGAAGTCATAGCTCCGATGGTAAGATGGAGTGTCCTCCTCGATGTTGGCAAACTTCACAAACTGTGGGAAGGAGAAAGAATAGTCAGGACAGATGAGTGCTCCACTCCTTAGTTCTGAGGATCCCCAATGCCTGTTGTAGGAAAGAATGCCCCAGGCATCCTGGGATGAGTTCCTGGCTGCCTCCCAGAGCATAGTCCTGAGCTCTGAGTTCAAGTTCTGCTCAGCTGCAATGATCACTTTCCCATCTGAGGGGAGCAAAGGAAGGAAGAGAAGGGAAATGAGGGGGTCTCACAAAACTACATGGCTGAAAGGCTGTGGGAAAAATACTGACATTGAACAAAAGCCAGGGTCAGTGCTTCGAGGCCCACACAGAATGGATTATCTCAGACACAAGAACAAATATGAAATTTGATTTGCAAAATACAATTTTAATTTATTGTTGGAAGTGTGTGGGTAAATGTTTCAAGTTTGCTATTTTCACTGTAGTTGGTCTTGACCAGCAATCCTAATTCTGAGTTCCAATGCGCTGCATGTTCAAAATTCTAAAAATCAGGTCCTGCAGAAGTGTGAGTATCCCAAGTTAAATGGGGAAAACCCACTAGTGTCAAATTCTATAAATTTTCAAAATTTTAAAATGCAGTATCCCAAATAACTCTTTTTCTTTCTTTCTTTTTTGAGGGTCATGGGGCTTGAACTCAGGGCCTGGGCACTCTCCCTGAGTTTCTTTTGCTCAAGGCTAGCTAGCACTCTACCACTTGAGCCACAGTACCACTTCTAGCTTTTTCTGTTTATGTGGTACTGAGAAATCAAACCCAGAGCTCCATGCATGCTAGGCAAGCACTCTACCACTAAGCCACATTCCCAGCCCCCAAATAACTTTTGCTGTTGTTGTTGTTGTTGTGGTGGTGGTGGTGGTGGTGGTCATAGGGCTTGAACTCTGGGCCTGGGCACTGCCCTTGAGCTCTTTTACTCAAAGCTAGTGTTCTAACACTTGAGCGACAGTACACTTCCAGTTTTCTGGTCATTTATTGGAGATAAGAATCTCACGAGTTTCCTGCCCGGGCTGGCTTTGAACCTCCATCCTCAGATCTCAGCCTCCTGAGTAGCCAGGATTACAGGTGTGAGCCACCAGTGCCTGGCCCAAATAACTCTTAAAGAGATCAGATTAATAATAAGTTATATTCTGTTATTCTGTCATAAATTATTTTTTTTTCCCTAAAAGTATATGTTTTAATTGAAATGACATTTTTTTGTTGCCTGCTTGTTTATGTGGGCTGAGGAATTGAACCCAGGGCCTCATGCATGATAGGCAAGCATTCTGCCACTAAGCCACATTCCCAGCCAGTATGCTTGTTTTAAAAGGATGCATGATTGCTCACACCTCTAGTTGTAACTATACAGGAGACTGAGATCTGAAAATCATGGCTCAAAGCCAGCCTAGGCTCAGTCCATGAGATTCTTATCTTCAATTAATCAGCAAAAAGCTGTAAGTAGAGCTGTGGCTCAAGTGGTAGATCACCAGCCTTTTATAAAAAAACTAAAGGACAATGCCCAGGCCCTGAGTTCAAGCTAGTACCTGCACAAAACAAATAAAAAAAGGATGCACAACTCTTCCTATAACTTTTATATTTAGTATTGAGTGTCAAATTTACTTACAAGGTGTTAACTTTTCCTAGATGTAAATTAGTAGCTTCCATTAACATAATTAATTTTTATGGTGTTTTTTTTCTCTTGTAATTGTAAATAGTTACCTCCCAGTGACTGATAGATTCTCAACACAGAAAGCATATACATATAAGGAGATCTTGTATCCCAAGCTAAAATGTATGCATACATATATTTGAGAATGAATTTTCTGGTCCTAGCAGTAAATGCAATGACACTGCTCGCATTAGTGATGTTCATGGTGGAGGCGCAGTAGTGATCTATGTGATCACTGTGCACTAAGTATGCACAGGCTCAGGAGTTCCAGAAGCGAGGGTGAAGGAGGCCTTCCTAAGCCAAGTCTAAGACCAGAGATTCAGCAGACACCAAGGCTAAACCCAAACTCCAATGCATTGCTGCTATAACCACTCAGGTCATTCCCAGGCTACCTATCACAGCCCCAGGCTGGCCCTATCAGGGTATCCATCCATACTAAGGATCTGTAGCTATAGTAGCATCTCGCTGCTATTCTAGCTCTGATCTTTGACATTTAAGTTCTTTCATGTTTTGCTTTCCCTATAAAACAAACAACCCCATCTTCACTGGTGTCAATCACTTCAAGGGTTTTGTGCGTGCACGTGTTTTGTGTGTGTGTGTGTGTGTGTGTGTGTGTGTGTGTGTGTGTGTGTGTGTGTGTGCTGGTCTTGAACTCAGGGCCTGGGCACTGTCCTTGAGATTTCTTTGCTCAAGGCCAGCACTCCACCATTTAATCCTTAATCCCACTTCTGGCTTTTTTGGGGTACTTAATTGGAGATAAGAGTCTCACAGACTTTTGTGACTGGGCTGGCTTTGAACTGCAATCCTAAGATCTCAGCTTCATGAATAGCTAGGACTACAGGCATGAGCCATCAGTACCCAGCCATTTAAAGATCTTATACTGCATCTACTTCAAGCATGATGCAACAGCTTAAAGACTGTGAATATGCTTAGGTGTATATGTTTTAGAAAGTTGAGGGACAAAAACCAAAACCAAAACCTCTTCTCTTTATGTTGATATAACAGGACTTGAATTCAGGGCCTTGAAGCCTTGCCTGGCTTTCCTTATCACAATTGGCATTCTACCACTTGAGCCAGGCCTCCAGACCCACTGTTTACTGGTTTATATCTGTAAATGCCTTACATCCACAAAAAATATCTAGGTCTAAGGATGAGGACACAGATGGCCAGTGGGGCACCATGGTCCTGCCCATGACAACATCCTCTGTAGGCTAGAACTTTTGGCAAACTAGTGAATTTAGCAGAAGGTATACGGTGCCCATTGTAGAGATGCAGACATCGAGGTGTCCAGGGAAGAAATGAGTTCCTAGACATCAGCCTGCTTATAAAACTACCCAGGGAACATGTTGAAAATGCTGGCTTCTGTGCCACTCCAGGCCTAGTGAAGAAGACCCTGAGGGCAAGGCTCTACAGTCACAAAGCTCTCCCCCTCCCTCCTACCCTGTGTGAAGTCTGAGAGAAGGGGGCTCTGTGGGCCCCAGTCCTTTCCCAGGCTGAGCTGGACTACTAGCCATGGCAATGTGCCCAGGCAGGCTGGGAGGAGCAGAGCATTGGAAAGGCCCAGGGACATGTGTCCTTGGTGGTGGAAGTCAATCAAGACTGGACAGAGAGATGCATACCTCCTTTGAAAAAAAGAATTGGGATGTTTGGGGTTGAACCAAGATTGGACGGGTTCTATCTCTGGAACTCCTATCTGCCCTACCATAGGGCATAGGATGGAGGAGAGGCTGCAGCCTGGGAGGTCAGGCCCAAGTTCAGTCCACGGCTTCATTCTGCCAGAACCCTGCTGTTAACAGGGTCTAGTGCAACTGAACTTAATGCCAGTTTGACCCTCCCAAATAGAGATTGTGTCTTGTTTATGAAAATAAGGTTGGCAACAGGAGCTACTAAAAGAAACTCCTTTTAGGTACCAGACTCTGACAGCATCCTTAGGACAGTCTGGTTTGATAGAAGGAGCATCCTTTCCATGACCCAGCAGCCCAGATGACCCAGCTAGACAATTGGTAAGGGAGCACTGGCCTGTGGCAAGCCCTGTGCAGTGAGGGGAAGGGGGGGTGCTGACAGGCAGCCCTGTCACACTGCTCCTGAGCCTCCTAGAGGGTGACATGAGGGGCTAAACTGCAAAGCCTGGTGAGCATGATTCAGAGGATCTCAGGGATGCTTCACGGGGGCCCTGGTCAAGGAGTCTGTCTGTTATGGAAGCCTACTGGGGAAATAGGTCCAAATTTGGCTGAGATGGGGCTGGTATTTTGGGGCTTTACAGTCATTCTTTTTTTTTTTTTTTTCTTTGATTCCTGTGCTGAGGATAAAACCCATGGCCCTGTGGTGCTAGCAAGTGCTCTGCTATTCAGCTATATATCCTTAGAAAGTTTTGTTTTGTTTTGTTTTTGGTCAGTTGTGGAGCTTGAACTCAGGGACTAGACACTGTCCCTGAGCTCTTTTTGCTCATGGCTAGAGCTCTACCACTTTGTGCCACAGCTGTACTTCTGGTTTTTTGAGTGGTTAATTAGAGATAAGAGTCTCATGGACTTTCCTGCCCAGCCTGGCTTTGAATCACAATCCTCAGTTCTCAGCCTCCTGAGTAGATAAGATTACTACAGGTGTGAGCCACCAGTGCCTAACTACTTTTCTAACTGTAGGAAGCTGCAGGAACTTCCTATCCACCATAACTAATAGTCTATTTGTGTGTTTTTAAATTTCAATGCTAGTTGCCTAATGCATGAAATCATAAAAGAATGAAGTTAGGTTTTTGTTTTATTTATTTTTAAGACATAGCAACAATGAGGATGGTCTCTATGGTAACAAACTGGAGATTCTGAACAGGTGACATTTCAAAGGCCATGGCACAGCGAGGGCCACCCTTTCAAGATCAAAGTTTCAGCTTTGATCTACAACAAAGGTGCCATGCTCGCTGGCACAGATCACCCGTCTTTGCAGCCTAGGCATGCAGGCACCACAACTGTGTGACAGTGATTCAGAGCCAGGGTAATACAGAGAAAGACTGCAAATATTGATTGATATGGCACACATCGGGCTCCCTTGTCTGAAAGGGGAAGCTGAGCTGATTGGTCATGCTTTGGAAGAACCCTGTCTCTATGAGTTAGCTTTTCCATCTTCTATAGATGGGATCTTTCTGCAGTTACCAGAAACGACAGGAGAACACACTGCACAGGGAGAGGATCCAGTCTCTCCTGCAGCCCTGGGGCCAAGGCCTTTCTGATGCCTTTACTCTCAGTTTCCTGGAAGAGAAGTGGGAACCACCTCGCTTTGCTTCACTGGCACAAATCCTAGCTGGAAAGATGACACAAACCATGTGGTTTCTGCCTTTTTCTCCTCACTGAGCTTGTCTTTGTTTTTCTTTTGGGTTTTGTCTTTTGATTCTTCTATTTTGAGTCAAGGTCTTACTCTGTGGCCTTGAGAACCTCCTGCTCCAACCTCCCAAGTATGGTGATTACAGGCATGTATCCACACAGCCAGCATTGAGCTTGTTTACAGCAACTCCATGGAGCTGTTTTCAGAGAAAACGGAGCCACAGACCACTTGACTGTGTCCTGACAACCCCTAGACAATAGGTCAAAGCAGGGGTGTTCCCTGAGCATGAGGACACTCTCCCTTGTCTGCCTGCACCATCCCATCCTTCCTCCAAGAAACACTGGAAAACCAGTGTTAAGAACTCCTGGGGTATATCATTCTGGCTGCCCCCCAGGAACCCATCCTACTCCCTCTGAGTGATCCTATGTGCTGGGTCCCAAGCTGGCACTCAGGAACAGAGCTGGGATGCACTGCTGCCTTGCTGTAAGATCCCATCCTTGAGGCATTGAGTCACAAAACTGAAGGACCCCCAGAACCCCTAGCAGTCCTGAGCTCACCTGCCATATGGACCTGTCTCACATGTGGTGGCTGGCAGTGCTGATTGTTAAGTCAGCACTGGAGACTGGACCAATGCTAGTCTACATGACAGTTAAAAACCACTGAGTAAGCCAGGCACCAGTGGCTCAAGCCTGTAATCCTAGCTACTCAGGAGGCTGAGATCTAAGGATCGTGGTTCAAAGCTAGCCCAGGCAGGAAAGTCCATTAGACTCTCATCTCCAATAACCACTAGGAAAGAGGAAGTGGCACTGTGGCTCAAGCGGTAGAGCACTCGCCTTGAGTTGAAGAGTACAGGGACAGCACCCAAGCCCCGAGCTCAAGCCCACGACCAACCAAAAAAAACCAACCAAACAAATACTGAGTGATGACATCATCCAGGGGAGCACACAGAGCAAGAGGGTGGAGCACAGAGCCCCAGAGAGCACAGATCTTCAAGGGAAGGAGGTGGAAGAGACCCACAGGAGAAAGTATTGGTTTTCTAGGGCTACTGTAAAAGACAATAGTGTAGTGGCTTAAAACAACATGTAAATTGGGTGATGGTGCTCAAGCCTGTAATCCAAGCTTCGCAGAAGGCTGAGATTTGAGAACCACAGTTTGAAGCCAGCCTGAAAAGTAAATTCCATGAGACTTTTATCTCTACTTAATCACTGAAAAGCCCAAAGTGGAGCTATGGCTCAGTGGGAAACCACCAACCTTGAACAAAAAAGCTAAGGGACAGTGCCTAGGCCCTACCAGCACCAACCAACCAACCCATCACATTTATGCTCTCACACATTGGAGTTCCCATATCTGCCAGGAGCCTGAAAAAGTCTTCTGAGAGAAGCCAGGCACATTTGCTTCTCTGCCTTTTCTAATTTCCAGAAGGAATCCCCCCTTCTTTCTTTGCCTTGTGCTGATCTCCGTGTTCAAGGCTAGCAGCATGGCATTCTTAGATCTCTTTCTCTCTGTCCCTCTGTCTCTATCATCATATCAACTTTTGTCTGACTCTGATCCTTCTATGTCCCTCTTATAATGACCCTCGTGACCTCATCAGACCCACTTGGACAGTGCAGAGCACACCCTATCTCAAGAGCTGGCCTCAATCACACCTGCAAAGCTACAAGAGAGTAGAGCTGGGGTAGGGGTAGGGCTGCAGTTTATCCTGTGTTCCTCACCCACAAGGCCATGGGCCACCTCTGGTCACAGGGAGCACAGCACAGAGGCTGGGGACAAGGGGCCAGAAGCTTCTACTCAGGTTCATTTGTTTCTCAAAGCCCCAAGCCCCTATGAAGATCATTTCGACATTTCGGGGCTGAACTAAGATCATGTGAAGCACTGGCATGCCAACAAGTGTCAGAACTCTTGGGAGAGCAAGGACCCGGTGAAGGAAAGACAATACTACAGGAGGCCATTCAGTGCTGCAGTCTGAGTCTACTGCACTAACTTGGCTTAACTTAATTAAGCCAGCCTGCCCTTCTCACTTTCCTCATCTATCTGTAGCACAGCAATCACTCCCCACTCACCCCTGGATGACGTGCTAACACACTGGAGTGGGAATTCATAGGACACTCTGTTTGCAAGGAGTCACTCACAAAATATCTACCCAGATTAGTACTCATGGTGGGAAAAAAGAAAGTGGCGGCCACCTGCTTCTGAGGCCCCCGTGGAGTCATGGTGACTGCTTTATTTTTCCATACAGATGTTCCCTTCCAGACTGTACTTATCCTAAACAAGACGACGAAAGCAGTATGTGGAGCTGTTGCCAGGGCAACCTGACAAAGGACTTTGCCCTCAGCTACTGCATATGTAATTTGTCAAAAGCAGCAGGCATCCAAGAAGAGAAGAGAGAAAGGAGAGGGGAGAGAAAGGAAGAGTTTCTACTCTGGAAAGAAAAGTTACTATGAATCTCTTTTCTGATTAAACCAACTTCTGTAGAATAGTAAAGAAGTTCTAGCTGGGTACAGTGGCTCATGTTTGTACTCCTAGCTACTCAGGAGGCTAAAATCCTGAGGATTAAGATCCGAAACCAGCCTGGGAAGACAAATCTATCCATGGGACTCTTTGTCTCTAACTAATCAACAAAAGCTAGAAGTGGTGATATGGCTCAAGTGACAGCATCCAGTCATAAGCAAAAAAGCAAGAATCTGAGGCTTTGAGTTAAGCCCCAGTATTGACATGCACGCACACACACACACACACACACACAAGCCCCAGTATTGACATGCGCGCACACACACACACACACACACACACACACAGAAGCCCTGATGGGTACAGTTCAGCAATACCAGGCTGGGAAAGTGAGCAGAGGGAGGCTCCAACTTTTCTCCTGACTTCACCAAAGGCTTGTAAATAGTCTAAATCTTAGCTTCTTGGAACACTTGGAGCTTAAAATGTGCCTTACAGCAAAGAAGCAGGGGAGAAGTAAAAAAGTGAAAGATAGCAGTCAGAACATTTGAGTATATATAAATTCATACGTGGCACCCCTGATAGCTCTTCTCTTATAAATGCTCACATCTCGGGATAGCAGACACTTGTGCTCAGATCAATGACAGAGGTTGGAGGAGCCACAGTCAAGTTCAACCTGACTATGGTATGAGCAAAAAGATAACCTGTCCATAGCTGTCCAGCTAGGGAAGAGAACTAAGCCAGCAGCTAGCTACCTGCTTCCCTGTGGTCTTTCTACTTCTCTAGTACCTTTGTCCATGGATATCAGTTTCCTACATCTCTGAAAGATGTGTGTGTGTGTGTGTGTGTGTGTGTGTGTGTGTGTGTGTGTGTGTTTGAGCTACAGCTCTACTTCTGGAGGTTAATTTGGTAGTTAATTGGAGATAGGAGTCTCATAACTTTCTTACCTGGGCTGGCTTTGAACTGTAATCCTCAGATCTCAGCCTCCTGAGTAGCTAGGATTAGAGGCTTGAGTCACCAGTGCCTAGTATTTTACCAGGATTATTATAGGATGTTTCATGGGGCACTGAGTTATGAGGGCCCTGGACAACTTCTGCCCTCCAAGGAATACTTGGGTATGGGTATGGGTGTACATGTATGTGAAAGCACACTACTACTGGAGCTGGCTTTGAACCATAATCCTCAGATCTCAGTCTTGAGTAGCTAGGATTATAGGCATGACCTATCAGTGGGAATGTTGTGTTAATCTACTTCACCCCCATCCCCCACCCCCACCCCCTATTGGTCATGGAGCTTGAACTTAGGGCTAGGAACCATCCCTGAAGCTTTTTGCTCAAGGCTAGTGCTCTACCACTTTGAGCCACCGTGTTACTTCTGGTTTTCTTGGAGATCAGAGTCTCCCAGATTTTCCTACTTGGGCTGGCTTTGAACCATGATCCTCAATAAACTACTTTTACACTTCACAAAATGCCATTTAAAATTATTTAAGGGAACAATCTATTGGGAGAGAAAGGTTGACTGTCATCAGTCTACAATCAGCATACTAGTGTCAACATTGTACTGCCTCAGGAAGATGCTAAGACTGCTGAATTACATGATTTTTTTTCCTTTCATTTTGGTTTGTGTTTTTTGGAGCCATGGTTTCTCTGACTAGGCTGGTCTTATTTTTTTTGGGTCCATAGTGGGGCTTGAACTCGGCTTGAGCACTGTCCCTGTGCTCTTCAGCTTAAGGCGAGCACTCTACCACTTGAGCCACAGTGCCACTTCCAGTTTTCTAGTGGTTTATTGGAGATAAGAGTCTGCCCGGGCTGGCTTTGTACCGCGATCCTCAGATCTCAGCCTCCTGAATAGCTAGGATTACAGGCGTGAGCCACCGGTGCCTGGCTTAGGCTGGTCTTAAACTCATCATCTTCCTCCCCACCTTCTGAGTGCAGGATTACATGTGCCATTATACCTGGCAACTATATGCTTTAGAATACTGGATTTTATTTTTTAAGTGTTTTATTATGTATGTAGAAATTATATGACATAGCCAGGTGTGGTGGTTCACATCTGTAATCAGCTACTACTGAGGAGGTGGAAACTTGGAGAATCAAGGTTCCAGGATAACCCAGGAAAAAGCAAGATCCAATCTCAACCCATAAACCAAGCATAGTGATACCCAATAGTCTGAGACTATGAAAAATAACTGAAGCTGGGAGTGTGGCTTAATGGTAGAGTACCTACCTACCAAGTGAGAAGCCAAGTTCAAAGCTCAGATTCAACAACAAAAAAAATTCTCACTCCTCTTCCCCTTTCCTCTACCTCCTCCTTCCTTTCCTCCCTCCCTCTTTCTCTCTAAGATATTTTATTTAAATTTAAAAACATCAATGCTTCTTTGCTCATTCTAAGAGGGACACCAGGACAAGCAGTGTGTCATGGTTAAAGTCAGAAACCTCAAGTGAGAATGACACATCACAATGTTGACTCAGGCCTTCCACTCCCATCCTACCCAGGTTCTGGCTGGGAGACCAGGGGCCCCAGAGCTGCTCCTTACCGAGTTGGTACCCAGTATCTGCAGGTTGGGCTTCTCTGACTCCAGCAGTTTGGCCACCATCTTGAGGAAGCTCTCCACGAAAAGGTTGATGCTCTGGCAGTGGCAGGCCATAAGCAGCTGGTCCAGCGCCTCCATGGCGATGCACACGTACCTGGGAAGGGCAGCAGGGGGCAACTGGGTGTCAGCATGGTGACCTTGTGGGTAGCATCAAGGAAGAAGATTGTCATGGGCTGCCACAATTTCTAGGTTGTAAGTCCAACAAGTGACCACTCCACTAGAACTGATAACCAGTAAGACTTAGAGCTGTAAGGGGGTTTTGCAAATATGTAGTGGCCTGAAGCTCTCAGGCCAGGGTCATGTGCAGTATGGAAAATGAAGAGGAGTCCATGCCAGGTGCCAGTGGCTCACACCTATAATCTTAGCTTCTTAAAAGGCTGAGATATTAGGATCATAATTGGAAGCCAACCTGGACAGAAAAATTTGTAAGACTTTTATTTCCAATTAACCACCAAAAAGCCAGGCATAGAGCTGTCGTTTAAGTGGATAAGTGCCAGCCTTCAGCAATAAAAGCTAAGCGAGAACTTGAGGCCCCCAATACTGGCACAAGGGGCGGGGGGGGGGGAGGGAAGAAGGGAGAGTTCAGAGATTTCATCTTCATGGCTTGATCTTAATCATATTCATCTTTAAACATTAGTCAGACATTTAAAATGAACAAGAATTAGACTTGCTAACATCTTTTAAAAAATAACCAAAGTTTAAGTAAATAAAAAGACAGCTCTGAAAGCATGACTACAGGATCATTTCTGGAACAATTAGGTGGCCCTCATGAAGCCCCACAGTATGTCCTAAGCATCTGTCTAATTCAGATTGAAGTAAGGAGGCCAGGTCTGGCCGGCACCATATTGACCACATGGTGGATGGTAGGGTCTGGCATCTTGTCTTCAGGATGGGAGAAGGTAACCTCCTCTGCCCTCCATCACCTGCCTCCCAGGTGGGCGAGCCTGGAACCCTGGAGGCAGGGGCAGGCATTTGGCTGATAGGTTACTGAGTCTGTCAGTCCAGTACCCAGGACTGGGAATTTCCTGAGGATCTGCCCTCTGTGCCGACCTATTTAAACCCGGACCAGCCTAGCCGCCAGGACTCCATGCCACGTGTGTCTCTGTGATCAGGTTCTGTGTCCTGTCTCCTGGCTCATCTCCAGTCATCATGGCATTGCAATTAAGCTCTCTATTGGAGCTGAACTGGCTTGTTGGTATTGTTTTTGTTATCTCTTTCCTCTTTAGCATGTTTCCTAGCTGTGTTATGTGTATTTGTGTGCTACAGGCCTTTGTAACAACTGGCGGCCTGCAGCCTGTTAAATGTATAATAAAGACTCAATATTTTATATTTTAAAATGTGGCTTATGGGATGATTTACCTTACAACAAGATAACGTACTCAGACTGCCTTAGACAATGACAGCTTTGCAAGTCTAAACATGTAAGGTAATAGAGGTCAAAAAGATATCAGACACCAAACAACCACGTTAAAAAACAAACAAAAAACAAAACAGCAACAACAACAAAAACAACCTCTTGAGCTGGGGCATACATGTAGCAGACTCCTAGCCTACTATACATGACAGCCTGTATGTTTCAGCACCAAAAAAAGAAAGGAAAGGAAATTTTAAAAAGCTGCTGTGGTTTGAATTTTTCTTCCTACTTCCATGACTCTCCAGAGCCCCACCCTTCAGAGGCCACCACCATCACTGCCAGGAAACCTGCAGACCATGCATCTGGCATGTTGCAGGTGCACTGTGCCAGCCAGGTAAGCGGAGCCTGAGGCCTGCGTTTGGAGAAACAGGCTGGCCTGGATCCTTGTCAGAGAGGTCAGACTTTCCCTGCAGAGAAACCTGGACACGTCCAATCAACCACATCGGGCAGGAAATGAGGGCAGGTTGAATGACATTCTCTTTGCTTCTAGATCATCCTGAGTATCTTTCTGTGTGAAGGAATCTGACAGTATCTCACTATTATTTTACAGAGTGTAAGTACTGGAAGTAAAGGAAGGGGTGGGGTAGCTGGGGCTAGGTAAAAGAAGAAGCTAGAAGGCTTCCCCCATCCCAGAGCCTAGATTGCTATTTTTCCTGTTCCTGTAAAAAAAAAAATCTAGAATATCCTGATAAGCAAAAAACATCCTTTGCTAGGAACAAAAAGAATTGGATACTGACCAGGACTGGAAATTTTTTGTTGTTGTTGGAAAATGAAAACTATAGTGGAAGTGAAACTGAAGTGTAAAGAAACTGTAAAACTAAGCCAGGCGTGGTGGTACATGCTTGTGATCCCAGCCTTTTAGGAGGCTGATGCAGGAGGATCAAGAGTGCAGGGCTGGCCTATACAGCCTCAAAAATCAAAAGTCGGGGAGAGGGGCAGCAGGGAAGGGAGGGGTTGTAAGAGAATGAGAGACAGGGAAAGAGAGAGGTGTAAGGTCTAATTCTTTGAACATACTGAAGTAAGGAGGCCAGGTCTGGCCGGTGCCATATTGGCCACATGGTGGATGGTAGGGTCTGGCATCTTGTCTTCATGCTGGGGGAAGGGAACCCTTCCTCCTTCCCCACCCCACCCCATCACCTGCCTCCCAGATAATGGGCGAGCCTGGAACCCTGGAGGCAGGGGCAGGCATTTGGCTGATAGGTTACTGAGTCTGTCAGTCCAGTGCCCAGGACTGGGAATTTCTTAAGGATCTGCCCCCTGTGCCAACCTATTTAAACCCGGACCAGCCTAGCCGCCAGGACTCCATGCCACGTGTGTCTCTGTGATCAGGTGCTGTTTCCTGTCTCCAAGCTCATCTCCAGTCATCATGGAGTCCCAATTCAGCTCTCCATTGAAGCTGAATTGGCTTGTTGGTGTTGTTTTTGTTATCTCTTTCCTCTTTAGCATGTTTCCTAGCTGTGTTGTATGTATTTGCGTGCTGCAGGCCTTTGTAACAACTGGCGGCCTGCAGCTCATTAACTGTATAATAAAGACTCCAATATTATATATTTTAAAATGTGGCTTCTGGGATGATTCACCTTACAACAGTACTACCACTTAGCTCTCCATCTCTGACCCCAGTAACTTAAACTTTTCAAAGAATCTTGGGAAACTGGAAGCCAATGGGACTCAGGTCCTAGCCCAATGCTCTCCATGTTTGTCCCTCCACAGTGTGTCCCAGCTATGCTCTCAGAAGGAACAGAGCATGGGGTCCTCGGGGCCACACCCACTCCACAGAACCATGGTGAAAAGGTGACGATCAGAGATCTGACCTGGGGCTGGTGTCCTAGAAGGGGTACAAAGTAGTGACAGGTGTGGGCATCCAATTAGCTGGGAACCTGGAGCAGAATGGGTTAAAAAGGAGCTGGGCCATGGAGGGAACAAGAGTAGGTACAGACCACAGATAGTCCTAGAGGTTCCAGAAGTGCATCCCAGCAGGTAAGGAGGAAGAACCAAAGGATGAAGAGTAGCCTGGGACTCCCAGGCAGCAAAGGGGGCTACGGAGGACAACAGGCAGGTTATAGAGCAATGTCAGGCTCTGGGATTGAGGTAGTAGGTGAGTTACTACCATTAAGGACAATGCCTAGGGGTCTTGGCACTTAGGAGAAAGGCCAGAATTTGCCTTGCCCAGAGTCCCAGAGAAGGCTGGCTCTGCTCTGATGCCTCGTGCTCAGTCAGAAGCAGCCTGCGAAACCAGGGAAGATGGGGTGCCTCCTAGGGAGGGGTGAGTGGGGTGAGCAGGCTGGGAAGCACACTCAGATGGAGAGGAAAAGCAGATCCAGGCTTAAGGGCTGGGAGAAGCAGACAGGAAGAAGAGGCAGCTTCAGGAGGAACTGGTCATCACCCAAGAATTACTCAAAGGCCTTGACAAAGCACCTCTCATTCTGGGCAGTGTGTTTGTATTTGGTGAGCCTGCTCTTGGAATCTTCTGGGGTTGGGGTGCTCAGAAGCAGAAAGCAGGGGTTGGCCTCTGTTATGGCACTCCCCTCCTGGCAGAAGCCCACAGAGTGCTATCTAGAGTCAGCTGCCCTTCCCCTAGCCTCAGCTCCTTCTTGAGAATGTGCTTTTTTGAGGACATTCTTCTCAGCTGGGTGACCACAGGCACCGTATCAGACCATCTAACATGGGATCCTGCACACCACAGCCAATGTTCAGTGTCCACTGCAGACTGACTCAAGTCTTGCTCAACACTGCTGACCCCTCTCCCCTGAATCCCAGCTTGCAAGGGATGCTCCCACTGTTGGGCTGAGTTGGAAAATAAATGTACAGAGAAAGGTAAGAAACAGAAGGAATGCTTGCCTTTTGCTGCTCTGGATATCACTACCCAGCATATTGTGTGACCTTGAACACCCCTTGGAGATACCTTGCTCCCTCCTTCTGCCCACTTCTGACTATCCCTCTGATGTCAAACATCCATGAGCCAGGAGTCCCAAACAGCTGGGACAAGGTGATGACACAGGAAGGCAGTGGTCAAAGATGATGGTTCTGCCACAAGAACCCATCCATATCTTAGCCCATACTCTTAGGACTACATCATAGAGACCCCCACAGATGATCACAGGGAGCCTTGGCCCTTCCCACTGTCTGCATGTGACCATTCTGCTCTTCTAAAACTGCCATTAGTGATGAGGAGATGAAAATGTGTGTAGTGTTGGATGGGGAGATTCAAGAGGGAGAGGGATACATTCTAACACATTTTCTCCCCCCCTCTCCAAACATTTATGATTAAAGCCCTCTGTCAGGCCTTCAGGCTTTAAATACCTAGAAGCAGCAAAGGCTATTTTTAACAGGACAATGCCAATTTTGAATTGCAATTCTAAGGGCAGTGGAAAGGATTCTAAAATGGCTCTGCTGGCTGCCAGGCATTTCTACCAAGAGACCCATCACTGCAGAGAGTGTTGGTAAAATTAGCATTAAGTGTTTCATGCTATAGCTGGCACGTCATTTTTAGGTTCAAGTTAGGATAATGCCATTTTTCCTTGCTTGACTATTCTTTACAATATGCCTTTATATAACCTGAATGCAGTATATTCAGGCTCGTCTTATTGAGTGTGTAACCTAATTTTATTACATAAAATGATTGTAGAAACATAATAACTTGCATTCTGTTTTTACACTAAGGGTAGCCTGATTTCAGATTTTCTGGAACTGGAGGTATAGCTTAGTGATACTATATGTGCTTAATTAGTATGTACAAGGCCCTGGGTTGGATCTAGCACCAAAACCAACCAAACAAAAAAACTTGCTGGTAGGCCGTGGGCTTTCTGGATCTCAGCACCTTGTCAGCCAGATCTAGACCAGGTTCTACAACAGGTGTGGCATGTATGGGAGGCACAGCTGGGACAGGAGCAGGCTATAGAAGACTCTAGAAGTCAAGATGAGGAATGTGGGGTTTGTTCCAAAGAGACCAGAAGGGTATAGCTTCAAGTCCGAGTGTTTAAGATATTAACCTGGAAAGACCACACAGGAAATATGGGAAGCAAGGAGACAATTCTCAAGGTCACTGTCATCATCTGAACTAAAAGAGAGTAAGAATCTGGGGTTGGGAGTATAGCTCAATAGTAGACTTGTCTAACATGTGAGCCCTTGGGTTCCACCCCAAGGGACAATAGCTCTGCAAAACCAATCAACTAACAAACAAAATTATATAATCTGAACCAAGAAAAGGGCAGAAATGGAAGAAAAGAGGAGAATGATATAAGCTAAATTTGTTTTGTTTTGTTTTGGCAGTAGTGGGGTTTGAACTCTGGGCCTGGTGCTGTCCCTCAGCTCTTCAGCTCAAGGCAAGCGCTCTACCATTTGAGCCACAGTACCACTTCCGGTTTTCTGGTGGTTAATTGGAGATAAGAGTCTCACAGACTTTCCTGCCTAAGCTGACTTTGAACTGTGATCCTCAGATCTCAGCCTCCAGAGCAGCTAGGATTACAGGCGTGAGCTACCTGCGCCTGGCTAAGCTAAGCATCTTTAAACACTTTTTATTTATAGATGGCATTTTCCCAAATTTTATTTATCTATTTAACTTACTGAACTCTTCTTTTGTTGGACACTTGAATTATTGCTACTTTTTCATTGTTATTTTAAAAACTCCATAATGAACAGCTCTGTAGATAAAGCTAGACTGTACTTAAGGTTGAATAGAATAGACAAATAGAAAATATCAGGGAATAGACAAATAGAAAAAGGAATTACTGGGCCAGAGGGCCTAAATTGTTTTCAAGTTCTTTTTTTCTTTTTCTTTTTCTTTTGGTCAGTCACGGGGCTTGAACTCTGGTGGGTAATTGGAGATAAGAGTCTCATGGAGGAGCTGGGAAGGTGGCTCAGTGGTAGAGTGCTTGCCTTGCATGCATGATGCCCTGGGTTCGATTCCTCAGCACCACATAAGCAGAAAAAGCCAGAAGTGGCACTGTGTCTCAAGTGGTAGAGTGCTCACCTTGAGCTGAAGAGCTCAGGGACAGCGCCCAGGCCCAGAGTTCAAGCCCTATGACCAAAAAAAAAAAAAAAAGTGTGGACTTTCGCCAGGCGCCGGTGTCTCATGCCTGTAATCCTAGCTACTCAGGAGGCTGAGATCTGAGGATCACAGTTCAAAGCCAGCCTGGGCAGAAAAGTCCGTGAGACTCTTATCTCCAATAAACCACTAGAAAACTGGAAGTGGTGCTGTGGCTCAAGCGGTAGAGCGCTCGCCTTGAGCTGAAGAGCACAGGGGTAGCACCCAGGCCCAGAGTTCAAGCCCATGACCGACCAAAAAAAAAAAAGTCTCATGGAATTTCCTGCCCAAGTTGGCTTTGAACTGTGATCCTCAGACCTCAGCTTCCTGAGTAGCTAGGATTACAGGCATAAGCCACCAGTGCCCAGATGGTTTTCAAGTTCATAGTACACATTTCAGAATTACTTTCTGGAAAGTTCCTTTCCAGGGAAGTAGGAAAATCCTTTATATTGCCATTTCCTGGTTAAACCTGAAATATTTACTTATTAACTTGATAGGATGACATCCTGAATTTCAGTGCTCATCTTTGATGATTAGTTTGTTGAATATTATCCCTTTTCATTCTAGCTCCCATCTGTTCATGCCTTTTTTGTGTCCTGTGCCTCAAACTTTTTAGTATTTCAATCTTGCCACTCTACCCCCAAACTATTTATTACCTGCTACTCATGTATAAGTTTGAATTATTTACGTGTATGTGTATGTGTGTATGTGTATCTTGGTAGTAAGACTTAAACTCTAAGCCTTACACTATCACTCAGTTTTTTTGCTCACAGTTGGTGCTCTAATACCGAACCATGCCTTCAGTTTTTTGCTGGCCAACTGGACCTAAAAGTCTCATAGATTTATCTGCCTGGGCTGGTTTTGAATCTTGATTCTCAGGTTTCAGCCTTCTGAGTAAGTAGAATTATAGGTGTGAGTCTTGTTTTTTGGTAGTATTTATTTTTGGTGTTTGCCTTTTAAATTTTAATGGTTTCTCTCTGGACATCAAAATATTTAAAAATTTATATAATAATGCTATTGATTAGTCATTTTTCTTTAAAATTTCTCTCTTTTAAACACAGTCCTTCTAGATAAACATTTCACCGAAGTGTATTTTTTGTTTTGTTTTATCAGTCATGGGGCTTGAACTCTGGGCCTGGGGGCTGTCCCTGAGCTCTTCAGCTCAAGGTGAGTGCTCTACCATTGAGCCACAGTACCACTTCTGGTTTTCTGGTGGTTAATTGGAGACAAGAGTCTCACAGACTTCCCTGCCTGGGCTGGCTTTGAACCATGATCCTCAGATTTCAGCCTCTTGAGTAGCTAGGATAACAGGTGTGAGACACCAGCGCTTGGCTTGAAGTGTACTTTTAATAAACAAATTGCTGCAACCTGGCCTCTCAGTAGGACCTGGTGGCTCCTCTTCACTTTTTAAGTGAGTCCAGGAAGACTGAGTAAGTTGCATTCAGGGCTGGGCTAATTCTTTACAGCCCTAAACTGTGTGAAAACATCTATGTTAGACAGTAGCATCTAATCTCTTCACTGCCACTGGAAGAGCAGTCTGTCCAATAGCCCACCCATTATCTTTTTCATGAAATTACCTTATATTGTTTTTTTCCTAACCATATAATACAGCTTCTACAAATCTCTCTTCCCCTCCTCATAAAACTTACCCATATCGATGGCGACCCACATCACGGATGAGCCTCTCTGAGAGATAGGCACCAATGCGATCTAGTTTTTCTGGAGCTGAGAGCGCATAGAAGGTCAGCTTCTCCATGTTGGTCTTCACCAGGCCATCCTGAAGAAGACAGATGTCTCAGATTTACCACAGCCAGTCTATGGCAGAAGGGCTCACAGGCAGTAGACAAGAGCTCAGCTGAATCCCAATTTGTAAGTGCTTATTAAGTGCATCTTAGATAATATTATAGGGACCAGGAAAACAGACCTGGTTCCTGACCTCCAGGAAGCCACACCCTTGCCCTGAGTTTGCTAGCTATGAATATATAAGAATAGGGACAGAAATAGGTGTGTGCATGTGTGTGTATGTGTGTGTGGGTATATTCATGAAGCTATTTATATTTGTGTGTGTGGGTATGTACATCCATGGGTGTGTGAATGAAAAGCTGTCATTAAAAGCAACTCAGAATATGGATAAACATAGAGCACGAATCTAACTAAGGGACTACTTAGGAGGAGAAGAGAAAGGGGAAAAGATACAGGATGAAAATTTTTGAGTTACCCTGCAACTATATATGAAAACAGCATAAAAAACCTTAATGAAAGCTGTTGAACAATAGGGGAATGGGGAATGGGAAAGAGAAACAGGCTTTGTTGGGGGTCGGGCTAATGAAGGTGAAAAAGGATGAATATGGTCAAAATAGATTGTCTACATGTATGAAAACAGAACAATGAAACCTGTTGAAATCATATTAGGAAGGGTGGAGGGAGGGGAGGGGAGTGATGTGGGGAGGGGCGGGGAGGGGGGGCAGGAGATTGATTGGAATACATTGTAAGCATGCATGAAAACGTCACAATAAAATCCTCCTAGCTAATGCAAGCTAATTTAAGGGGAAAAAGCAAGTCAGAATTAAGACACATCAAGTTAGATATCCATCACCAAGACATAAAGAAGGCAGATTTGCAGCTCTTAAGGAATTCTCCAGAGGATGCTAGAAATTTGATCAGCCAACTGGCCCATTCAGAAGAGGCCATTGATTCCCAGAGAGCAACTCAACAACATCAAATCCTGACATTTCTTAGCCCACAACCCATAATGTAGTGTGACATGTGGCGTGGTGGCTTGGAAGCCAAGAAGCTAGGCTTCCCATGTGAGCCACTCAGACGCCTGGCAGATGCCAGAGGGAGCAGGGGAGACACAGGGGCCTCTAACCAAAACCCCAGACAGAGGCACACTTCCCCTAAACAGTAGGGGGTGATTTCCATCCTAGAGAGTAAGCATCAAAAGGCAGGATTAAGAAAGATGTCTCAGTCTGAGACCAAAGCCCCAAACAGACTTCCTTCTGCCTTCTGCACACCCTGCCTTCTGAGACAGCCAATGCCTGCATCCTCCAGGTTCCTCTGGGTCTCTTTCCATTCCCAGGCTGGGGTCCAGAACTCCATTTATCAGGGCGGGCCTCGGGGTCAGGGATCTCAGGGGCCTGCCTTCCCATTATAGCAGATCGCAGCACCCAGCCTGGATGGTGAGGGCTATACCACCTGCCAGAGCTGTGACCCACCTCAGGATCCTCAGGGAAGATGTTGTCAACCAGCCTTTTGTACCTGGGGCGAAGGGCACCGCAGCAGCCGCACACACCTGGAGGGGAAAAAAGGAAAACAACAACAACAACCCATGAGCAAAGCCTTGGGGTGATGGCAGAAACCTGGGAGCCAGGACAGGCTCAGCACTACCTGTGAGGATGTAAGGCCAGAAAGATGGCGAAGGATGGAGGGGCTGTTCCCCTACTTATTCCTTGAACCTTAAGACATCTTCCACCCTCTTCTATTCCCCTCCTGTTGCAGTATGTGAAACTATAACTTAACAAGACTGTTAACTATCAACATCAGAAAATGTGCCTCAAAGGCCACAAGGCCATGGTATTTGAATACTGTAGGCATGGAGAGTTGGGGCTGAGCCCCAAGCGTCAATCCAGATCATGCAATGTATGGTTCTCCATGCCACTCACTCCCTAGGCTCCACTTGTGACAAAATGGAAAAATTGTGATACTTTTGTGTGTGTGAACTGGGGCTTGAATTCAGGGTTTGGGCACTATCCCTGAGCTTTTCCACTCAAAGCTAGCAGCACACTCCTTTGAACCAGAGTGCTACTTCCAGTTTTCTGGTTGGTAATTGGAGACAAGAGTTTCATGGAAAGCCTGATGCCAGTGGCTCACCCATGTAATCCTAGCTACTCAGGAGGCTGAGCTCTAAGAACCATGGTTAGAAGCCAGCCCAGGCAGAAAAGTTTCCATGAGACTCACATCTCCAATTAACTACTCAAAAACCGGAAGTGGTACTGTGGCTCAAATGGTAGAGCGCTATCTGGCCTTGAGCACAAAGAGGCTCAGAGATAGCACCCAGGCCCCGAGTTCAAGACCCATAACAAACAAACAAACAAAAAGAATCTCATGGACTTTCCTGTCCAGGCTGGCTTTGAACTGCAAGCTTCAGATCTCGGCCTCCTAAGTAGCTAGCATTACAGGCATGAGCCACAAACATCCAGCTCTGAGTTTCTTTTTGCTCAAAGCTAGTACTCTGCTTCTGGCTTTTTTGGTGATTAATTGGAGATAATTGTCTCTTGGACCTTTCCTGTCCAGGCTACCATCAAACCACAATCCTCAGATCTCAGCCTCCTGAGTAGCTAGGATTACAGGAGTGAGCCACCATTGCCTGGCAATGTAGTACATTTTGCTTCAGGTAAAATTGATTTTGGGGAGATGTCTTCCTTCTTGATCTTTGGTGCTGGGAGGTAATGTTAGGAAACCTATGATAAAATGAGTTTCAGCAAAATTCCTCCAGGTCCACAATAAGAAGTTTAATGAATAGAGGAAATGGGAACATCTGGAAACCAGCTCAGCTGCTTCATCCCCAGGCAGGAACATCCTAGCTGCACCAGCCCTGCAGTGGGGTGTAGAGGAGGGAGCACTGAGGAGGGACCTAGAGAGGCAGCCAGGGCCTGGGAAAGTCATCCTTTAAAGAAAAATAGGGGCCCCTATATCTCCCCAATTAAAGATGAATTCTGTTTATACAAGCATTCAACTTGATATGCAAATGTGCCTGTGAGGATTAAGCCAGTGAGTCATTGAGAAAAGAATGATTCCTTTGGTGGTAATTACTTCAGACACACAAAGTGCTCTACACAGGGCTGGTGGGAGGAGAGAAGCTGCTCAGACTTGGAAGGCAAGGGATGCCCAGCCAGGACGGGGGAGAGCAGCTATTTGAGCTCTAGGACTACCATGGGTATCAGGGAAATCCACAGGAATGAACACTGTTTCTATCCTCATTTTACAGATGAGAAAACCGAGGTATTAGCAGATTAAGTTACTTGCTAACAGATTAAGTTACTTGCTAGAGCTGCACAGTTCTTTTTTTTTTTTTTTTTTTTTTGGTTGGTTGGTCATGGGGCTTGAACTCTGGGCCTCACACCATTCCTGTGCTCATTTTGCCCAAAGCTAGAGCTCTACCACTTAAAGCCACAGGACCACTTCCCATTAACTGGTGGTTAATTGGAGTTTTACAAATTTTCCTGCCAAGGCTGGCTTTGAATCATGCGTGATCTTTAGATCTCAGCCTCCTGAGTAGTAAGGATTACAGGCGTGAGCCACCAGTGGCCAGCTTGCAGAGTTCTAGTAAACAGCCAACTAAAAAAAAAAAGTCTAAGCCAGGCACCACTACTACCATTGGTTCACACCTGTAATCCTAGCTACCCAGGAGGCTGAGATCTGAGGATCATGATTCAAAGGCAGCCTGGGCAGGAAAGTCCATGAGACTTTTATTTCCAATAAACTCCCCCAAATCCAGAAATGGAGATGTGGTTCAAAGTGGTAGGATGCTAGCAATGCCCAGGCCCAGAGTTCAAGCCTCAACACTGGCACCAAAACAAAAAAGAGGATCACATAGTCACAGAGCTAGAAAAACTCAAGGCACATATGTTAAGAGAGGAATAAGAGGACTGTGCCTTTCAGACTGGAAAGTGCCAAGTCTCTGGAGATCTTGTTAAAATGCAGTCCATTTTAGCAGCTCAGGGTGGAGGCAGGCCATGTTGGCCCATCCAGCAGCCACACATGCAGACTGGGTCACGTTTGCAATCTGGCCTACTCATTTGGGCTCAAGTTCAAGACAGGCTTTGGGTTGAAACCTTTGTTCAAACAGTATGGCCTTAAGTAAGTTACTTAACCTAGATCTGTGCCTCTTCATATACATATTTAAGCTGATAACCATTCCCATCCGAGGGACCACAGGAGACAATGCATCCAGCAACCTCCTCTTGTTTTCCAACCCAGAAGAGAAGATAGAGGACCAGGAAGGGACAGACTAAAGCCAGCTTTAGCAGGGGGGGGGGGAGGGGGGAGTATTTAGGTTTTATATGGATTTACAGGGTTTCTGGGAGCCACCTGAGCAGTGGATGACAATGACAATCCACTTAGAGGAGACATGCAATGTGGTTCAGAAGGCAGAAGTGCAGCCCAAAGCTGAAGCGACATGGCCAAGACAGGAGAAGAAGGGGCAGATCAAGCAGGACTTCTGCTTGCCACAAAGGAGCAGGAGGAAGACAGGAAATAAGAGTGTGGATTTTCAAGCAGGACCCTCCCCACAGAGAATAGCAGCCCTGAGAAAGACCACGGCTGAAACCACGGAAGGCCCCACCTGCGTGGGACCTCTGGGCTAGGGCACAGGAAGCAGGAGGCGGTATGAAGGGTTGCAAAGTTGGCTTTCCCTTCCCCTCAGCCACTTCCTTACAGTTTCCCATTTCCCTCATTTCTCTGCCACTTGCCTAAGGTCCTCCAAGTTGGGACTGCTGTCTTCAGATGGCAACACTGCACTTAAAAATATCTCTTATTAGCATTCCTCTGAATATCTAGATCTCCTCTGGTCTTGGTGATTGAACTAATTCACAGGCTGCTGGGAGCCATCTTCCACAGGGTATGTGGATTTTTTTTAAAAATTAAAGCCAAGGAAAATATTCCTTAGCAGTAGAACTTTCGAGATCTTTGCCTATCTGCGTATTTATATGATGAAACTAGGATACACGTGTCTGCAAACTGTTAACTCTCTAGTTTTGGGTTGTTTACTAGCTTGTTTTTAATTTTTTCCAAGCCAAGTTTTGAGAAAAATATAATAGCCCAGTTTAGGGGGGAAAAAAAAAAGCATAGAAAAATGTGTGTGTGCGCGCATGCGCACGCGCGCCGGTACTGGGGCTTAAACTCAGGGCCTTGTCATCTCACGTGGCTTCTTCTAGTTAAGGCTGGCACTGTACTATTGGGTCATGCCTCCAGCTGGTTTTGGAGATAAGAGTATCTAAAGATTAGCCTGCTTAGGTTGGCTTCAAACCATGATCCTCAGATTTCAGCTTCTTGAATAGCTAGGATTACAGGCAGGAACTACCAGCTACAACATTTTAGCATCCATTTTGCTTCTTTTTCTTTCTTTTTTAAATGTGTATGTGCCAGTACTGGGGTTTGAACCCAAGGACCCTTGCTCCTACTTGTCTTTTTTACTCAGCTGGCACTCTGCCACTTGAGCCACATCTCCACTTCCAAAAAAAAATAAATAAATAAGGTCTGCTCACTGTAACTCACCACAGGATAAATCTTGAAAGCAGATGGATAACTATATAGATGATCACATATCTAACTATTCCAATGCAAGAAATTGAATCACTGGAGCCAACCAACCCAAGACCAGATTACACTTTACCCACGTTCCCTTAGAAAGGGGCCAATCATACAGCTAGAGAAGTTTTCTGGAGGGTGGCAGGCCCTGTATGGCTAATGCACTTTCTGCATTGGCAGGTAATAAGAGCCCAGGGCAGAAGATTAACATTCTCTGAGCCCCTGCTGAGCAGATGCCCAAACACTGGGAGCCAATGAAGCTCAGAGGGAGCTGGGAACACCCTAACACTCTTAGAGAGCTTCAGCCCAGAGCAGTGAATGCAAAAATAAAAATAAAAAAAGCCACAAGTCAGAAAGAGAAAGCCAAATAGAAAACATTACAGTGAAACTGAAGACAGTTCATTGAAATGAGAATTTAAGTAAAATGTTGGTACATATGTCTTTACTCTTGCTTCTGAGGGCATATATTCTTTCTATTAGTGCACAGAAGCAGGTGGGGTTTGACTCATAGCCACATGCCTATAAAGAATCATTTTAAGCTGGGCACCAGAGGCTCACACCTGTAATCCTAGCTGAGGATCATGGTTCAAAGCCATCCCAGGCAGGAAAGTCCATAAGACTCTTATCTCCAATTACCCACCAGAAAACTAGAAGTGACACTGTGGTTCAAGTGGTAGAGTGCTCACCTTGAGCTGAAGAGCTGAGGGACAGTGCCCAGGCCCAGAGTTCAAGCCCCATGACTGACAAAAAATAAAAATAAAAAATCACTTAATTCTGAGCCATTACTTCAAAAACTGAAGAGCTGTCACAGATCAGGGTCCCCTCTCCATCTCTGGGGATCATTGGCAAGTCCAATCAGAGTACACTAACGGTAAATTTATAAAGGATTCTTTTTGCCAGCCATGGTGGTTCATGCTTTTTATCCCAGCTCTTTGGGAGGATTACAGCTCAATGCCACTCCAGGCAAAAAGTTAGCAGGATACCTTCTCAATCAACAAGTTAGGTGAGTGGCACACGCCTGTCAACCCTGCTAGGAGGGAAGTGTAAGCAAGAGGTTCACAGTCCAATGCTGGCCTCAACAAAACTATGAGACCCTATCTGAAAAATAACTAAAATGGACTGGAGGTGTGATTCACTCAAGTAGTAATGGTGTAGGGGGGGGTGCGCGCATGTGTGCGCGCACACGCGCGCACACATACACACTGGTCCTAGGGCTTGAACTCAGGTCCTGGGTTCTGTCCCTGTGTTTTGTTTTTGTTTGTTAGTTATGCTCAAGGTTAGTGCTCTACCACTTGAGCCACAGCCACTTCTGGCTTTTTGGGGCAGTTAACTGGAGTTAAGAGTCTCACAGACTTTCCTGCCCAGGCTGTCTTTGAACTGCGATCCTCAGATCTCAACCTCCTGAGTAGCTAGGATTACAGGTGTGAGCCACTAGTACATGGCTAACTTAATCTTTTTATGCCTTTAAGGAAAAGAAGGAAATTTTTGATGGGAAACTCTCTGGTATGTAGCTAATTACTGAAAATAAAAACAAAACCAACAACAAACTATTCACAATGCCCAGTGAATAAGACTTCACTGGCATCCTCCAACTTAAAACTAAGAACCATCAGACCGGCTGCCCCAGCCCCATGCCACCCCTAGGCTTCATTCTGCCCCAGCCCAGGGACTCCTTGCAGCCTCCTGCCTCAGGACCCTTACAATGAAGATCCCACTCCCTTTCCTCTTGGAATGTTATTCCCCAGCTGGGAGAACCTCCTGGGCCACCATTCCCCTTAGCTTTCTGCGCTGGTTCATTCCTTGTCACATAACTTTTCCCCAGTCAACTCCATTTGTGCCCTAGCAGGGGAGCTTGAGTGGGACTGTGCTGTACCCCTATGGTGGTGGACGTATAGCAGTGTGCTACAGACCTGTCAAATGGACTGTGATCCAACAGAAAAGCAAGGGTGGACTTCAAGGTCAAAGAGAGCACTGGAAAGCCATTAGAAAAAGTCCTCCAAGAGCTTTGAGAGTTCACTCCTAAAAGTACCCTGGGGACGGTTCTGGAGCTCAACACCTGGCACATCCCCAGGGCTGAGATTGCCTGCAGGACTAGACCTGGCTCATGGGCCTGGCCACGTCTCCCTGCTTGCTTGGACTGGTAAGACATCCTAATCCTTGCCAGACCAGATCGTTCTTTTGTCCTGAGGAGAGGCAGAGGTGTTGAAAATGCCCCTCTGTGCCTGGTCCTCAGCCTGGATGACCAGCCCTGGCCTGGCTCTGGCTGCCTGGCTTGGGCCAACCTAGGTCCCTGCCTCCCATATATGCCAGCACTGCTTTCCTCTGGTTCTGCTTGCTTGGTCCTGTGTCCTTGATCCATCTGTGCCCTTGCCCAGACATGGCAGACCCAGGGCAATTGGAGGCTTGAAAAGAAGTCTCAGCACTCAATATGGCAAACTTTCAAACTCTAAGCCTGTCTACTCCCAGGGAGCTCCATAAGATCTGCCAGACACACAGAGGTCCAAGGCCATCAGAGCCCCTCTGGATTCCTCACAGTCCTTCACTACTGCCCCCAGGGCCCTGTAGGCTAGTCTTAAAATCTCAAAACACCCCAGGGCTTACTGCCTGCTCTAGGCTAAGCTCTAGGCCCAGCACTTGACAATATTTCATATAATACTCACCACATCCCTATAAGGTAGGGACTATATTTGTATTTTACAGATAGAGGTAGAATCAGACATGTTCAATGCCCTGTCCAAGGTCACACAGCAGGTGCCTTTCTGCCACGAGGTTCTGGCAGTTTTCCCATTATTTGCTCCCAAATACATCCCAGACCGTTTCTCAAATTCATTTCATTCTTTCCTTTGCCACTGCCACCGAGCTGCAAGTCTGGTCACCTGATATTTAGTGCTGTAAACCAGGCCATCTGGCCAAACTTCTTGCTTCATTCAATGCATTCTGTGTAGCTCTCAGGCAACTCATAGTCAAGCAGCCTGCAGTGCTGGCTCCTGCATTAACATGTCACCCCTCCTGTAGTATTCAGCGAGGTGTGCCCACTCAAGGTGGGGGCTGTGGAGTCCTCTACTTCCTCCACTGTAGGTAGATATCTGGCACATTCTGCCCCAGACACACACATCACCAAGAAGCACTGTTCTGCAGGGTGCTGGTGGCTCACATCTCTGTAATCATAGCTACTTGGGGAGGCTGAGATCAGAGGATCAGATGGGGCAGAAAGTCTATGAGAGTCTTATCTCCATTAAACCAGCAAATATCTAGAAGTGGAGGTGTGGTTCAAGTGGTAGAGCACCAGCGTTGAACAGAAATTTAAGGGAGCATGAGGCCCTGAATTCAAGCCCGGGTATAAGGAGAGGAGAGAGGGGAGAGAAGAGAGGAGATGGGAGAAGAGGGAAGAGAGAGAAGACAGACAAGAAATGGGAGGGGTGAGGAGGGGAGGGTGCTTCCTGAACAGCAAGACCAGGGTAAGAGGCTGGGGATCTGAAAAGTACAACCTAGAAGTTGCAGGCCTGGATGAGCAGGCCCAAGGGGCCTGGCAGCATCTGGCACCTGTTGGCACCCCCTAAAGCTCCATCCCAGTGCATCCTGGGTGGGGGTATCTGCCTTCCCCTTGGCCAGCCCACCTCTGCATCTTTGGTGTAGGGTTACCTTACACACACTCCTAGGGCAGGTTGTTCAGCCTTATTCTAGTGAGTCATTTCTCTCTCTCTCTACCCCCAGCTCCCCCCCAGCTCAACTGTAAGTCCCACACAGTCTCACATCCTCCCAACCTCTGTACAGTATCCTGAGCCCAGCTGGATAGGAGACAGCATGAGGGTGACCTCACCTGGCTTTGATCAGCGTGAGACTCAGGGAAGTCTCCTCTCCCAGCCCCTGATTTCCTTCTAATAAACACTGACGTCATTAACCCCATTCACCAGGAAAAATGCCTTTTCTCAAACCAGTCCATATTTATTTTCTTAGCTACACAAGCTCCTTGTAAAGACAAGGGCTGGACTGGGTCATTCCTTTCAAAGCAAGTGGAATTCTTCTTAAACAATTTACAAAAAAAAGTTTAACCCAGGGCACATGGCACAGATGCCCCTTTGTGATGAATTGGAGGAAATGGAACAAGGTTCAGAGAGAAGGGTGTGTCCACCTCCATCCCATGCCTCCCAGGAGGACCAGGTTTGTGTTCCAGAAACATTAATTAAGCTCCTGAAATTTGCACAGTATTTGCTGGAGTACTTGCATTCTGCCATGGAGGAAGCCATCGCTGCTTGGGGGCACTTGACCTCCACACACTTGGCCAATGGTATGTGACAATGGCCCAGGAAGTCTGGGAAACTGAGTCTGAGTCTGATTAAGTCCCGGAAGGCTTCCTGGAAAAGGTGAGACCTGTGTTGTCTCCTTGGGAGCTGGTAAGTCCTGGGGAACCCATGATATAAAAAGTTAACATCAATGGGAATTAAAAAAACAAAAACAAAAACCATCCTCTTTTCTCTTGCTTCTAAATGTTAAAAGGAATACCCTGCTCACAGGGACAGATTTGTAACATAGTAAAAAAAAAGTATCAACATTACTTACTCAGAGTTCACCAATTTTTTGTATTCTAGCCTGTATCTGTATTTGAGCATATGTTTAAGCATATGCATAAAACTAGAGATGATAGGAGAGTATTAAAACTTCTTTTCCTCTTTGTATACTGCAAACGTTTACCATCTCGCCGAACTGTTCCAAGACTTCATTTTAATGGTTGCTTATTATGCCATCTTTTGACCAGACCCTGATTTATTAAATCATTCCCTGTTGTTTCCAATTTCTTATTCATTACTCGGAGCGAGGCAGCCATTTGCCCTTGGTAATTAAAGTCAGGAAGCACACGGGTAGAGCCTGGTTTTGCTTTATTGACGATAAGGAAACCAGTGGCGCCATGTGGCAGCACTGATGCGGGGGCCAGCACCTGTCACTTGTTGGGTGGAGGGAAGATTCTGGATTGAAGAGACCCAAAGGAGAAGGGGGAAAGCAAATTTAGAGAAGTAGGCAGGGACCAGGTTTCCAGACAGATCTTCCTGGAAGTGGAATTATACAATGGCTGAGTTCTCCCTGGGGAGGCAGGCAGAGGGGGCTGTCAGGAGGCTGACCTTTCCAAGCTCCAGAGCTGCAAGGTCACCTCCATCCGGGCAATCTTGGTTAACCGACGATGGGAATTTAAAAAGAGAGAAATTGCGTCTGGTTCAATGTCAGGTCTGTAATTCCTTACTGTAGGCTTTCATAGGCTTTGATATTCTTCAAGCAAATAAGGTATTTAAAAAATGTTTTCTCATTCCTGAGTCAAAACAGCAAAATCTGATCTCAAGCCAGGGGCTGGTGGCTCACACCTATACTCATAGCTACTCAGGAGGCTGAGACATGAGAATATTGGTCAAAGCTTTCAAGAGCAGGAAACTCTGAGACTCTTTTATCTCCAATTAACCACCAAAAGGCTGAAAGTGGAGCTCAAAGGGTAGAGCACTGGCCTTGGGACAGCTAAGGGACAGTGCTCAGACCCTGAGTTCAAGCCCCAGTATCTGGGCACATGCATGCACACATGAGTGTGTGCCCGTGTGTGTATGTGCGCGGACATGCACACACACACACACACACACATATACACGCAACACAATTATCTCAACTAGATTCAGAGGTTAGACGTTGTGTTTGAAACTGCAGTCCCATCTCTGGCAGGCTCTACACACTGAAGCAGACCTCTAAACCTTGTGTGCCTTGGCCTGCACATCTCCAAAATGGGACTAAGGATCTATTCAGAGAGTTGTGGTAGAAACTGATAGCATAGACACACAACTCTTGGCATTCATCATCACCATCATCAGTGCTGCTATGCCAGCTCTGTGTGTGTGTGTTTGTGTGTATGTCCTGTTAAGAAAGCCACTGGAGCTGGGCGCTGGTGGCTCACGCCTGTAATCCTAGCTACTCAGGAGGCTGAGATCTGAGGATCGTGGTTCAAAGCCAGCCCGGGCAGGAGAGACCATGAGACTCCTATCTCCAATAAACCACCAGAAAACCGGAAGTGGCGCTGTAGCTCAAGTGGTAGAGCACTCTCCTTGAGCTGAAGAGCTTAGGGACAGCGCCCAGGCCCAGAGTTCAAGCCCCATGACTGACCAAAATAAATAAATAAATAATAATAATAATAAAAAAGAAAGCCACTGGACATGGTGATCCATGACTGCAATCTAATACTTAGGAGGCTGAGACACAAGAATGGAGAATTCAAAGCCTGCCAGGGCCACACAGTGAGATCTTGTCTCAAAACAACAACAAACAACAAAGACAGGTGCAGGTAGCTCACACTTGTAATCCGGACTACTTAGGAAATTGAGATCTGAGGATTGGAGTTTGAAGCCAACCCAGGCAGGAAAGACTCTTATCACCAATTAACCAGTTTTACCAGGGATTAGTGGGCTAGAAGAATGACTCAAGTGAAAGAGCACCAGCCATGAGCAAGCAACACTAACTATGGACTGAGTTTGGGCCAATACCAGAAAGAAAAAAAAAAAAGTCTAAATCCAGACATCACCTCTCAGATGCCAAAGGACAGAGCCCCATGGGAAACACAAGTGTAGGTCTGTCATTCTGACAGCAGCAGCTAACATGTGGGCTGGGCTCCAGGCTTTCTTTCATCCAATCTTTACAGAAAGTCTCTGAGGCTGATAACATCATCCTTGTTTTGAAGAGGGCACCAACCCAAGGCTCTTCTGTAGTAATGTTGACTTACAGAAAGGAAACATTGGAGGTCACGTTGGTAGGTAAAACTGGAATGAAAAACATATCTAACAGGAACATGGAATACATAATCAGGATCACACAAATTAAATGTTACACACAGTGGGTTGCTGAGGAAACGGGACGGGAAGTGTCAGGGAGAGCAATTTTGAACATTATTTAAAAGAGAAGAATTCCATTGTATTGGGAGAAAAGAAGGCTTTTCATGTAGGAAAAGGCAGAAGAAAAACATATTTCCTGAGTGTATTATTTTCTGGGTTTAACTTGAATTTTTAAAAAAATCTCATGTGTGTGTGTGTGTGTGTGTGAGAGAGAGAGAGAGAGAGAGAGAGAGAGAGAGAGAGAGAGACATTGTAATATTGTAATGTTATTGATCATCTTAGGAGCAAAATGAACATTTCAGATAATGCGTGTATAAAAATCAGAAGTCAGAGTTCAATGCTAAAGCTCCCTATTGTAACTCTTAAAAGACAAAGGAAGAAAATGAAAGATAAAAACAACAATGAGCTAGTGAGCTTTGAGGTCAGACCATTTTGATAGAGGATATGGTGGCTTTTCTTAGGTAAAGAACATTCAGAAACTTTCAGATTAGATCTGTGCCTGCTTGGATTAGCATACCTGCAAAGTTTGACTTGAGAGATACCCAGAGCTAGCAAAATGTCTTGGTTGTTGAAACTCTTGGTGAAAATATGTTACTTTAAATTTGAAGTTATCTACTCACAGTCTTACTTTCCCTTGCAACACATTTTTTTTGGGGGGGTCCAGTCGTGGGGCCTGAACTCTGGGCCTTGGCGCTGTCCCTCAGCTCTTCAGCTCAAGGCTAGCGCTCTACTGCTTGAGCCATAGCACCACTTCTGGCTTTTTTCTTTTTTTTTTGCTTATGTGGTGCTGAGGAACCCAGGGCCTCATGCATACAAGGCAAGTGCTCTACCACTGAGCCACCTTCCCAGCCCCTGCAACACATTTTAACATAGTGTTTGACAATGTATTCTTTGTTTTTGTCTTAAGGAAGTATTGTTTTTAGCAGACATTTCATGACTAACCATCACTACAAAATGTATGCTTCATTGAATGTGAAATGTTTTGGTAATCAGGAGAGCTATTGCATCACATTCTGAAAATCAGAGGGCTTTCAAAGCAGGATAACCCTGTCATAAAAGTTTGTCAAGGTGGGAGGGTGGGGGGAGGATGGGTTGGGAAGGGGAAACAAAGGAGGAGGCTACAATGCTTGATAAGAAATGTACTCATTATCTTGCCCATGTTATTGTAACCCCTCTGTACAGTATTTTCACAATAAAAAAAGTTTGTCAAATTGTGTTACATTTGTATCATTTCCTATAAACTGTATCCTCCCCTCTTCTTTTTTTTTTTTGGTCGGTCGCCGGGCTTGAACTCTGGGCTTGGGCGCTGTCCCTGTGCTCTTCAGCTCAAGGCGAGCGCTCTATCGCTGGAGCCACAGCGCCACTTCCTCTAGTGGTTTATTGGAGATAAGAGTCTCATGGACTTTCCTGCCTGGGCTGGCTTTGAACCGCGATCCTCAGATCTCAGCCTCGTGAGTAGCTAGGATTAAGGCGTGAGCCACCTGCACCCCAGCTTCCCCTCTTCTTTAAATTCTACAGAAAAACAAATCCCACAATCCCTCTGGGTTCACTATTGGAGAGTCCCATTACTCTCACGGAAATGAAGTTGTTCCTAACTGCTAATCTAGATGTCATCTAATACTGTTTAATCTTAATACTGTCAGAACAAATGTTGGCAGAATAAATATGCAATTTGATGGCAAAAAAAAAAAACAAACTCATAAGAAGGGTATTGCCATCCATCAGATAAGAAAACTAAAGCGGTGGGGGAGGGGGAGGGTACTTCATTGGCCCAAGATCACACAAGGAGCAAGGAATGGAGGCAGAAACAGACCTCTAGGTAGGCCCACAGACATCAGAGCGATGGTGTCTAGAAAGATGATTCTAACATGGATTCTTTTGTGCTGGTCCTGGGACTTGAACTCAGGGCCTGGGTGCTATCCCTGAGCTTTTGTGCTCAAAGCTAGCATTCTACCACTTGAGCCACAGCTCCATTTCTTACTTTTTGGTGGTTAATTGGAGATAAAAGTCTCATGGACTTTTCTGCCCAGGCTGGCTTTGAATTTCGATTCTCAGATCTCAGCCTACTGAATAGCTAGGATTATAGGCGTGAGCTATTGGTACCTGGCCAGGATTATTATTATTTTGTCTATAACCGTTGAAACCCAAACCAGCTTTGGGGATAGTCTCAATGTCAAGTTCCAAGTGCTGATAACGAAGCACAGTGAGGAGGTTAATGCTGGGTGATACTGGATGAAGGTTCTGGGAGACCTCCCTTTGTGTTTCTTTACAATGACCTAAAAATCTGTATTGCAAAATAAAGTTTATAAAACATTGTGTATGGGCTAGGAAGGTGGCTCAGTGGTAGAGCGCTTGCCTTGCATGCATGAGGCCCTGGGTTCAATTCCTCAGCACCACATAAGCCAAAAGAAAAAAGTCGGAAGTGGTGCTGTGGCTCAAGTGGTAGAGCGCTAGCCTTGAGCTGAAGAGCTGTGGGACAACGCCCAGGCCCAGAGTTCAGGCCCCACGACCAGACCCCCCCAAAAAAAATGTTGTGTATAATACAAGCAAAGATGCTTCCTCTGGACATAGGTGGGAGCTGGGGTGGGGCCCAGTCTGGTCAGGGGAGTACAAGAGTATACTCCCTTTATACCATTATGCCAGAGTCTCCCCTCCCTTTTGAATAACAACCAATTGAGCACTAATTTGGCTCCAAATGAAGTGAGGAAGATTTGCCAACACATATTGAGCACCGCCATGGGTGTTCATAGTGCCAAGGGCTGCCTGGGGCTAGGAAGCATTACCAAGACAGAGGTGTGGTCATTAGACTCTTAGTCTAGATGTCAAGAAGATACAAAGATAAGGGCCTGGAGTGCCCTTGCTTTTCTTGAAAAGTCTCCAGGGCTGGGTAGGCAAGGATTTTGCAGGAGAGGCAGAAGTCAGGCAGAGTCTTGAAGGATGTAAGCCAGCAGGTGAAGATGAGGGAGAGGAGCTGTCGACTTAAGAGAATCTGTTGGCAAAGGTGTCACATGAAAGCTTCAGAAGTCCTTGTGGCCTCAGAGTCCTTGCTGGCTCCCCCCAAACTGGATGTAGATCAGTCACTCAATAAAAATGGTTGAGCACCTTAAAGAATATTCACAGAAAAAGGCAATGTTTAAAGAATGATCTACAAGCAGGGAATGGTAGAACATACTTGGAATCCCAGTACTCAGGAAGCCAAGGTAGGAGTATCATGATTTTAAAGCCAGCCTGGAGCACGTAGTAAGTTTGGGGGCCAACATGAGTTACATAGTAAGACTGTGTCTAAATAAATACTGAAAAACCCAAAAGGGTGAGCTTCAATATTGGCACTCCAAGTAAGACCTGTACTGTCATGCAGATACAGCTTTGGATCTCAAAGCACAGAGGAAGCATGTATTAGAATTCAGCAAAACTGGAACCTCACATATATCAACCAAACCATTAATTGCCTTTGTAGGCAAGAGGCACATAAAGAACCTAGTATGTGCTGTACTACAGTAAGCACCATTACTGTCCACTTTCATCCTGTCTCAGATGCATTTGTTTTTCCTGCTGTTGAACTATCATCTAATTGGCATTTTAAACACACGCTTCAAATTCCAGTGAGAAGATCCACAGTGGCCACAGAACCTTTCCCATTTTCTTTGTCATTTAGCTTGTTTACACTCCCATATATTGGAAAGAATGCATGCATATTACAGATCCCTCCCCCTTCCTACTTCCAAGAGATTCCCAGAAGTGGATCAAAAGGTATGAACATCTGTAAGACTCATGATTTTCACTGAATCTTCAGAGACAGGTTGAGGCTGTTTGCTTGAGCCAGAGGCTTCAAGCAACAGGATCTGGAGTAGATGCCTGGCTGCCCAGGTAAGAAACACAGCCCTGGTCCTGGTGGTAAAGGTAGAAGTTGTGGTAGGTAAGGACAGCAGATTAGAGAAACATGGACAGCAGAATTTGGGTTTACAGAGAGTGGAAGGGAGATGTCTTGAGAAGGAGCTGAGGTATGAGAAAATAAGGGTGGAAGTCAGGCTGGAGGCAAAGATCAGAAGCCACAGTGAGAATAGCAAAAGGCTTGAAACTAGTGATAAAAATAGGGGTGCCCCCAACTTTCAATAGGGCATCAGTAGCCACATGGGTCCAAGAGCTGAGATAAACACAGAGGTACAATGCCTATGTGCATTTAGTCATATAAAATAATAGTTATTGAAATGAACTCCAGGAAATTGAAACAAGAAGTTTTATTTTTGTTGCTGTTTTTTTTCTTTTTCTTTATTTTTCTTTTTATTATATATATATATATATATATATATAGTATATATATATGTATATGTAGTCAGTTGTGGGGCTTGAACTTGTGGCCTATCTGCTATCCTTGATCTTTTTTGCTCAAGGCTAGTACTCTACCACTTGAGCCACAGCTCCACTTCTCTTTTTCTTTTTCTCTCTCTTTTCTTATTTTTGGTAGTTTAGTGGAGATAAGAGTCTCACAGACTTTCCTGCCTGGGTTGGTTCTGAACTGTGATCTTCAAATATTATCCTCCTGAATAGTTAGGATCACAGGCAAGAGCCACTTGAATTTATTAATACTTTTATAAAAATATTAATATTTCTAATTAGTGTTTTCTTGATCTTGTCTTCTATAATAATAAATTATCCCACAGGTATCTGACATATGAAGTGGTAAGCCCTCCATATAACACCTTACTAACAACAATAAAATTATATTTTTAAAAAAAATCACACAATATAACCCCATCCTATCACCATGACAATATCAATAACCTCACATCAAGGAGGTTTGAGAACAGCCATCAGAAACAGCTTGATCTAGGAACAGAGTCAGAAAACTGCCCAGTAAACACACACTGAGAAGCTGACTGGAAGTCTGGAAGGAAAGTAATAGAGAGGAGATTCACAGCACCAGCTTATGTGTTCTGCAGGTCTCCACTGAGCACAGGCACAGAACACACTTTCACCGTGATGTCTGCAAACCAAGGCACTCAGAGGGAAGCTCAGCCAGCTGGCTAGAATGTATTCAAATGTATAATTTAAGTGCAAGCCTTGCTGGCATAGTGTTGAAGGTGAAGTGACAGCATGGAAGAATTCCCAGGATGGAGTGTTTAATGAGAAAGTCCTCTTCTTACCTACAGTCTCACCTTCTGTGGTTTGTCAACCCCAATCTAAAAACGGTAAATGGAAAATTTCAGAAATAAAACATTTATAAGTTTGAAAATGCACACTGTTCTGAGTATTGTGATGCCATCTCCTGCGGTCCTACTCTACCCCACCCAGGATGTGAGTCAGCCCTATGCAGTGTCCTCCCTGTATATGCTACCCCCACATTAGTCATTCAGCACATCTTGGTTCTTACGAGTGGCTCAATGTCACAGTGATTGTGTTTCAGTAACTCTTATTTTACTTAGCAAGGTCCAAAGTGCAAGAGTAGTAAATGTACTATTTTGGTATTAGTTATCATCATCAATCTTACTACTCCTAATTTATAAAGTTTATTACAGGTACGTATATATAGGAGAAAAACACTAGATAGGATCTATATAGTATCTAGTACTCTCAATGGTTTCAGGCACCTAGACTAGACTGTTAGTGGAACTTTTTCATAGCCATGATGAAAACAGCTGACATGAACAACTTAAGGGAGAAAGGACTGATTTGGGCTCATAGTTTGATTCTGGACCCACAGTAAGGCAGATTGTCAAGGTGACAGGACTGTGAGGCAGAGGCTGCTCACCTCTTGGTTAACAGGACACAGAGAGGCAGAGAGGAGCCCAGGACAAGATGCAGCCTCCAAAGACACCCTCCCAGCCCCACCCCCTTGGTGACCTACTTCCTCTACCTAGGCTCCACCCTGTAACATTTCTACAACTTCCCCAAATAGATACTACCAGTTGGGTGGCTCAATCTATGAGACTTTTAGAAAGAATTTCACTTCTAAACCATCATTATAACCACAGAATTATTTATTGCATAGTAAACTGTATCCACAGTACAACTCGAACTATAAAAATTATAATTAAATTACAGAAAAGGAAGTAGCCTGACTTGCTGGAGAATCAAACCACAGTGAATGGGTGTGTGTGTGTGTGTGTGTGTGTGTGTGTGTGTGTGTGTGTGTGTGTGTGTACACACCAGTACTAGGGCTTGATCTTGTGCGTGTGTGTGTGTGTGTGTGTGTGTGTGTGTGTGTGTGTGTGTGTGTGTACACACCAGTACTAGGGCTTGATCTTGCGGCCTAGGTACTGTTTCTTAGCCTTTCCATTCAAAGCTGGCACTCAACCACTTGCAGCTTGGGAGCTTCACTTTCAGCTTTTGGGTGGTTAGTTAACAGAGTAAGAGGCTTCCAGACTTTTTTTAAAATTTTTTTTTAATTCTTATTTTTTTTATTGTGAAAATACTGTACAGAGGGGTTACAATTACATGGGCAAGATAGTGAATACATTTCTTATCAAGCATTGTAGCCTCCTCCTTTGTTTACCCTTCCCATCCCTTCCCATCCTCCCTACCCCCCGCTCCCAGACTTTTTTGCCTGGGCTGGCTTTGAACCATGATCTCAATCTCCTGAGTAGTTAGGATTGCAGGCACTGGCACCTAGCTATAAATTGTCTTTTTTCACTTTCACATTCACTAATGTGGTGTGGAGAGTAGCAATTTCATGGGAGAATATTTCATGTGTAGACTTGTCCATAAGGTCCACTGGCAGGGTTGGCTCCAGCCTTAGCTACACTCAAATATTTCTTTCTCCATCCTTCAGTTCTTTGTCAGATAAAGGTTCTCAAATCTTGTCCACTAATGGCTATAGGAGGAACATTTCTAATTGAAAGGATGTTACTTCCATTCCTATTTTCCTCCTCTATTTTTTACCCAGATCAATTCTCACCAACTCTTTTTATATTAATCCTTTTTTTGGGGGGGAGGGCAGGGGGAGGTTCCAGTCGTGGGGCCTGAACTCTGGGCCTGTGCGCTGTCCCTCAGCTCTTCAGCTCAAGGCTAGTGCTCTACCACTTGAGCCACAGTGCCACTTCCGGCTTTTTTCTTTTTGCTTATGTGGTGCTGAGGAATCAAACCCAGGGGCTCATGCATGCAAGGCAAGCGCTCTATCACTGAGCCACCTTCCCAGCCCCTCCTTTTTTTCTTTTTTGAGACAAGGTCTCAACATGGTCTTGAACATGAGTTCAATTCCCCAGGTGTTGGTATTACAAGTGGGCACTATCCCACCTAGCCCTCACAGTACTGCTTTTTTTTTTTTTTGCCGGTCATGAGACTTGAACTCTGGACCTGGACACTGTCCCTCAGCTCTTCAGCTCAAGGCTAGAACTTACCACTTGAGCTACAGACTTTCCTGCCCAGGCTGGCTTTGAACTGAGGTCCTCAGATCTCAGCCTCCTGAGTAGCTAGGATGACAGGCATGAGCCACTAGCACCCGGCCTGAATTCTAAAATCATCAAAAGCCCCTTAATAATTACTGAAGGGTGGAGAGCATCTACTCTGGAATCTTTTTTTTGCCCCTGTCCTAGAGATTGAACTCTGATTGTCCTTCAGCTTCTTTTGCTCAAGGCTAACTCTACTACTTGAGCCATAGCACCACTTCTGGCCTTTTCTGAGTAGTTCATTAGAGATAAGAGTCTCATGGACTTTGCTGCTTGGGCTGGCTTTGAACTGTGCTCCTCAGACCTCAGCGTCCTACGTGGCTAGGATTACCGGCATGAGCCACTGGCACTTGGCTTCTGGAATCTTTAATAATCTTTATTTCACTCGCCTATCATTGGCCAAGTCCTGAGTTTGATCCCAAGCAAGGACAGGAAGTAGAAGAAAGTATTGGTTAAGATCCCCTTAGCCAGTGGAAGAAATCAAGGGCTTCTCTATGTAATTTGCATTTGCTTCTCTGCCATACACAAGGCCAGAGCCTCTTTTTCCTCATGTGATTACTTATTGATCTTTGTTTTATTCATTGCCCAACACCTAGTATCCAAATGCAAGCAAATACACAGGTCTTTAAAAAAACTAGTTATCTTATGCTTGTGTCCCAAGAGGAGAGTAATAAGCATGGCTGGAAAAATCTAAACACAAAGCTCTAATGAGCATTCTGGATCTTCCTCAAGTCTGTACTTAACTCAGCCTGTGAAGCAATGCTGTCTGGGTCTGACATCTTCAAACTGTTATTAATGCCTCAGGATTTTCAGAGCTCATCACAGCCTGTGTGATAAAAATCTAGGTTTCAGCTTCTCATCACAGATAATGAAAAGAGAGATCCAGGTAGGATGCAGCTGCCAGTTTCCTACCAAAAAATAAATAAGGAGATGCTCCCTGGTGGTTATTTCAGAGACAGGGTGAGTTCCACATCTCTGACCTGCCCCTACTTCCCAGGACAGGAGGAACAGGGCTGAGAATGATAGGTGCAATCTGAATACTTCTTTTCCCCTTAGCACAGAGATTCTAGGCTGCAGTGTCTGCACCTGCTCCCTGCACAGGGAAACATGGCAGAGATGGCTCTGGTAGCTCTGTGTGAAAACCACTAAGGATTGACTCACTCCATAGACACCATGCAGCAGCTGAAATGAATAATGCAAGCTGTGAGCTCCACCCGAGTCAGCTGGCCAAACATATTGGTAATTAAAAAGGAAGCTGTAAGACTATGTAGGGCATGACTTTTGCATGTAGTAGACTTGGCATATATATATGTCTGTAAACTATTCTTTTTTTATTTTATTTTTTGTCAGTCGTGAGGCCTGAACTCTGGGCCTGGGCACTCACTGTCTCTTAGCTCTTCAGCTCAAGGCTAGTGCTTTACCACTTGAGCCACAGAGCTACTTCTGGCTTTTTCTGCGGTGCTGAGGAATCGAACCCAGGGGCTAGTGCATACAAGGCAAGCACTCTATCACTGAGCTACCTTCCCAGCCCTGGAAAATATTCTTGAATTGCATTTAAAAGACCTGCAAGGATCCATGGCTCAGTGTTATCATTGGCCACTGGCTAAAGCTAGGCAGCCTACGAATGGAGGGGGAGGGCCTTAGGCAGTGCCATCCAATATGGTAGCTGCTAGTCCCTTTATTTTTTATTACTTTGTGTGTGTGTGCCTGTGTCTGTGTGTCTGTGCTGGTCTTGGGGCTTGAATTCAGGGCCTAGCATTGTCCCTGAGTCTTTTTTGCACAAGGCTAGCACTCTACCACTTCAGCCACAGCTCTGCTTCCAAGTTTTGGGTGGTTAAATGGAGATAAGAGTCTCATAGACTTCTCTCTGGCTTTGAACTGAGATCCTCAGATCTCAGTCTCCTGAGTAGCTAGGGATTACAGGCATGGGCCACTGGCACCTGGCTGTTTTTATAAAATATTTTCAACTACAAAAAAACACAACTTAAAAAAATAGCTACACAGGTGTTCTTAGAACGCATAAGAAATTTACTTCCAGGGAATAAATGGACAGAGTGTGCCTGGATGCTTCCAGGAGGCCACTAAGTAGAGCTGAGAGCTGAAGATGAGTAGGTGGGGCTGCTAGGGAGATATCTGGAGGCAGGGAACGGAAGGGACTATAGGAAGAGTCTCGCAGCATTGGCCTGGTTACAGTGAGTTAGTGTGTGAAATAGTGAGCCAAACCAGACAAGAAGCAGAGGCCCATAGTCACAGGGGGGTGATGGTGAGGACTCAGACATATCATTGAATGGCAGCATGAGGTTCAAGATGGAAGAAAGATGGCCAAAGAGGAAGAAACAGGGTGAATGTAGAGGGAAGAGAGGGCACAGTCTTGGGTGCTAGGTTCTAGTGAGGCTCTTAGTTGAGAGTGACATTGGAATCTCTTTCTGTCTCTCCTCCCCACCTCCTCCTCCCTCCTTCCCTTCCTTCCTTTCTTCCTTCTTCCTCCCTTGTTGTACTGGGGTTTGAAATGAGGGCCTAGCAATGCCCCCTCCCCAGCTTTTTTCAGGTAGACTTTCGAGGGTTGTTGGGTTTTTTTAACCTGTGTTTACATGGATCCAGATACTGCTATGATTGCCTCCAGCACAGCTGGGATGACAGGTACGCACCATCATGCCCAGCTTTGGTTGACATAGGGTCTCACTTTCTACCTCAGGCTGAACTCTAACTGCAGTCCTTCCAAACTGTGCCTCCCAAGTAACAAGGATTACAAGTATGAGCCACAGCTCAAGGTGGTGAAATTTCAAATAGAGAAAATGAAGAATGACTGTGAGAAGGGGAACAGTGCATCTCAGCAACAGTGGCAGACGCTCAAGAACCCCATATTATAGAAATCACTGATTTAACAATGACAAATGCAGAGGTCAGGGTGAGCACCCTGCTCCAGAGCTTAGCCAGTGCTGTCATTGAACTGCAGGCTGCTTCCTACAGCAAGTGCCCAGGCCTCTGCGAGCAGGTTTGCACTGGGCCTGACTAAGGTGGCCTGACCCTGTTCAGCTTCAAGTTGTAGCACTAGGACCCTAAAATACATGTTTTATTACTCTGATGATTAAAGCATCTGAGCACTGGTGATTTGTACCTGTGATCCTAGCTAATCAGAAGGCTGAGATCTGAGGATCTGTTTGAAATGAGCCTAGGCAGGTGAGTCCATGAAACTCTTACCTCCAATTAACCACCAAAACCCAAAAGTGGCAGGTGTGGCTCAAGTGGTAGAGCGCTAGCCTTGAGTGAAAAAGCTAAAGGAGAGTGCCTGGAGCTGAGTTCAAGCCCCAGGATTGGCACACAAAAAAAATATTACCATGAGAGAACATTGTTGGTATTTTACTTTATAATTTGATTGGCACACTTCACTTACTCTATAAACATTGTTTATCAGTGCAAGTGGTATCTTAGTTACACTACATTTATAGGAAAAAATTTTGTGAGCTTTTTTTTTTGGTCATGGGGCTTGAACTCAAGGCCTGGGCGCTGTCCCGAAGCTCTTTCTGCTCAGGGTTAGTGCTCTACCACTTTGACCCATAGCACCACTTCTGTTTTTTTGTTTTTTGTGTTTTTTCTGGTGGTTGATTGGAGATAAGAGTTTCATGGACTTTCCTGCCCATGCTGGCTTTGAACTGTGATCCTCAGAACTCAGCCTCCTGAGTAGCTAGGATTACAGGCATGAGCTACCAGCACCTGGTTGGTTGTGAGCCTTTTAAGCCTTAGGTATACTAATTGACAGGAGCAAAAGAAAGAGAAAGTTCACGTTTATGTGTATTTGTATAGTCTGTAAGGTGATCAGAGCTCCTTGTGGGGCCTTATGGAGATTCATTCATCTGAATAGCTACTAGAATTAGCTACTACTTGGCAAATGCAGTGTTTGTTTGTTTTTAGGTCCAAGACCAGGACTTGAACTTGGTACTTAACACTTTCTCTCATTGGCTAGTGTTTTGCCAACTGAACCACACCTACAATCTGTTTTGTTTTTTTGGTGCCAGCACTAGGACTTGAACTCGGGATCTGGGTACTTTCCTTTGGCTCTTGTGCTCAAAGCTAGTGCTCTACCATTTGAGCTACAGCTCCACCTCCAACTTTTTGGTGGCTAACTGGAAATGAGTCTCACAGGGCTGGGAATGTGGCTTAGTGGTAGAATGCTTGCCTAGCACGCTCAAGCCCTGGGTTCGATTCCTTAGTACCACATAAACAGAAAAAGCCAGAAGTGCTGCTGTGGCTCAAGTGGCAGAGAACTCTAGCCTTAAAGTGAAGAGCTCAGGAACAGTGCCCAGGCCCAGAGTTCAAGCCCCAGGTCTGGCAAAAAAAAAAGAATCACAGACTTTTCTACCTGGGCTGGCTTCAAACTACAATCCTCAGCTCTCAGCCTCCTGAGTGGCTAGGATTACAGGTGTGAGCCACTGGCATGTGGCTAGGGTTATTTTTTTTCCTCTATGCACATGAATTATTGGGGATGGAAAGATTCCTACAGATAACTCCTGCTGTCAAAGAGCCTGCAGCATGGAGACTGGATCACATTAAAAACAGCATAGCATTTGGAATTTCACGGATAATCTGGCTGAAGTTTGGAGCTAAGAACTAAAAATCAGGATTTGGGATGTACAACACATTCCTGCTTTCCTCTTTCCCAAAATATACCCAGTTTCCTATTATAGTCAACCATCAGCCTATAAAAAGCAGCGTTACTCACCTCCAAACAAACAGAGTCAAATATAGAAACCAGGGGAAGCTTCATTGTTACCGTGCCAAGCTGATCTGAGAGCAAACATAAGTGCTTTAAATACACGGACGAATAACAGATTTAAGACCCAGGCTCTCACAGGCTAAGACTCCAAGATTAAATCACTCAGACGTCCAAATACATAATCAGAGAGTCTGTCGCAGCACGCAGAGGGTGCCAGAACACAAAACAGGCACTGTGCCCATGATGGCTAAAACATAAAGGCAGGGGGGTCCTGGTGCCAAAGAGAAATTTCAGGAGCAATGCTTTTGAAATGCAAAACACCACCAGAATGCTACAAAAATGCAAACCACGCAGCCCTAGGCTTGAGCCCTATTAGAAATGCCAAGTAAGCAGCAGTCCACATGGAGACAGGACCCACTTTTGGTTGGAGCAGCTCTAGTTCGTGTGGACCTTCTATAGCACCTGAAGAAGGAAATCCCTCAGGACAGATGCTGCCCACTGGCAGCAACAAAAAGCAAACAGACAGACAGCATGGGGCAAACAGATCCTTAAAAAAAGCTCTAAATGAGAACTGGAACACTCTTTTCCTCCAAAGCAGAGCTTCCGGCCTCTGGGGAACATGACATGTTGTCATCTGAAAGGATTTCTTAAATGCTGGGAAATATATCATACCACCTCTCCTGATGTCAGAACCCAGCTTCTCACTGTACTTACATTTCACTGCGTGTCAGCAATCATTAGGAGGTGTGGATGTCTTTTTATTTAATCTTCTCAATGACACTGAGATGGAGTCTTCATTTCACAAATGAGGAAAATGAGGGCAGAGTTCTCACAAATGCTAAATGACAAAGCTGGACTCAAACTCAAGCCTTTCTGACGCCAGGAAATTCATGCTTAACCCATCGCTTGCACATGGAGATTTCTTCATTTCCATGTGTCATTAGGGAAGCAGTTGTCTCTAGCGAGGGAGATACTGCAGAGATGTCACCAGCTAGAATGTTATTAAGGAACAGGTGAATGACAGGTCCACTAAAGATGGCATTCTTAGGACATTAGCATTTCCTAAGGGCTGTGAGGTTACACAACTCTGAGGAGGAAATAGGAAAACATAAGTCCTTCCTACAAGCTGGCCCTGCTCAGCCAGGCCTGTGTTGGTGGACTGGCCATTTTGGGTCCTCTGAGAGTCAGCAATGTCACTGACACAGCTCAAAGAGTGGGCTTGGCACTCAGATGGCCCCATGCATGGGCCCTCTGCCCACTGCCCTGCTGGGAACATCAGTCCGCCAGCTGCCAGTGAGCCAAGCTTCTGGGGTCAGCTCCTTCTGCCTGCTGCTCAGCACCTACATTGTCTTGTAGCCTGAGGTCCTGTCCAGCAGCTCTCAATGAGCCCTTTCATTGGGGCACCGGAAACCATCTTGGACTGTGGTAAGAGCCCTGGTGCGGGCTGGCACAGCCCCTTGGCTGTCTCCTGGACACCCTTGCCCCAGGACTGCAAAACAACCCCATGACTGTCTGCATGCAGTTTCTGCTTTTCCTGGGTTTCCTGTTTTGTTGCAATGTAATTAACATGCAAAAGATGCCCAGATTTTAAGATTCAGTACCTTGAGTTTTTGACAACAGTTCTTACACTGGTGTAACCACCAAGGGAGAGAGACAGGACATTGACCATCCTTACCAGCCAGCCCCCTCACCCAGCTACAGCCGGACTCCTATCAACATTGATTTGTTTTTGCATGTGTTCTTGTATAGCCATTTCTAAAACATAATATTCCAGATAACTATACACAAGGCCATTGGCGATGAAAAACACTTTTAGCTATATTTATATTCCATCATTAAAAATACTCATTAGAAACCTGGGCACTGGTGGCTCACACCTGTAATCTAGCTACTCAGGAGGCTGAGATCTGAGGATCACAGTTCAAAGCCAGCCCGGGCAGGAAAGTCCATGAGACTCTTATCTCCAATAAACCATTGAAAAACTAGAAGTGGCACTCTGGCTCAAGTGGTAGAGTGCTCACCTTGAGCTGAAGAGCACAGGGACAGCGCCCAAGCACAGAGTTCAAGCCCCACAATGGACAAAAAAAAAAAAAACAACTCATTAGACAAAGTATGAGAAAGAACAAGTATTTTTCAAAAGAAAATTAAAAGTCTCCATGATCTTCTCTCTGGAATAAATAATTATGATTTGAGCTCTAGAGTTTTCCTTTTTTTTGGTCGGCCATGGGATTTGAACTCTGGGACTGAGCACTGTCCCTCAGCTCTTCAGCTCAAGGTGAGTGTTCTACCACTTGAGCCACAGCACCACTTCTGGTTTTCTGGTTGTTTATTGGAGATAAGAGTCTCAAGGACTTTTCTTGCCCGGGCTGACTTTGAACCGCAATTCTCAGATCTCAGCCTCCTGAGTAGGTAGGATCACAGGCGTGAGCCACCAGTTCCTGGCTAGAGTTTTCCTTTTGAGAACAGACTGACTCCTTTTGATCACAGACTGACTCTCAGATTGTGGCATTATCTTTTTCCTTTTCTTTGTGTGTGTTTTTTTTTTTTTTTAACTAATCCTGGGGCTTGAACTCAAGGCCTTGGTGCTGTCCTTGAACTCTTTTTTGCTCAAGTCTAGCATTCTACCACAAGAACCACAGCTCCCATTCTGGCTTTTCAGAGGTTAATTGGAGACAAGAGTCTCACAAACTTTTCTGCCTGTGCTGGCTTTGAATCATGATCAGATCTCAACCACCTGAGTAACTAGCATTACAGGTGTGAGCCATCAGCACCTGGCTTCCCTTCCTTCTTTTTTTATTTTTATTTATTTTTTTTTTTTTTTGGGGGGGGGGTCCAGTAGTGGGGCCTGAACTCTGGGCCTGGGCGCTGTCCTTCAGCTCTTCAGCTCAAGGCTAGCACTCTACCACTTTGAGCCAAAGCGCCACTTCCAGCTTTTTGCTTATGTGGTGCTGAGGAATCGAACCCAGGGCCTCAGGCATGCAAGGCAAGCGCTCTACCACTGAGCCACCTTCCCAGCCCCTCCTTCTTTTTTTAAACAAGTAAAGCTTGCTGCTACTTAAGCCATCTAGAGTTGCCCACGTGATACAGCTCAATCTAACATGGACCTATAATTCAGACACCCAAGCTCTGAGGCCGAGATCTGAATTCAGTTATCTTCTGTAGAATATGTCTGGCTCACTTCTCCCCATTGGCAGCCACATGGGCTCCTCTGGTACTAGTTTTGCTACTTATAAAGACAATGTCCAGCTCTTTGAGAGACAGTGGCCTCTCTTCCCAGAAGAATGTGGCCTTTGCCACTAAACATACACTCCAAATTTGATGTGTCCCTCCAGCCACATTCACAAAATGTAGCAACAGATAAGCCCTTTCTCTAAGTTATTTAAACTTGATTTCTTTAAAAAAAAATATTTAATGGCCTTCTTTCTTTGAGCTGTTTTTCAGATATCCAAAGAATATGATGGTGTCATTTTCTGAATATCCGTTTATAGACACCTCTAAACAATAGGTGACTAATGCTGTTATCAACATGATCTACTTTATGCCCTAATCAGCTGACAGTGGTGTTGTGTGTGCACATTTGTGCTTACAAAAAGTTTATTTCTGCCAGGTACTGGCAAAAATCCTAGCTACTGTAATCCTAGCTACTCAGGAGGCTGAGCTCTAAGGATTGCACTTTGAAGCTAGCCTGGGCAGGGAAGTGCCTGAGCCTCTTATCTCCATTTAACTAGCAAAAGGCTAGAAGTAGAGCTATGGCTGAAGTGGTAGAGTGCTATCCTTGCGCAAAGAAACTCAGGGACAGTACCCAGGTCTTGAGTCCCAGTCTTCAAGTCCCAGTACTGGAACAACAAAAGAAGTGCTTATGTTTGTTTTTTTTGTTGTTATTTTGTGGTGATACTGGGGTTTAAACTCAGAGCCATTTACGGACAAGCACTCTACTCTTGAGCCTTAACCCTAGTCTTTTTGCTTTTGTTTTTCAGAGAGGGTCTTGTGATTTTGCCCGGGCAATCCTCAGTCTACAATCTTCCTGTTCTTCCGACCTTCACTTCCAGAATAGCTAAGATTGCAAGAATGCTACCACAACTAGCCAAAAACTTTTAAGCTAAAATTTACATTCACCAGTGCAATGGCCTATACCTGTAATTATAGTTACCTTGGGTTGCCTGAGCTCAGGAATTTGAGATCAGTCAGCACCATAGCAAGACTGACTCAAAACTATAATTACATAATCGTTTGGGGGGAAGGGGCGCCCAATACTGAGTTTGAACTCAGGGTTCCCACTTTCTCAGCTGGTGCTCTACCGCTTGAGCCCTGAAGCCAACTAAAATTACATAATCTAAGCACATTAGCTGATGTTTAGAATCCTAGCTAATTAGGAGGCCAAAATCAAGAGGATTGTGATTCCAGGCTGGCCAAAGCAAAAAGTTTGCAAGACCTGGGGAATATAAATAGGAAGATCATAGTCCAAGTTGATCAAGGCATCAACATAAGAACCTATTCCAAAAGCAGTTAAGCAAAAAAGGTTAGCAGTGTGATCCAAATGATAGTTCATCTTTTAGCAAAGGCAAGGCACTAAAGTCAACCCTGGGTTAAAAAAAAAAGTTACATAACTTAAAATCTCCCATTTTTATCTTAAATATACACTTCAGTGGCATTGAGCACATTCACACGGTTGTGCAACCATCCCCAGAATCCATCTCCAACATCTCTCTTTTCATCTTGCAAAACTCTAACTCTACCCATGAATCAACAATTCTGCCTCTCCTCCCTCCTGGTCCCTGGTAACCTCTCTTCTACTTGTGAATTTAACTACTTCAGGCCCCACATACTAGTGGTTTTGCGTTCACTCTGCGGAATGTCCTAGAGTTCACCCACATTGTAACATGTCAGGATTTCCTTCCTTTTCAAAGGAGAGTAATATTCCACATTTTGTTTGTCTACTCATCTGACTATGTACACTACTGCTGATTCTGCCTTTAGGTTGCTGTGAATAATGCTTCTATATATAAACATGGGTGAACAAACTCCTCAAGTAGCTTCTTTCAATTCTTTTGGGTATGTACTCAGAAGAAGTGCGGTCACAGGGTAACCGTAATCCTACTTTTAATCCTTTTTTTTTTTGGGTCAGTTGTAGGGGTTGAACTCAGGTCCTGGGCATTGTCCTTGAACTTTTTTGCTCAAGGCTAGCTAGCACTCTACCACTTTGAGCCACAGCTCCACTCCCAGTTTTTTGGTGGTTAATTGGAGATAAAAGTTTCACAGAGGGGCTGGGAAGGTGGCTCAGTGGTACAGTGCTAGCCTTACATGCACGAAGCCATGGGTTAGATTCCTCAGTACCACATAAGCAATAAAAGCCGGAAGTGGCCCTATGGCTTAAGTGGTAGAGTGATAGCTCTGAGCTGAAGAGCTTAGGGACAGCACCCAGGCCCAGAGTTCAGGCCCCATGACCGACAAAAAAATAAAATAAAATAAAAAATTTCACAAGTTTCCTGCCCAGACTGACATTGAACTGTAATCCTCAGATCTCAGCCTCCTGAATAGCTAGGATTATAGGTGTGAGCCACCAGTGCCTGGCTCTACTTTTAATTCTTTGAAGCAGTACCATTGTACATTGTCATGAGTAGTACAATGTAAATTTTACAACAGGCATCTTCCTGACTGTGAAACAGTGGCTTTGATGTGTATTTCCATAATTAGTGTGTGGAGAATCTATCTTCATATGTTCTTTGGATATTTGCCTATCTGCTTTGGACTAATGTCCAGTCAAGTCTGTTTATTTTTTGAAATATGTAGTTTAGGTTAGCCTTGAACTTGAGATCCTCCTGCCTCAGTCTCTGAACTGCTGGGAATACAGGTATACACAACCTTGCTCAGTTCTCTAGTCAAGTTTTTAGAACATTTTAAAATCAAGTTCTTTAGCCTGGGTGCTAGTGGCTCATGCCTATAATCTTAGCTCCTCAGAAGGCTCGGATTGGAGGATTTTGGTTCAAAGCCAGCCTGGGCAGATAAATCCTTGAGACTCTTCTTAACTAATTAACCAGCAAAAAGCTGGAATTGGAAGTATAGCTTAAGTGGTAGAGTTCCCACCTTGAGCAAAAATACCAGACAAAAGTGAGAGGCTCTGAGTTCAAGCCCCAGTACCAGAAAAAAAAAAATCAAGTTGTTTGTGTTGTATGAGGCATTCCTTCTATATTCTGACATTTGCCCTTAACCACTATATTATCTGTAAATACATCCTCTCGTTCTATATCCTGCCTTTTCACTCTGTTGATTGTGTCATTTGAGGCACAAATGTTCAGAATTGGAAATGGTGTTTTGATATGAGTCCAGATGGAACAGAACAGTGTTCGGATTAAAACAAACAAACAAACATGGTTTTTATCTTTTCTTTGCTATACCACTAAATGAGCTGAACTTCACTGAACGCCGTTGTTCTTAAAAATGGGAGAGGAAATGGAGTATGGAACACCCACTAGGCAGGACTTGTGTGAAACTTGAATGTATGGAAAGTAAGAATGGCATCTCTGGGCACAGGGAAGGCACATGACTCTTGTCCACCTCTGTCCTGGCATACTTGTCAGCATAGTTATACTCTGATCTGGCCTTTATTTATACAGAAGCTTTTTTAAAGTTTGTTTTATTTTGTTTTGGATTTTGAAGACAGGGTCTCACTAGGAAGGCTGAAGTAGTCTCCAATATATTATATAGTCCAGGCTGGGCTCGAACTCATGATTCTTCTGATTCAGTTTCCCAAGTGCTGGAATAACAGTGTGTCCCAGCACACTGGACAGGACAGGCTCTGAATGAACAATGACGTCATTATCCTTGTCTTACCAAGAGGAAGCAGATGCATAACCAGGTTATGTAAAGAACCAGATAGGCAGTGCCAACATCCTACCAACCAAGATCATTTGAAAACTCCTGCTCTGAGGTGCAGCGCCAGCCCTGGCAACATCGATCAGTCAGGGAACAAACCAGCAATTCCAACCTATTCATGGAATGAATGCAAGAGTTCAGAGAGTCTGCCAGACTGTCCAGTCAGCTCTTCCAATTTACAGATGGTGAAAGTAAAGCGGAGGAAGGTTAAGAATCTCTCTGCTGGCCAACTCCCCACCCCCATACTCTAGAAATGTCCTTGGTAAAGCAGAAGGGACAGTGTTGGTGATGCCAGCTTCCGCCTACACCTCTCCAGAGCACTCTCCAGGACATTTCTAGCAGCTCCAAGGAGCAGCTTTTGGATGGTCAGATGTGTTCCTCGTGTTTACCAGCTGCCGGCTCAGATCATGCACTAGTGAGTGAATCCTTACACTTTTAGGAGTCAGATGCCATCAGCACAGGACCCCGCTGTTCCTTCCTTCTGTCACTCTGTTCATCCATAGCCTACAGCAAAGATCCTGCTATTCCCCATGCTACTCTCACAACTTTGAGATCGAAGGTGCCCAGGGCTGTGGAATGCTTAGCAGAAGCATTCTGGATGTGCTTCCAGGCAACGAGAAACACAATTGCCTTTGCCTCAAAGGGCCTTTTCATCTTTATTGGGTGAATGGAAAAGGCAAAAATGATCTGAATGGAAATCAAAATCAAGATTTACCCATACTTATGCCACTAAATGACTTCCTTTTTGAAGAAAAAGATTGTGGCCACTTACCCTGAGCTGCAAAAACCCAGATGAGCATGTCTAACCATCTTGACCAAATTTTAAAAAAACAAAACAAAACAAAAACCTGATAGGGGCTGGGAAGGTGGCTCAGTGGTAGAGTGCTTGTCTTGCATGCATGAGGCCCTGGGTTCAATTTCTCAGCACCACATAAGCAGAAAAGGCCAGAAGTGGCGCTGTGGCTCAAGTGGTAGAGTGCTCACCTTGAGCTGAAGAGCTAAGGGGCAGCGCCCCAGGCCCAGAGTTCAAGCCCACGGCCAACAACAACAACAACAACAAAAAGAAACACTGATGGAAGTTTCTTAGGATTACTTTTGACCAGCAAGGAAGAATCAGGTAGTTATACTGATCTGTGCTTTATTTATATGGAAGCTTTTTGTTTGTTTATTTTGTTTTAGATTTTGGAGACAGGGTCTCAATCAGAAGGCTGAGGTAGTCTCCAACATATATGCGATCCAGGCTGGGCTTGAACTCATTATTCTCCTGACTCCGTTTCCCAAGTGCTAGCATTACAGTATGTGCCACCACGCCTTGCTCTGTTCTATGGAATTATGATCAGTTTGGGAAGGCACAATTGAGATGACAATGGATTATTGCTGTTAATACAGCATTCTTTCTGATCTTAGAGATCTTAGATGATCTGCCCAGCCCATCATTGATTCCTAGAAGAACAGGCTGCAATGTGAGTTTGAGTGAATGACACATATGGTTTCGGGGTGAGGAATGTCAGGCCCACAGACAATACAAGGCCCTTAAAATCACTTGGCACATGAAGGGACAGGCACATAATGATTCTCGGCTGCCCATAGCTGTCTGCCTGTATCGATCATTTTCTGTGGCCCACAAATGATGTTATAAATATCCAAATGGCCCTTGGCAGAAAGAAAAAGGTTCTCTACCACAAAGAACTATAATATAAGTTAATGTCAACATCTGAGCTCTTATTACACACAAAAGGTCTCTGCAAAGGTCCAGGGAAAACAAAACTAATTAAGATAAAGATTGTGTGCTCCGGAGGGTTGCAGATATGTTTGGGTAAAGCAATAAATGACATTAAGCATGACAAGTGACAAAACAACAATAAAGTATAAACTCCATTGAGGACATGAAAGCAACCTGATGGCAGAACTCTGGATTTTCCCAGAACACCTCCTCCTGTATATTTCTGTTCTAGATAGAAGCTTCCTTCCCACACAGGTTGTGAGAAGCTATGAAATTCTGGTAGCATTCACTTGACTGCAAGTCACTCCTTTCTAAGAGATGTTCAGGTAAGGTTTCTACAAGTGTTATTGCAATTTATAAGAATGAGCTATAAGTGTTATCTAGCTAAAAAGAAATATGGGACCTGGAGTCAGGCATGTGGCTCATGCCTGAAATCCTAGCCACTCTCGAGACAGAGGTTCAGAGGACTGTGGTTCAAGGTAAGATTTGGCAACAAGATTGCAATACCCCATCTTAACCAATAGCTAGGCAAGGTGGCATGAGCCTGTCATCCCAGCTGCAGCAGGAATTATAAGTAGGAGGACTGTGGTCCAGGCCGGTCTAAAAGTCCTTGTCTCAATAATAGAGAAAAAAGTTCTAAAGGTGTGGCTCAGACAGTACAGCATCTATCTGCCCAGTGAGTACAAAGCCTTGAGTTCAAATCCCAGTACTACTAAAAAGGAAAAAGAAAGTTAGAGCTAAGTGCCAGTGGCTCACTCCTGTAGTCCTATCTACACAGGAGGCTGAGATCTAAGAATCATAGTTAAAAGCCAGCCAGAAAAGTCTGTGAGATTCCTATCTCCAATTAATTATCTCCAATTAACCAGCAAAAACCTAGGAGTGGAACTATGGCAAGCTTACCAACAGCACATGAGCATCTTCGTTTCTTCCTTACTGTCAGACCCTTCTGTCCAAGGATTCTAACAAACATAGCCTAAGTATGACATACCTATCCTTGTATAGGGACTGTCACTGTTTCTGGAAAGGGGATGGTCACATGCCAACAGCCCCCAGAACTGCTTGTATGGTAATACTGATGCCGTACATAGGTACAGTGTTGTGCAATTGAGTACCTGAATGCAACATTACCTTATTTGACCCCTCAACTGGAGGAAAGGGTGACAAAGGTGAACTGGCCAGGGTCCTATAGCCTTTTGTGACATGGACCACTCAACTGTCACTACCTGGATTCCAAGCAGGCCCCTGTACAGCACAAGGCCACCTCTCAGGCAGTGCCATAGCCTGCAGCCTGCCTGCACAAGAGGTTGTAGGGAAGGGCTTTAATTCACAGGCCAACCATAAGAGAAGCAGAAGCTCCTATGGCTGGAGCGGGTTTCCTGGTGCTTATCCAAACACTGACCATGGAATCCCTCTTTGAGAATCCCACCTAGGCACATGTAGTCTTGGGGATACCAGTCCCACTCAGCCTTCCTGTCTGTTGTCCATGTATGGTTTTCATACAATCTTCCTAGGACCCTTTCTATGACAAAGCAAAGTAATGGTAAGGGGGATAGGAAATATGCCAAGAGCCAGAGGTTCCACCCAGAAGTTAGAGCTGGGACTACAGAGGACTGGGTCTGGGACTACAGAGGACAGTTCGGCCATCTTCCTTATTCTCCAGCCCTTCCTAATATGTATGAATGAGTCCAGGAGGAGAGAGGAAGCTCCACAAAGGAAAGTCCTGCATTCTCTAGAAGATTCAAATTGTTCGAGAGCCAGTGGAACACTCACACTCAGGAGCGAGAATGCCAATGGCTTACTCAACCTCAGGTTATTCAACTTCTCAATACCACAAGTGCTCTCATTTCTGAAATGGGAATTATAACCCTTAGTTTATAGAGTTTAGCTCCATCAGGTTAGATCAATGGAGACATAACAAGAGCTCCATCTCACATGCTTTCTCCTACTGCAAGATATTGCTGGCTGACCATTGGATGAAGGACTTCATTCCACCATGCCAAACTGCACTTTGTGTCCAATTTTCTGCTTACTTTACAATTTGTTTTGCCTATTTAAATCGTAATCTTCTTGATGGAAAGGGGTTTTTGCACAGTTTCTATCCCCTGATGCCCTGGGTTATACCATACACAGCTAGTACTCTATAAATATTTGCTAATTGATGTCTATTTCCCTTCAACTCACCATAAAGCAAGAGCCAGCACAAAGCATGCATGATCCTACAATAATTCACAGAAATGTAACTGGTTAAAAAACACAAGCAGGAAGTGGCGCTGTAGCTCAAGTGGTAGAGCGCTCGCCTTGAGTTGAAGAGCTGAGGGACAACGCCCAAGCCCAGAGTTCAAGCCCCACGACCGACAAAAAAAAAAAAAAAAAACACAAGCAGTACTAAAAATGAAGAATGAAAATTAAAATAATATAAAGGCTTCAATTAGATTAACAAAGCTTAGATGGGGAAATCTTGTTTCTTTTTGCTTGGTGCTGTGGTTCAAACCCAGGGCCTCGGGAATGCCAGGGGAGATTCTACCAGGGAGCCACACCCAAGCCCTTAGGATATAAAGCTTTTGAGAATTCTGGAAGACAGGCATTCTCACAACGTTTAATGGGACTGCTGCTGACAAACTGAAAACAATATGACATTATATAACAAGTCTCTCAAATGTTTATATACATTTAAGAGGGAGACCTAGAGAAAAATTGCAGAGTTCAGAGAAAGCTGTGGGCACTAGTATACTGTTACAGCCGCCATTAAAAATGGTGACATAAGGGGCTGGGAAGGTGGCTCAATGGTAGAGTGCTTGCCTCGCATGCATGAGGCCCTGGGTTTGATTCCTCAGCACCACATAAAGCAGAAAAAGCCAGAAGTGGCGCTGTGGCTAAAGAGTACTAGCCTTGAGCTGAAGAGCTGAGGGGCAGCACCCAGGCCGGAGTTCATTCAGGTCCTACGACTGACAAAAAAAATAAATAAATAAAAATAATGGCAACATAACTAAGTTCCCATGGCTTGCATCTGTAATGCTAGTTAACTCAGGAGCCTGAAATCAGATGACTTAAATTTGAAGCCATCCAGGAAGACAAATCCTGAGAGGTTTATCTCAAATTAACCAGCAAAAACTAGGAAGTGGGGGCTGGGGGATGACAACAACAACATGGAAATGGAGGTATGGTTCAAATAAATGGTCAAAGTAACCAAGAGTTTGAGGCCTGAGTTCAAGCCACAGTACAGGCACAGGGGCCAAGAGTGATGGTATACGCCCATAATCTCAGCAACTCAGTAGGTGAGGCAGTAGGATCTCTGTCTGAAACTAGCCTGGGCAAAAGCATGAGACCCACTATAAAAACTGAAAGCAAAAAGAGTGCCTGTCTAACAAGTTGTGAGGTCCTAAGTTCAATGCTTGGCACACACACAGAAAAAAAAAACCCTTATCCTCTTTTTATGTTGATTCTTCACAGGTATTACTTACAACAATGGGAAACTTAATAATAGGACAGAACCCACTTCTCTGACAGTATCAGCCCAGTATTAATATATATATTTTAAATGGCTGCCAGCATGTTTCATTTACTTGAGGGGAGGGAGGATGCTTATATCCTAATACTGTATGAGAAAAAATAGAATATGAAGTTGTCTAAAATAAATAATTCTAACGGTGCAAACAAATGGACAAGAAAAATATTAATACAATATTTATTTATGATTTACTCTATTTTCTGATTTTTCTTGTCAGAAAAAAAGAATTTTTAAATTACTTTTTCCTTTGCTTAATTAAAGGAACAAAATCATACAAATGCATCTTTTTGTTTTCTGTTCAATTGGGGGGGAGGAAGTGCTAGCACTGGGACTTCAACTCAGGCCCTCAGGCTCTTGTTTGGCCCTTTCACTCAAAGCTAGCTCTCCACCACTTGAGCCATAATCTCTACTTCTGGAGTTTTTGCTGGTTAGTTAAAAATAAGAGTCTTGGATTTCTCTGCCCCGGCTGGCTTTAAGCAGCATCTCAAATCTCAGCCTCCTGAGTAGCTAGGGTTACAGGCATGAGCCACCAGCACCCAATCCTGTCCAACTGAGTTTTTGTTTTTTATCTTAAAAAAAAAAAAAAAAAAGGCACCAAAGAAGAAAATGCTCAGGAAAGGAGATGGGAAAGAGGGGGAAGCCCTCTACTTAATCTCTGTGCTGAAGTAGGCAGTGTCACCTTTTTAGAGTCAGGAAGGAGGATCAGAAAAGTTTGGGCTCAAGGTCACCCTAGGGGAAGAGCTGGGATGCCAACCCATACTAGGGGTCCTCAGTGCCCTTTCACCATCATGCCTGCCAGTCAAGAATAGCCAGGATCAGGAAAGAAAGACCATGGGGAAGTGAACAACAAAATCACAGAAGTTACTTCTATTACGATATAAAAGGTTTCTGCCTTGTTTAATTCTTTTGTAGTGCTGGATCATGCCCAGGGCTTACCACTCAGCTAGGGTTGAGGGGAGGGGATGATTTTCCCTCCTCTTTTTACAGATAATTTTATAAGGTGATATCAGATTTTTACTTTTATTGCTAGACAAGAAGAAAACTGCAACCTCCTGAATCAATGAACTGTGAATGAGAGAGAAACAGGCTGTAACTACAGGGACCCTCTTGAGGAAAATAAAGGAATGGGGGCATACAGCTGCTACATGTACCAGCCAACATGGCATCATGGGGTGCATGAGGGCCAAGATTAGGACAGGAGGTTGGGGGGACGGGGGGTGCTGGAGTCTCTTGGAAGGAGGAACAGCAGATTCAGAGATTTTCAGCATATATGAGTCTTTGCATCTTAGGAGGTCTGCCTAGCCCTGTGGTTTCTCTGCTTCAACCACTGCAGTCATACAATCCACATAGGGCACTGTGAAACACATGATCAAAAGTTAACCGTTACCACCATTTCCTTACAATGACCACTGTCCATCACAAATCAGGAAGATGAGCATATGTGAAAGAATTAGTTACAGTAGTTTTGGTTTTAGTGGGATTGTTGTGCTCAGACCACAGTGTGGTCAGGAAATCCTCCCCAGTGGATTTCCCTTCTCATGGCAGGCTGCCCTCAGTCTGGAGGCAACCTTTCTCAGTCTAGAGGTTCCTCTGTCTCACCTCATTGGGTAACTGGGATGCTCTCAGGTAGGATGGCCATGGCTCTGATCCAAGTGAGAAAAGTGGAAAAGTACTTGTTATGCAACAACATCAACAAAACAAATGGAAATCCATTTTGCAAAGAACTTGCCCATGATCTTCTCACCCCAGTATAATCTATATTTACAGGTATAAACAAGACTGTAAGAAGTCATTTGTGTCCAGTTGGAGAGCCACTTCCAGAAAGTGACTGAGGTATAGCTGCCAAGGTCAAGGTGATCTTCTGTATGTTCAAGCTGGGGTGGGAGGTAATGCAAGCAGGTATGTGCAGAAGCTGCAGAGGGGGAAAGAGTGAAGGTATAAGGGGACTCACAAAGGACAGGCTCTGATGTACCCTGTCTTGCAAGAATAGAGGCTCACATGATACATTAAGACATTGCTACCCAGATTTAGGGCTCCTACCAGACCTAGGAGTAAGATGGCATTCTACCATTTTATAGTTATAATTTGGAGAGATGCCCCCACCTGCCTGAGGTCACACAGTTATAAACTGGTTCTTGGATTGGGATGGACTGACCCCCATCTAGAATTCCTTCTATTCTAGACGGCAGTGCCATCAATCAAGTCAAGAGGTTCTTGGTCTCCCATAGGTCAAAGGAAGAAGACAAGAAATTGAGGACCCAGGAAAACGGAGTTGTGCAAGACAGAAGTAAAATGAGGAGGGGCGAAGAGGGGAAATACAGGCCAGCAAGCAACATTCAATGACAACCTCCCATCCAGCACTAGAGTGATTTTATTTCCTATGCTGTAGGCAATACCCAGGGGACTCTTTCATCCCAACCTTTCTATGAATCATTCAGGGCAAGTCCCTACTCTGCATCTGGGGAAATGAAAACATATTATTAAAGAGAAATGAAATTCTGTGATGTATCTGAAAATAGCACCCAGTTATGTTAGCTTCCCAGGTCACCCTTCTGCACTATCCAGCTCTTCTTTGTCCAGCTGCATCCAACAGGGGCAGATCAGAACCCCCAGCTCCTAGCTACCTGGGAAAGTTACCAAATTATCTACTAAGTACCATGGGGGTGGCTGAGGAGAACCAGGGCTCCTAACTCTGGCCCATTCCAGATGAGCCTCTCCTAACTCTTTCCCCCCTGCAGGTGCCCCTGCAGTCACATGCTTCTGTCAAATGATCTGCAACTTCCAGCTGCTCCTCTGCAGAAGGGGGGGGGGGGGGGGAGAAAGAGAGTCAAAGAAATGCATAGCTCTGCGGTGGGAACTTCAGAACTCCCAGCCTGTATCGGTACCTTTTCCCTGCCCCTTCCCAGACCCCTCTGGGTCAGCAGCCTCTAAGGCTCCCTCTACACAGACCACCCAAGAGAAATGCTGAGGGGAACCTGCTGACATCTCCACCTGGGTGGGAAGTGTAGTGTGTTATCAACTGAGTGGGGGGGGGGGGGAGACTGACACGTTGCCTGTCTCCTAAGTAAGGGGTCCCACAAATTGCAGAGCCTTCCCAGCTCCTCAACCTCCTCTGCCTCTAACAAACTTCGTGACTCATGGCCTGTTCCTAGACTAAGCCAGCCCAGCAACCATAGAGATGGGTTAAATTGGGAACATGCTTTTCTAGAATACTTGGGGCCGGGAGAAGGGGCAAAAAGAGCCCCCATCCTGCATCGGGATTGGGAGGTAAGCACAGCTCCAGTTCTTTTGCTGGCCGGGAAACAGCTGCCAGAGATTTTGGGTTCTAATGGATTCCGTTCATTTGGATCATCCCATAGGTTTATATATCTACACACACAGCCGGCCCTTGGAAGCTCTGTACTGAAGCCCATTCTCACACTGGTCTGGGTCTCCACGGCTCCCTTCATTAGAGGTGGAGTGTGGGACCCAAAGTGCTCTCTGTCACCCACACTGCCTTGCAGAACCAGAGGAATTCCTGGCAATCGGTCGAGCAAAGCAGGGCACGGTGAGGGTCTGCGAAACTGTTGCACATCCGTGGGGGCGACACTGTGGAAGCAGAAAGAGAGATCCGGGCTGCGCTGCGCCCTCTTGGCAGCAGCGCCTCCCCATTACAGCCCCGCAGAGGGCCAATCTGGAAGTTGGGGAGCCTGGATCCCACCGACAGGCGGGCTGCGGCGACAAGCAGAGATTGGGAGAGTGAGAGAGGCCAGGTCCATCCAGGGCGGAGAGCAGGTTCCCAGTGCTGGCTAGCTCCCCGGCCCCGGCCCCGGCCCGGGCCCCGCGGGCGCCGCCTCCCATAGCCTCCGAGCGCCGCTCAAGGCCGGCAAGCCACCGCCGGCTTCCCGCATAAAACTCCCCGGCACAAAACCGCGTCTGTGAATTCCGCAAACGCTGTCACACGACCACCTCCACGCCAACACTCCGCGTCGCCTCGGCTCCGAGAGACGCCGGCTTTCTCCAGAGCCCCGAGGCTCGAGATGACCAGAGCCCCCGCCCGCGGACGGACCACCGCCCACCGCCCCGATCGCCAGCACGCGCGGGGCCCGAAGGCTCTCCGGACCGCGGAGCCCGCTGGCCCCGCACATCTTTGTCCTTCCCGCACGGGAGCCACCGCTACCGCCCCGCCCGGCACCGAGCCGGCGCTCTAGCCTTCCTCCCGGGCCAGGTAGAGGGGGACAAAGGTCCGCGTCCTGGAAGTTTGCGGAGCCGGCCCCCGCGGGCCCGGGCGCGGCGCGCAGCCCTCCTTACCGTACATCTCCGCGGGGAGCGCGCCTCCCGGGAGGCCGGCGTCGCCTTGTCGCTTGCAGCCAGCCCCCGGCGCCGCCTGCCTTTCATTCACAGCCTGGGCGGGGGCCGGCGGCGGTCGGCCGAGGCCCCGGCAGACGCGGGAGCCGGCGGCGGGCAGGTCCGAACGGGGCGCCACCAGCCCATTCAGCGCCCAGGGTGGCCGCAGTCGCCTCCGGGTCGGGTCTGCGGGCGAGGCTGCACGCAGGGGGCGGGAACTAAGGCTCCCGCCACGCCCTCCTAATCCACCATTGGCTTGTCTCCCAGAAGGCCACGCCCCGAATCTCCACGCCCCGCCCCGAAAGCCCAAGCTCCTATTTCCCAGGCTGTGGTTGCCGCGTCCTGAGCTGCGGGTTACCCAGGCTCGTACTCACCTGGGTGGGTGACCCACCCCAACACCGATGGCTTAGGCCGAACGCTGAGATTCCCCCCCACCCAACCTGCGGGCCTCGAGGTCCGCGGGGTGCTGGAAGCGGCAAGTACGCCCCTCACCCAGCTTTGTCCTGGCTGCGGGGGAACGAGCCGGGGCCGCAGGGAGGAGGAGGAATCCAGGAACCCTCCTTCCCTCACTACCCATTTAACGAAGCTCCCCCCGGCCCTCGGCGGAGCTCTTCCCAGCCACGCTCTGAGCCAGGTGCTTGCTATCTGAGGAGCGTCCTTCCGGGGCCAGGTACGCAGGAAACAGCCCATTCTCAACCCCCAAATGCTGCAGGAAGTCCCCTTAGTTTTTCCTCGCTCAGATTTTTACGTGTCACATGCAAGCTTTGCAAATTAATGTCAGGGCTGACTTGAATTCCACCTCTCCAGGTGACCTGACCTTCTCTCCCCTCCTCTCCGCCACCCCCCCCCCCCCCCCCCCCGCAACCCTCCGTGAGGATCAGACACCTGGGCGAGAGGCCTCAGGCCACGCCCCACCCTCTGGAAACCTCATCTAGACTAGTAGTGACTTCACCTTTCACACTGGTCTTCCCACATCTTTGCCTTAGTTTCTCCTCTTCCCGCATTGTTCAGATTTTTCTCCCCCCCCCCCCCCTTACAGGTAGACATTAAAAAGGGTAGGATCTTAAAGACAATGCAGTGCCCTGCCTATTACTTTATTTAACCTTGAGAAGTAGTTTTGTGTTCGGTTTCCTAGATAGCACGGGGCATTGTCTGAGGGCCATTTATTTACCTTCTGAACCTTAGCTTTCCACCTGGCTGTTGCGAAATTGCAATGAACCTTCAGGAAAATACACAGCAAACACTCAAATATTTCTTTCCGTCTTTCCTAGCCCAAGATGGATAAAACCAGACAGAGAATCCAGTTTGCTTGGCTACTGATATAGTGTCTTCTCTGCTATATCCTAAACCCATGTCTCTGAGTTTACCTTTGATACCATCCACCATTTCTACTCCCTATGCACACTCCATTCCTAATTCCATTCTTTAGTTTGGTTTTTGTTATTGATTTTTGTTAGGGGGTGGGAGGACTACTGAACTCAAGGCTAAGGCACTGTCCCTTAGCTTTCTCTTTAGAGGTTAACTATCTATCACACCTCTACTTCTGGCTTTTGGGTGGTTAATTGGAAATAAGAATTTCTTGTACTTTCCGCCTGGGCTGGTTTGGGAATCACAACCTTCAGTCTTCAGATCTCAGCCTTCTGAGTAGCTAGGATGACAGACCTGAGCTACTGGCACCTAGCTTCTAGTTCCAAGTTTTATTGCATTTTCTTTACCTCCTTACTTCTCTTAGTGGTATGAGAACCCCAGAGGTTTCCTGGAAGCTCTGGGCTGGTGTTTAATCTAGATTCTCCAGCAATTCACAAAGAAGCCCTGTCTGTATCTACAACTTAGCTTCAGGACCAGACCAGATGACCTAGAGGTCTGAGACGGCATGAGACACACCCAAACCCCATCATGATATTCAACACAAACTGATTGCCACTACACAGAAGGAAGTGCAAGTTGTACCTTCAAGGAACAAACAGTATTAGGGGCATCAGAGGCATAAAGATGAAAATTATGTGACAGGGAAGAACATGGTCAGTGTCTGAGAGGCACAGACCTCTGTCTAAATATTCAGAGGGTTCCTATGTTAGTTTTCATTAGATATTAATTTATTATTTCTTTGGCAATCCTGGGGTTTGAACTCAGAGACACATGCTTGTATGCAAGCACACAACCACTTGGGTCACACCCTCAGCTCTTTTTTTTTTTTTTTTGCCTTAGCTATATTTTGGTAGGGTCTTGCATTTGGATCTGGGACTGTCTTCAGACCATGATCTTCCTATCTAAGCCTCTCAATTGGCTGGGGTCACAGGTATTGATTGTTGAAATGGAAAGTAATGCTAAATGTTTCCCTAGACTGACCTTGAATCTGGATTCTCAAGATCTCCACTTCCTGAGTAGCCTTACAGGCTTGAGATGTTCTTATCAGTTGGATGCTGGTTCATGCCTGTAATCTTTCTTACAAGGCTGAGATCTGAAAATTGTGTTTCAAAGCTAGGTAGGAAAGTCTGAGAATCTTTTACTTCTAATTAACCACTAGAAAGTCAGAAGTGGAGGTGTGGCTCAAGTAGTTAGAGTGCCAGCCTTGAGCGGAAAAGCGAAGCAGGAGCCGGAAGCTCTCAGTTCAAATCCCAGTACTGTCATGAAAACAAAAAGATTTTTCTGGGTGCTGTCCCTGAGTTTTGCCCAAGGCTAGCATTCTACCACTTGAGCCACAGCGCCACTGCCGGCTCTTTCTGTTTATGTGGTACTGAGGAATCAAACCCAGGGCTTCATGCGTGCAAAGCAAGCACTCTACCACTACGCTACATTCCTAGCCCTAGATATTTTTTTTTTCAACAGTACTGATGATACTCAAAAGTCAACCGTGATCTTTACATGCAGCAAGCGGAGAATTCAGGCAAGGTACAAACATGATGAAAGTGATTAGGAAAGAAATAGACTGAAATGACTGAAAGTATGTCCTCTCTAGGGTGAGAATGACAATGATTTTTTACCAAGACACCACAAGTTTTCTTGAAATGTAAAAGACTTGGAGCCCTTCCTTTTACCCTTGAGTCCCTTCCCCAAGACCAGCCCAAGGGAGTCCCAAGGCTGGGGGAGGTTTACTGAATTATATTTGACCTTGAGGGAATGGCTAAATAGGTAAGTTTTAAAAACAAAATTGTTTTAGAACTCTATTTGTTTACTCACCTTAAGCTGCAGTGAAGCCTAGCATTAATCCTTGAGTGAATTACTCAGAAAAATCTACTTTGTGATGTTCTAGGACATTGAAGGGCCACCTTGGTGACTGTGTTATGCCCAGGTCGCAGGACCCCCACCAAGAAGACCACTGAGAGTCAGACTTTACAGCTGTTTTAAGGTTTTATTTAGACAGGCTGCAGCTCGGGCCTCGTTCTACACTCCGACACAGCGGAGCCTAGGAGGAGAGCCCTGAGCTAAGGATTTGCAGGTCTTATAAAGGCACACAACCAGGTGGTTTAGCACCATGTGTTGCTCTGCTCTGAAACAAGCAACAAATGGTCACTGCCTCAAGTACTTTAACCCTTCAGTTGAAAAGCTTAATTACAATGTTCTCTCTCAGATATTTTCTAATCCCCTTGTTCAGTTTAGATTTCTTTCATATTTCTCCATAACTCATAGCTAGGATTTCAACTCGGGGACCTGTGCTTGCTATGTTGGGCTCATGGCCCGTTATTAGGATAGGGTCTGAGTGTTTTGAGAAGAGGGTCTTGCTTCCCTCCCAGTCTTACTTGAGCCAGGATTTGCCAGGATCAGGCTTTCCTTGCTAACTCAGATAACAGGCACGTGCCACCATGCCCAGCTTCCTTCCTTGGATATGGAATCACTCAGACTTTTCTGCCAGGCAGCCTCTCACCTAGCTTGAAAGAACAGGCACACAGACACTGCACCTAGCTATGGGTTTGGAAAAGGTCTCACAAGCCTTTCTATTCCATTTGGCCTCAAAGTTCCATCCTTCTATTTGTTCTCAGTTTCCCAAACAGCTAAGATTATAGGTGTGAGCCACAGACTCCCGGCCAGTCGACCCATTATAGATACTATAGAAGGATCTTAGGAGACAGGAGATAGGCAAAATTTAGTGCACAATCTCCTGACTATGGTTGCATATACAGGAGCAAAGGGGAATTGCATGAATCAAAGGAGGGGAAAAAACTAGCCAAGATGAGATCTGAATAGGCAGTGTTTCTAAATGTGGACATAATGTAAATGAGTCCAGCCACAGGGGCTATTTGCAAAGGTCAGAGATGGTAGCAGGTAGAGCATATGGGAATCAGGCGGGCTGGCACAGAGCTGAGGAAAAGGCAGAAGTAGGCAGGAGGCTAGAAAGGAGTTTGGGGAATATTGATGTATATATACATATATGATGCCCAAGGAAATTTAAATTTCAAGTAAATAAGGAATGATTTATAATGTATCCTCCATGCAATATTGGAGACATATTTAATTTTTTTCATTGTTTTCTGAAACTCAAATTTAACCTGCTTTATCTGACATTAGTTAGTATCATGCTTTATTTAAGGTCAGGCTTTAGTGGGAATCATGCTTCAAAGGTTATTCCTGGATCCTTGTGATCAAACCAGGCCTAGAGCAGGCCTCGCCTCCCATATTCTCAGTCTTTATTGCCAATAAATCCCACCAATACAAGGTACCTCGGGGGACAGAGACAGGACCAGTCTGGACAAGCCTGTGCCCTTAGGCATAGGCTTAGGGTTTGAAGGTGAGGCCCTGTGTTTGCCCACCTAAGAAGTGGCTTATTAAAATTCACCACACTGCCTGCAAAAATCATGAAAAGAGACCCTGAGTCTCTGGTCTTTTATGGGTTTAAGTAGCCAGTCTTGACCTCTGGGAGCTATGAACTCCTTGGGGGAGTAATCTTTCCAAAACCTAGCTTCTCTGAGGCAATGTTTAGATAAAATATGCACAGGAGCTGGGCATTGGTGGCTCACATCTGAATCCTAGCTACTCAGGAGGCTGAGAGCTGAGGATCATGGTTCAAGGCTAGCCAGGGCAAGAAGGTCCGTGAGACTCTTATCTCTAATTAAGGATAAAAAAAATTAGAAGTAGAGCTGTGGATCAAGTAGTAGAGAGCGAGCTTTGAGCAACAAAGCTCAGGGATAGTCCTGAGGCACCCAGGACTAGCACCAAACAAACAAACAAACACAAGAAATGGCTCTGAATTACATTTAAGTACCATGAAACTGACATGAGGAAAACAGTCTCTAGCTCCCAACCTAAAATCAAATAGCTGAACTAGAGTTTAGTCACCAAAGCAGTGATCTCATCTGTGAAGAGATGGTCTAAGCAGAACCAACTGAAGGTGCAACTATGGAAAGGAAAGAAAGACTCCAGAGTTGGAGGCGTGGCTCAGGTTATAGAGATGCAGCCAATGAGCAAAAACAAGTGCCAGATACCAGGTTTTGTCCTAGTCACAGACAAAAAAGACAGATGGGGATCCCTATTTTAAATAGGTTCTTGCTTTCTCTGAAAAAAAAAATCCGAAGTAAGGAGCTGCATGGGATAAGGGAGGTAGATAGGAAGGAAAGAGAAAAAGAAATCACATTTATTGAATACCATTCATGCAATTCACTTGATACAGGACTCAGGACCTCCCAAGGCACAAGAGTAATAAATCTTCCATAGAAAATATACTTGGAATTTAATCTTTTCCCAGCCTAGCAAAATATGGCACTATTCATTCTCTTGATACTGGGCATTGGCCTATAGCTCCCAATCAACCCTCAGTCACAAGAGGATTCAAGCAAGAGTATGCAATGTGCTATGTTGCTAAATTATAGTGTAGACTAGCTGAATTAACTTCATTTTTCACTTATGATGAATTTATCAGGATGAAATTCTGTTGTCAGTGGAGGAGCACCTGCTCTATCATTCCTGTTTTGTAATTGGGGGACTGGTCTAGAAGTGGCTGAGCAGGAATTTAAGTCCAGAATCTTGTCCAAGATGATTCCACTGCCATGTGGTACCTACCTGATCCACACATCCAAACACCCTGTATATAGAGTGGTTCTTCCTAGCAGCCTAAAGCCCCACCTCCTTCCTCCCTTTGCCTGTCTTTGCTCTTCGGCCTTATTTGCATCTCATTTCCCTTCCTGTCATCCAAACTTGGAGCAGAGGGGTTTGGGGAGATCCAGCTGATTAGACCAAACCAACTCCTCTTAATTAGCACTTCTTCCTCCATCTATCAGTGCTGATATCTTGTGGCACTCATTGGCATCCCAGGACCTCCTGAGACTGGTTTGGTCAGTCTGGGAAATGACCCTTAGAAAAGGCCAAAGTACAATCTGGTCCATGTGGTCACACTGAAAAATGATCCCCTCTATCATGAGCAAGCACCACCAGAAGATTCAGAATTTCCATATGAACAAGAGGTTGAATTTCCCAGCCTCACATTGAAGGAAGTCTTAGATGGGCAGGCAAGCTTTGGCCATTACATTTGGCTCAGGAACCTTCTCTATCTAGGACTCAGTATTCACATCATATGACCAGGATAGGATGACTTTAGCCTAGGAGTCAGCCTTCCCATGCTTCATCATTCAGTCCATGCAAAGTCTCTCATTTTTTCATCAGCTGCAGCAGCTGCTGCAACTTCACTCCAAACACCAGCCGTGAGCAGCCAACAGCTTTAAAGTACCTTGCAAAGGGAGGGAAGAAAATGACAGCCCCAGGAGATGCATGAGACCTTGGAGAAGGGTCCAGAAAGACCCGGAGGAGAGAGTGAGCCTGGAAGGATTGTCACGCAGCTGTTAGCTGTGAAGCCAGAAATAGAATTCAGGAGTGCCAACTCTAGGCCCGGTGCTTTGAACCTGGCACTTCTCCCTTAAAGCAGGTTAACTACCTTGACCTACTTCTGGAAGGCCACAGGGGAAGAACAGCCTGCAAAAACAATGCCCAAGTACAGGAGTGGGAGGGTCTCCAAAGGTCTGGTATACAGAGCATGCTCTGGTCACCAGGGTTGCTGTGAGCTGCAGGAATGACAGGGAGTGGATGTGGCTGCCCATTGCCAGGAGATTGAGTCTGAGCATCTGGGATGAAGAAGTCTACTGTAGACCAGACTTTACAACCACATTTCAGAGAAAGGAGAGTTTGAGATATTAACTGCGGGCATATTAAGATTTAAAAGCACCAAGAAAGCTCCATTGTCATCTTTCCCTGTGTTCTTCCCCACACCAGGCCCTTCCCCAGCTGCTGCTTCCTCTGGTCCCTAGAGGTTCCTACATGATGCATAAATCTTTGTCACCACACTAATGGGAAAAGTGCAGGCATTGCCATGCCCATTGTAGTCTGTGGTATAGACCAAGGAAATGCCTTCGTTTGACTTTGTATTTAATGTTAGCTCATACCCACCCATGACACTCCATCCCTAACATATAAATGCCTGCTCACACTGGGAGACCTAAGCCCAGCCACACTTGTGGGAGACCAGGGCTCCCATCTATGTCTTGATAGGCAAGACCTGAAAGAGAAAAGGAGCCATGGGTAGTGAGGAGCTACTCAGGTGATAGATGCTTTCAGAGCTTTCTCCCAAAAAGAAACCATGCCAATTTTCTCTCTAAGCCACGAGGAGACCTATAGCTTACCATAGCCAGAGGGATGGGCTGAGCCAGAGGCTGACCACCTTAATCAAGGTTTGGCTCAGACTAAAGGGGAAGAGAGGAGGAAGATGTCCAAATGTCTCAGAAATTATAAATCTGTGCCCAAGAATATGGAAAGCACATATAAGATGTGAAACTCAAAAACCAGAATATCAGTGCTGATGGGAAAAGAGATCTAGGATTTCAAGAAGCCAAATATAAACATAACTCCCCCAGATCTTTCCTTTTTGTTCCTTCCTTCCTTCCTTCTTTTCTTTCTTCTTCTATCTTTCTCTGTCTTTCCCTTCCTTCTTTCTTTCCTTCTTTCCATTCTTTTCCTTTCTCTCATTCCTTCTTTCCCTTCCTTCCTTCATTTTTTTTCTTTCTTTCTTTCTCTTTTTTTAATGCACATACTGGGACCTGACTGAACTCAGGACTTGGGCACTATCCCTTTAGCTTTTTCACTCAAAGCTAATGCTCTACTATTTGAGCCATAGCTCCATTTCTGACTTTTTGGTGGTTAACTGGAGATAAGAGTCTCATGAACTTTCTTACCAAGGCTGGCTTTGAACTGCAATTCTCAGATCTCCTGAAGAGCCAGGATTACAGGTGTGAGGCATCAGCAGCGGGCCCAGATCTTTAACATTCACAGACCCATTTCGACCTTGGACCGCAAATCCCCTTCTGGAGATTTTACAGCCATCTGTTCCATCATCAGTATTCTGCATTAGGAATCCCTGGCCATGCTCATATTCCTCAAGGACTTTGCTGGACCTCAGTCTCCTCTTTAATGCACAGCCCCAAGTTTCAGCTTCTAAATTTCTAGCCTAGCTCTTACTTTCCTGGTTCAGGGTCAGCCTCACAATACAGCCAAAAAGAAGATGTGCAGAATTTCTCAAGCAATGATGAAAAGGGTCAGACATCTCCATCATGCATGTAACAAACTACATCCACTTGAAGTTGGAAACCCATTAGCACGTGCTGTCTGGTAGGGTAGGACTCACTTGTGTTCTAAATTATGGGATGTGCCTGTACTGAGAACCTATTATGTGCAAAATACTCTGTTAGACACAGCTGGGAAAGAGAGAAATAAGAGCATCCTTGCTTAGCTGGGCACCGGTGGCTCATGCCTGTAATCCTAGCTACTCAGGAGGCTGGGATCTGAGGATGGCAGTTCAAAGCCAGTCTGAGCAGGAAAGTCCGTGAGACTCTTATCTCCAATAAACCACTAGAAAACTTGAAGTGGCACTGTGGCTCAAGTAGTAGAGTGCTCACCTTGAGCTGAAGAGCACAGGGACAGCACCAAGCCCAGAGTTCAAGCCCCATGACCGACCAAAAAAAAAAAAAAAGCATCCTTGCCATCCAGAAAACTCAACTGCAACAGAGAAAGGACATTAAGACAGAAAAAACACTGTGTAAGAACAAAATTAAAAATGGAGTCTTAAGAAATGCTTCAGAGGCTATAAGAGCTTAAGAGGCTATACCTGGATGAATGGGTGAAGTCAGGGAAGATTGATTTCCAGAAAGAATTGAGAAGTGCATAGGTGGGAGGGGACGTTCTAGAGAAGATTATAACATGAATCTTGATAGATGTCGGTTTATTTGATTGGAATAAAGGTCAGTCAAAAGGATTTGGTGAGAGCCAGAGTAAAAAAGGCAAGTGCTAGCCTACAGTGTCAGACAAAGAGTATTGTCTTTTCTCTTTTTTTGCAAGTCCTGGGGCTTGAACTTAGGACCTGGGCAATGTCCCTGAGCTGCTTTTGCTCAAGGCTAGCACATTACTACTTGAGTCACAGCACCAATTCTGGCTTTTTTTGTGTATGTGGTACTGAAGAATCAAACCCAGGGCTTTATGCATGTTTGACAAGCACTCTGCCACTAAGCACATTCCCAGCCCCAGGAATGTTGTCTTTATTCAGTGACAGTTCTTCTGCAACTCTATTGAATGGGGACACCAGGAATTGACTTGCTGTGAACATGTAGAGGAAAAGGAAGAGCTGAAAGGGCCAGTACATGCAGAACTAAGAGGTCATTGATGAACACACACTCTTCCTCCTGGTCTCATGATCCCCTTTCAGAAAGATAGTTCCTAGGATCCAAAGCACTGAAAAAACTGGGGGTACACACCTGTAATTCCAGCACTCAGGAGGCCAGAAGAAGGAAGATTATATGTTTGAAGCCAGTGTATTGAAGGCATGTAATAGAAGTCTCTCTCCTTCCTAATCTTATTTTTTTTTTTAGTCTCCTTCCTAATCTTTCCAGAAACATGTGGAAAGAGATTATGAAACTCATCTGCAGCCAGGTACCAACCTATAATCCTAGCTACTCAGGAGGCTGAGATCTGAGGATTGTGGTTCAAAGTCCATGAGATTCTTGTCTCCATAGAGGCAGAAATGGAGCTGTGGTTCAAGTGGTAGAGTACCAGCCTTGAGTGAAAAAGCTAAAGGACAGTACCCAGGCAGTGAGTTCAAGCCCCAGTACCAAGGTACGCCCCCCCCCACACACACACAAAATACCTCATCTGCATTCCTATGTATTTTCTTTCTCTTCCTCTTAGACAGTGGTCTTTAGCTATAAATATCTTCTACTTGAGAAGTGTCTGGTTTTAGGGCCTAGAAATAGGAACTAATACACTATCTCCCTGGGGTTGATACACTGTATCAACCTCACTAGCTGGACCTCACTAGCTGAGTGCTAACATTGCCTAGCTTGGCACACAGAGCTATCTATCCAGAAGCTGGAGGCAGAAGCCTTAATCATGGATCAAGAGGAGGCATTCATGTGCAATGTGTCCTGTGTCATCTGTTAGAATCTAAGAGTGTCAGGAGGCAGCTGGACTGTGTGCGAAGCCAACCAACAGAAGGGAGGACTCACATAGTGACCTTCAAATTTAGGGTTATGGGAGGAAAAGGGCAGGAGAAAGGAATTAGTGTTTACCAAGGTTCTGCTAGGTATTAGGTGTGCACCTAGCTTAGTACCTGGTGGCTGGCATGTAATAGAGATGGAAGACGTCTCCTTGCATCAGTACCCCCTAGAAGCTTGCTGAAAAGCAGACCCCTTAGTCCATCCCAGACTCATGGAAGTGGGTAGCGGAGCTCCACAGGTAGAAGGCAGGGCTGTGAGCAGATGACAGTAGGCAGAGGAGAAACCCATGACCAGAGAGCCAGGGACAGGCTGTCATAGGACAACATAGAGAGAATTGGTTAGTGTAGGTGGCAATGGAGCACTGCTAGAAGGAAATAGTCCTTCTATTTCTAGTAGATGTGTTGTAGGAGTCTAGACAAGGGGATGGCAGATGTTTCTCTAATGAAAAGATGAGAATTTATTGTCACGACCACCTCAACCAGCAAGGAAGACACGACACCGAGCTCTTCTCTCTGCAGTTTATTCAGGACCTTTGAGTAATCTTCTGACCCCAACCCCGGGGAAAATTCCCCACAGCCTTAAGTACCCGCTGGGTAGCCAACCCTGATACGCCACGTGGGATCCACCAATAGGTTCAGGTGCGTGGAAGCAAGCCAGATTCTTTGCCTTAGCCATATAAGGAGTTGTTTACCACAGAGAGCACTCGCCATCGGGAAGGCGGAGGGCGGAAGCCGGCACCATCTTCCAGGTGCGGCCTCTCGCAGCTCTCTACAATTTATACCACAACTCAATGAATGTTTTATGTATGTATGATAGAAGCAAAGTAACAGATAATTCCAATGGACAGGTAATAACAGAGCATCCATTTGAGAAGGAACTGTCTTTTACAATGGGGTCTTTTGCTTCTCAGAGGACTGTATTAGCATCTCTTCTACCTTATCCTACTATACTGGACCCACTTCCAAAGAAGACATGCATAACTGTACTAGTGGCTCATGCCTATAATCCTAGCTACTTGAGAGACTGAGATCTGAGAATTCTGGCTTGAAGCCAGTCAGACCACAAAAGTCAATGAGCTGCTTATCTCCAATTAATTAGCAAGAAGCCAGAGTGGAGCTGTGGCTATTGTGGTAAAGCACTAACCTTGAGGGGAAAAAAACAAACAAGAATGTGAGGCCCTCAGTCCAAGCGCCAGTACAGGCACCCCCCCTCAACACACACACACAGATATGCACAGAAGCTGGCCACCAGTGACTCATTCCTCTAATCCTAGCTAATCAAAACTCTGAGATCTGAGGATCACAGTTCAAAGCCACCCGTGGGCAGGAAAGTCCGTGAGACTCTTATTGTCAATTAACTACCAGAAGTGGCACTGTGGCTCAAAGTGGTAGAGTGCTAGCCTTGAGCAATGCACAGGGACAGTGCTCTGGCCCTGAGTTCAAGCCCCAAGACCAAAATAAACAAACAAATAAATAAATAAAGGTGTGCATAGACACAGTGAAGGTAGATCGAAGCCTGGCTTTGTCACTGAACTCAAACAACTCTCAGGAGATGAGCATCTCTGACTAGTAGATCCAAGTATTTTAGTCTCATTGTCAGATACTTACCAATAAAGAAGATGAATGCATCTGATTCTCATAGCTGAACACCATTGGATACCAAATCCTCACTGCTTTACCACAACCTTCAGGCTAATCACCCAATCTAAACTCTTCATTCCTCTGTGTACTAGTATTTCTAACTGTATAGAGCCATCCTGAAAATAGCCATTGCTTGTAAATCTGTTTAGCATGATGTAACCCCAAGTCTATTGTCTGCTCCCTGAGCATGACCTGTCTTTCAAGCATTCAGTTGCACATGCTCTACCTCTGGTTCCTAATAAAGCCATCATTGCATGAAGGAATTCCCACATCCTGTCTCCCTATTTCATCAGTATAGTACATTAGCATGATGCTCAGTGGAACAGAAAGACAATCAGTGTCTTGGGAATTTAACTATAGGACAAAGACAGACAACAGAATACTGAGGAAGAAGTATTGTTCTACTATTTCCTTCCGGATGAAAGTATTTTCTTCTTCTGATGTTTTCTAATCACCAGGATAGAAAAAGCAATCATGAGGTCTCATAGCTGCTTAAGATGGCATTGGTGGACTCTAGCAGGAAACAGCATTTCCTAAGAAAGCTCACAGTATTTCAAGTGCTATCAGGACTGATCCCTGTTATTTTCTAAAATCCAGTTAACCTCTGTACTAGCTCAAGTAAACACTTAAGGGAAATATAGAACTCCAAACTTGGCCTGTGGTGACCACTATATTCATCATGTCCCTGGGGATGTGGGGTTATTTTGACTACTTCTTTTATTAGGCAGGGAAAGTGACAGGCACTTCTATATGCACCTACTTATAAATAGGATTTATTCCACAGATCAGCAAACATTCTTTTGAAATTATTCCAACTTCTGAGACTGTCGAGTTTAACTGTATACATAAGAACAGAGAAAATAACCATGGAATGAACTCAAGACACACTGTAACACAAAGTCTGACCAAATTGCCACTATGACCTCACTGGGAGACCCTCACTGTGATCAGTGGAAAATGGCCATATTAAATATCTAGAATTAATAGGGCTTTAGTGGGGAGGTCAAGGTTTGAACTCAAGGCATTGAATTTGCTTGACTTGCTTGCTCAGCTGGCACTTAATCCCTGTCTCCAGCTCTGCATTTTGCTGGCTGTTTTGGAGATGAAGTCTCAGGGACTTTTCTTCCTTGGCTGGCTTCAAACTATAATCCTCCATATTCCAGCCTTTTGAATGGCTAAGATTATATAGTCACTTGTGTCCAACTGAATTATTCGTCTAAGTTGCAAGTCAATGTCTAATAATCCCTAAAAGATCCTTTAATGATGGCTGGTTTCTTTCCAGCACTGAAAGTGAAAAATTACTTTTTCCTTTTGTTATTGTTGCTGTTGTCTTTCCCAAGCTGTCTTGGTAAACAGCCACAGCACCCTTTAGAAAACATGGAGGAAATACATTCTGTACTTTGTAGGTATAGTAGGGTTCTCCTCAGAACCGCCCAGTGCATCATGGTCCAGTGATTGGAAAGAGAGCTGTGACTCTCTCAGAATGGTTTGAGATTTTTTTCATCAGACTGGAAGATGGATGTTTAAATTTTAGACAATATTTATTTTTTAAAATATAGTTAAGGTCATTCTCACCTTAGAGATGATACCTTTTTCCCTGTGTTGAAAGTATATTCTTAAGTGAGGCACCAATGGCTCATTCCTAAAACCCTAGCTATTAGGAGGCTGAAATTTGAGAATCAAAGTTCAAAGCCAATCAGAGACAAATCCAAAAGACTCTTATCCCCAACTAACCAGCCAAAAAACAGTTGGAAGTGGAGGTGTGGCCCAAGTGGTAGAGAACCAATCTTAAGCAAAAAAGCCTAATGATAGCACAAGGACCTAAGTTCAAGCCCCATACCTCCCCCCACACACAAAAAGAATAATACAAAGGAGGTGTATTATTTTCCTAGTAAGTACAAACTTTCCTACCACTTTCACTAAAATTTATATATAATAGATATGTAAATATGGTATATACAATACTAAACATATGTTACCATGGTATAATGCTAAATATAACATGTATTATATATTATACAATATATACATGTTATATATAACATACTATATATACATATACATATATATTCAAAAAAGATCCATGACCTTGAAGGCATGAAGGTTTTTGTGATCACATTTGCCTTGCTTTCTAAAATGATAATCATGTTCCCATACCTCTGGCAGTTAAATGCCTCCACTTGGCCTCTCCTAGGATCTATCCGTTGTCATTGAAATAAGGAGAAACACTTCCACTACTGAATCTCTCAGAAGCATTTCCAGCCGACTTGGATAGTCACTCAAGCACTCTCCAACATTCTAGTAATTTCCTTTACCAGCATTTTCTAGGTCACCTTGGGGGCATAGAAAGAGAATATATGAATTTTCTGTCTTCCTCGGTGCAAAGCCAAATTGTGTCTCAATTGCATTTGTGTTGTCGTGTATGATGACTCGATTTCAGGCAATCAACAAAGAGAAAATTTAGAAACACTTTTATCTATTTAGGCCAGTATATTAAATCCAGATTTCTAGAAAATAGACCTGTGTTGACAAATTCCGCCAGAATCTAGTTTTGTATTTTTTTTCTCCTTAGAAAATCCATTCCATTAATGTGTCTTCCACATTAATGGAAACTAACAAATCCTTGGGGGGGGGGGGGCGGGGAATGTGGAGAGGAGGAGGGGTGTGTGTGTGTGTGTGTGTGAGTGTGTGTGTGTGTGTGTGTGTGTGTGCCTTATCCTGTATGTGCTAATCATTACCTTTCAGGTCATGTCTTATAATTGGCCACTCAGGGCATGCTGGTCCCTAATTCTAGTTACATGCTTTGAGATAATGAGGAGTGAGGGGAATGAAGTCTGAAGATAATTGGCTTCCTTTTAGAAAGGAGCAAAATTAGGTCCCTTAGGTTCATCTTCGTGGAGAGCAATATCAGCCTCATTAGACATAGGAGAAGGCTCTGTTTTGGCTGATGACAGAGAGTTAGTGAGAGCTGGAAGGACCAAGTTTCCTGAAATGTTCAGATATTTGCAAATGTCCTCATTCCAGTTTTGGAGCTAGATTATTTTCCTCATCAGGGCCTTCACTTTCACATAGACACGCAGGAGGCTGTGAATTCAGCTCACTTTGTAATTTGGCAACTCGTGGAGAAAGGTTGCTTTCAGTTTGTTCTGTCTCAGGTTTATAAGTAATTAGGTTCTTTTAGCACAGTTTCTAAGACCATTGACTAATTGACATAACTGTCGTGTCAATCTCCATTATGATCTGAAAATTTGAGGACTTGAATTTGTTTCTTTTTTTTGTTAGCGTCAATTAGTTATAAGGGGGTTTCATTTTGACATCTCTGTGTATGCACGAATGTACTCTATGAGACTCATTCCCCCTATCATTCTCCCCCTTACCTCTTCCCACACCAATCTTTTTTTTTTTTTTTTTTTGCTAGTCATGGTGCCTGAACTCTGGGCCTGGGCGCTGTCTCTCAGCTCTTCAGCTCAAGGCTAGCGCTCTACCACTTGAGCCACAGCACCACTTCCAGCTTTTTTCTGCTTATGTGGTGCTGAGGAATCGAACTCAGGGCCTCATGCATGCAAGGCAAGCGCTCTACCACTGAGCCACCTTCCCAGCCCCTTCCCACACCAATCTTAACAAGCTTTATCCCTCCATTTTCACACATGTACATAAAGTACATAGAGTATTTTGACCATAGTCACTCGCCTTAACCCTCTCCATTCTCTCTCCCCCCTCCCACTAGTACCCCCACTCCAGACAGGGCATTCTTTTCCCTCCTAATATTTGTTTTTGTTAAACACATGTAAATTGTTGCAAGGGGCTTTGCCTTTGTATTTCATATATGCACATACTGTAGTTTAATCAGCTTGACACCCTTACCTACTCGTAATTTCCTCATTATTTAACAGCTTTGAATGAGTTTGCGGCTTTCATCATCTCCATTCACAGATGCAATCTATTTAGACATTGTTCACCCTCTAATGTTCTCTTTTCTTTCCTTCCCTTCTAATATACTCAAGCAGTCCCACAATTGTAAATGTGTATGTGTGTGAACATATATATACATATATACATATATATATAGAGAGAGAGAGTCAGAGTCATATTGCTGTATATTTTTATACTTTGGGTCCACATATAAGAGAAAACACAAAACTTTTATACTCCTGAACCTAGCTTACTTTGCTTAATGTGACAAGTATCTACATTCATCCATTTCCTGCAAACAACATAATCATACTTTTCTTTATTGCTTGCTCTTGTGAATAATATTACAATGAACATGGGTGTGCAGGTGCTTCTGATATCTCCTGACCTTAATTCCTTTAGATAAATGTCCAAAGAGTAGTATCACTAGATCATATGTTACTTCTATTTCTAGCTTTTTGAGGAACTTCCATACTGGTTTCCATAATGGTTGTACTAGCTTATATTCCTATCAACAATGTATAAGGGGGACTGGGAAGTTGGCTCAGTGGTAGAGCTCTCACCTTGCATGCTTGAGGCCCTGGGTTCGATTCCTCAGCACCACATAAACAGAAAAAAAAAAGCTGGAAGTGGCGCTGTGGCTCAAGTGGTAGAGTGCTAGCTAGCCTTGAGCTGAAGAGCTGAGGGACAGCACCCAGGCCAAGAGTTCAGGCCCCACGACCGGACCCAAAAAAAAAAACAATGTATAAGGGTTCCTTTTTTTTTTTTTTTTTTTGCCAGTCCTGGGGCTCGAACTTAAGGTCTGGGCACTGTCCATGAGCTCCTTTTGCTCAAGGCTAGCACACTACCACTTGAGCCATACAACACCACTTCTGGCTTTTTCTTTTTATGTGGTACTGAGGAATTGAACCCAGGGCTTCATGCATGCTAGGCAAGCACTCTACCACTAAGCCACATTCCCAGCCCTAGGGTTCCTTTTCCACTACATCTACACCAGCATTTTTTGTTGTTGTTTGTGTTGTGATGGCCATTCTGGCTGGAGTTAGATGAATTCTCAGTGTTGTTTAGATTTACATTTCCTTTATGGCCAGGCATACTGACCATTTCTTCATATATTTAGTGTTTATTGGCCATTTGTAGTTGTTTTTTTTTTTTGAGAAGTGTCCATTCAGTCCATTTGCCCATTTATTAACTGGATTCTTGATGCTTTGGGATTTTAGTTCTTTGCATTTCCTATAGATTCTGCTTTTTAGTCCCTTGTCAGATACATAGCCTAGTGACTATATTTGTTTGTTTTTTGCTAGGTAGTTTTGAGCCAATAAAAAGAAATCTGTGAGCCGGGCGCTGGTGGCTCACGCCTGTAATCCTAGCTACTCAGGAGGCTGAGATCTGAGGATTGCGGTTCAAAGCCAGCCCGGGCAGGAGAAACCTTGAGACTCCTATCTCCAATAAACCACCAGAAAACCGGAAGTAGCGCTGTAGCTCAAGTGGTAGAGCACTCGCCTTGAGCTGAAGAGCTGAGGGACAGCACTCAGGCCCAGAGTTCAAGCCCCACGACCAACCAAAAAAAAAAAAAAAAGAAATCTGTGACCTAGTTTCTGGTTGCTTATACCTATAATCCTAGCTACTCAGGAAATATCATTTCAAAGCTAACTCACTCAAGCAGAAAGTCTGACTCTCTATTACCAATTAACCAACAAAATGTTGGACTTGAGGTATGACTCAGGGTCCTATAGAGGAGGAGGAGCCAATCTACAACACCTAGATCATATGACCACATTCACTTGAAAACAATATCTGTTCCTTAGACTAGCACTGTCTATGTAGATTTATTTATTTATTTATTTATTTATTTATTTATTTATTTATTTATTGTTAGACTTAGACTTGAACTCTGGGCCTGGGCACTGTCTCTGAGCTTTTGTACTCAAGGTTAGTGCTGTACCTGAGTCATAGCTCCACTTCCAGCCTGTTGTGGTTAATTGGAGAACAGTCTTATGGATTTTCCTGCCCCGGCTGGCTTTAAGCCTCAATCCTCAGATCTCAACCTCCTGCGTTGTTAGGATTACAGGTGTGAACCACCTAGTTTATTTTTATTTAAGTATTTATTTATTTACTTGTCAGTTGTGGGGCCTGAACTCTGGGCCTTGGTGCTGTCCCTCAGTTCTTCAGCTCAAGGCTAGCACTCAAAGCTAGCCACAGCACCACTTCTGGCTTTTTCTGCTTATGTGGTGCTGAGGAATCGAACCCAGGGCCTCCTGCATGCAAGGCAAGCACTCTATCACTGAGCCACCTTTCCAGCCCCAAACCTCCCAGTTTATGCGGATTTTTTTATTCCTCCAGAAGAGAAGGCTGTTTAGATTACAGTCTCACATTATTCCTCCTTATAAAAAAGTCTACTAGAGTCTAAAAATCCAATGTTTAAGACAAACATTGAAAAAAAGATAATCAAAACCTGAAGTAGGGGTAGTAATTGTTTTCAAATTCTCTTAATAAAAAAATTGTCTGTGTCTTCACAGATTTTGCTGGGAGAACTTGGAAAAAGAAGTTGCAAATTTAACTATCAATAAAGGTTAAAAATTCATGAGAAACTCAAGTGAAGTTGAAACTGAGTTGATCTTGAATGAAAGAGAACAGTGGTTCTATTCATTACTAGGAGTTGAATAAAGATAATGAATGGAATTACCGGGTTAAACAAGATTTCTTATTGTGAACACCTGATCATAATAAAATGAACACTTGCATCAGGATAAACTTATTAAGGACAAAACAAAGTAATATCGTTATTTCCTTTTTTCTTCAATTTACAGATTTATAGACTACTAGTAGACAACACAAAAATGTTATTGGAGGGCTGTGTATACATAAAGTTAGAAATATTTTAGTTTGCGGGGCTGGGAAGGTGGCTCAGTGGCAGAGCGTTTGCCTTGCATGCATGGGGCCCTGGGTTCAATTCCTTAGCACCATATAAGCAAAAAAAGAAAAAAGCCAGAAGTGGCGCTGTGGCTCAAGTGGTAGAGCGCTAGCCTTGAGCTGAAGAGCTGAGGGACAGCGCCCAGGCCCAGAGTTCAGGCCCCATGACCAGACCCAAAAAGAAAAAAAAGAAAAAAGAAATATTTTAGTTTGCTTCCAAAAAGTGAATCATTGAAATGATAGAAAGTTAGAGGACAATTAGCTCTACTACTTTTTTCTACTAAAAGACAAACATAAAAAAATTCACTAAAATTACCCCCAAACAAGCTCATGTTTCCAATCCTTGCTATTTGGTAAGTAGAAAATGAGAGGGCCAGGGTTCAAAACCAGTAAAATCTTCTCTCAAATGGTAGCTGGGCACAGTGCTACTCATGTCTTTCATGAGTACTGAGGTGATAGGAACCAGGTTCCAAGCCAGCCCAGGCAGAAAAGACTATGAGATAGATTTTATCTCCACAGAGGAAACTTTAGCAGTGGAATGTGCCTGTTACTCCAGCAAACACAGGAAGCCTAAAGTATACAGAAATAGCTCATGCACACCTGGGCAGGAAGTGAGACCCTATCCTAAACATAAGCAGCAAAAATCAGGGCTGAAAGCGTGGCTCAGGGAGTAGAACACTTGCCTACCAAATATACAGCCCCTAGTTCAAACCCCAGGACTGCAAAAACAAAAAAAATTAAAATTATGGGGGGGAAGAAGAAAGGTAAAAATCTACTATGACAAAAAGATTAGATGAGGAGGCAAGGACCAAAGATGACACACATTTTTCAGAAGATGAAAGACAAATGGATGGATGAAAACTAGCTGAACAAGAAAAGCGGAAAGCAAGTGACTTTAGCAGAAGATGCCAAAGAAAGGAGGAGGATTTGGGCAGTAGAACCACAGGAAGACTCAGGAATGAAATTTATTGAGAACCACAGAAACAAAGAGTGGAGCTTGAAAACAAGAAACTGGCCTGCCTATGTGTATTTTGGACAATCATCTTACTGAATTGCTTTTGTTTGTGTGTGTCCTTGCTGGGATTTGAACTCAGGGCCTGGGCACTGTCCCTTAGCTCTTTCACTCAAGGCTGGTGAACTGTCACTTGAGCCATAGCTCCACTTCCAGCTTTTTAATGGGTAACTGGAGATAAGTGTCCCATGAACTTTCCTTTCTGGGCTAGCTTTGAACCTCGATCCTCAGATCTCATCTTCCTGATTAGCTAGGATTACAGGTGTGAGCCACCAGGGCCTGGTCTGAATTGCTTTTTAAATATGAACTGAGAGTCAAAGATTATCAAACATTTGAAAGCCCTAACATAAAAGACAGAGGACAAAACACAAAACAAATACACTGTAAAATGTGTAGGTAACAATGCAGGTAACAGAAGAAAATTCCATATTTAATAGTACATCCTGTCTCCTCCTCTTCTTCCTCAAATTGTCTCCATAGCTACTGTTCATGTCTACATGCCATGTACCTAGTCACAGCAGGGCTATGTATCCATTATTGCTTTTCTTGTCTGAAGTTAATAACAATTGTTTTATTGTTTTTTCCCCAATTTCTCATGTAGCTATCATAAATGAAAGTCTTCTGTAGCTGGTCAGACAGCTCAGGGATTCTTCCAGTTCCCTGTTTTGGAGATCATGCTGAGACCTGCCAGTCCTCTCGCTTGAGAGGGTTTCATCTAGGAAGCTTTCTTTCTTCTTATGTTCTCTCTTCTCTTGGCTTGGATTTTTAAAGTTTTTTTATATTTTTATTTTTGTCAGTCGTGGGACTTGAACTCAGAACCTGGGCACAGTCCCTGAGCTTTCTTGCTCAGGGCTAGCACTTTACCACTTTGAGCCATAGCACCACTTCCAGTTTTCTGGTGGCTAATTGGAGATAAGAATGTCAGATGGGCTGGGAATGTGGCTCAGTGGTAGGGTGCTTGCCTTGCATGCATGAGGCCCTCGGTTCGATTCCTCAGCACCACATAAGCAGAAAAAAACGGAAGTGGGGCTGAGGCTCAAGTGGTAGAGCGCTAGTCTACAACTGAAGAGCTGAGGGACAGCAGCCAGGCCCAGAGTTCAGGCCCCACGACCGACAAAACAAAACAAAAAGAATGTCACAGACTTTTCTGCCCAGGCTGGCTTTGAACTGTGATCCTCAGATCTCAGCCTCCTGAGTAGTGAGGATTATAGCTGTGAGCCACCAGCTCTTAGTTTCAGTTGGATTCTTATTTCCTGAACACCACGTCTTTCTTGGTTAACTCTGTGTGTGCATGCACACATGTGTGCATGCATGCTGTGCATGTGTACACGTGCTCCCCACCCCCACCATGTGTACTCACTGCTACTGGGGCTTGAACTCAGGCCCTTTGATTTTTCACTCAAGGCAAGCGCTCTACCATTTGAGCCACAGCTTCACTTCTGGCTTTTTGCTAGTTAATTGGAGATAGTCTCAGAAACTTTTCTTCCTGGGCTGACTTTTTTCACTCCATAACCTTCAGATCTCAGCTGAATAGCTAGGATTACACTTATGAGCCATTAGCAAGTGGCTTATTTCCTCCTTTTGATGAATTCTGGACCATCTCCAGGAACATTTGTCCATCCACTCCCTGGCTTCTAAGTATGTTGTTGCTTTTCCTGTTCTCTTTGTCCTTGTGGGTTAATATCTCAAGAAAATTATTTTTTTATGATCTTCAGGATTTTAGGAGAGCATGCTAAATATATAAGTTTCATCAGTCATCTTTATTTGCAATGTAATTCCATTTCAGAATCCATCACTCCAGTTTTAGTTTGCAGTCAGGACTGGCGTTGAGCCAACACTGGAGGCTGGAAGATCTACAGAAAGTTATTCAAATAATTGCAGAAAAAATAGATGATGGCTAAGGTGTGTGCCATGGGATACAGAGAGGGTGGGCTTACCGGAAGCTGCTGTCATGACCCTGTTCAGCACCTGACATTAGATGTTCCACAGATTGATAAAGTAGATAGAGACAGATGGATATTTAGAGCTCCACACATTTATGAATTGTGTATTTATTTTTGTGTGTATATGCCAGTCTTGGGGCTTGAACTCAATGCCTGGGCACTGTCCCTGAGCTTTTGTGCTCAAGGTTAGTGCTCTATAACTTGGAGCCATGGTACCATTTCTGGCTTTTTGGTAATTAATTGGAGTTAAGCATTTTTCCTGCTTGGGCTGGCTTTGTACTGTGATCCTCAGATCTTAGCCTCCTGAGTAGGTAGGAGTACAGGCGTGAGCCACTGATACCTGGCTTGTGTGTTTATCTTAAGATACATTATAAAAATATATAACTAGAATATTAGACTGTGATTTCTCAGATAGTATTGTCGAGGGTGAAACTTAGAAGTTAGTTTGATTTTTAGATAGAAAGTCAATTGGAAATATTAAGAAAAGCCAGCTGCTGTTGGCATATGCCTGTAATCCTAGCTACTTTTGAGGCTGAGATTTGAGAATCATGGTTTGAATTCAACCTGGACAGGAAATGTGAGACTAGACTCTTCAGTCGAATTAAATGCCAAAAAGCCAGAAGTGAAGTTGTGGCTCAAGTAGTGGAGCTCCAGCCTTAAGTGAAAAAGGTCAGGGATAGCACTCAGACCCAGAGTTCAAGCTTCCCCCTACACACACACACACAAAAGAGACAGAGAGGGAAAACAGTAAGTGTAATTGGAGGGCTCTTGTTGGGGATCTGTGCTGAAGCAGTCCTGGGCCTCATTGCCTAGCATCAAGCCTGCCAGCAATAGCCAGGGCCTCTCTTCCCTTTATCTGTGCCCTTCCTGCTCTTTTTCTGCAGTGTTTTCCCTGAGTCTCTTCCTCCTTTGTCTTGTTCTTGAAATTTCCCACTCTGCCTATGTGTGAACAGCTTTCTCTCACCAGCTTCTTAACTCTGGCTTTTTGCAGTCTGATGAATAATGAGTTTCAGAGCTCCTACTTCTATGTTTTTTAAATAGATCTTTATGTCTAAAAGCTTTACAATGTGCCTTCTTTGAAACCTAGTAGACGATTATTTGATCATTTCCCCCACTTTCTCTTCTTCCCCTTCAGCCCATCAGGATCATCCAGCCTCTGTGAAGCCATTGTCACTTCTCATCCCAGGTCACATTTCTCATGCCTCAGAGAATTCAAGTGGGAAGCTCAGCTCCAGGAGCAAAAAGCCTGGTATTCAATCTGTGCATGGCTGAGCAAAAAGCCCAGATCTGAGAAAGTGTCTCAGTGGGAATAGAAACCTCCTGCCCTCCATAGCTGCTGGGAAAAGCATTAATCAGATATTCAACTCTAGATTCCAGCCAGGGCTGGGTCAGGGGGCTGCTACCCATTAGGGTAGACAGAGAGCAGACAACACAGAGATTTACAATGGAAATGACCATAAAGATAACTTCCTGTTTGGGAAGTTATCTACCTGTACTGAAAGTTATGGTACCTTTAGCTACCAGCCAGGGAAGTGTAGGATGCTCAGATTAGACCTAGGGTAATTCACAGAAGACAAACTGCTTCATCTTGGTGGCCCCAAGCAAGCTTCTGGGAGTCAAGGAAATGTGCTGGTCTTGTCTCTCACTCTCATGGCCCACAGGCAACTCTGGGATTAATCAGATCTGCTCCTAGTCATGTGATTTTAGAACATCCAGAGACTTAATTGTAAAATAATACAATGATCATTTCAGAGCAGAAAGAAGCAGAAAACTCAGGTGCTGATACCAAACTTCCCTGTTCCCTATGGAGGGGGCCACTGGGCCAGGATATTCTAGGCCCCACAGAGAACAGTTCATGTTCTCTGAGCCAAGGATTCAGGTGGTAGGAATGGTGGGAGTAATGTGGAGGATTCCAAGGGCAATAGAATCACTGGGAAAGAACTTATTAATGAGTCCTGTTAGAACCCCTCTTTAACATCTAAAAATACATCATAGGAAATCATGTAAATGAATAGTTTTTTAAAAAGACTACAGGATGTAAAAAGGATTCATCACAAATATAGCTCATACCTTACATTCCTAAAATAAAAATCTAAATTTAATCAATTTTATGTGTCTAACCCTTATCTTGTATTTAGTAAATGGTCATAGTATAAAAAGGGAAGAATAGCCAGGTGCCAATAGTTCACGCCTGTAATCCTAGCTAATCAAGAGGCTGAGATCTGAGGATCACGGTTCAAAGCCAGACCAGGCAGCAAAGTACATGAGACTCTTATCTGCAATTAGCCATCAGAAAACCAGAAGTGGCACTGTAGTTCAAAATGGTAAAACACTAGCCTTGAGTGAAAAAGCTCAGGACAGGGCCCAGGCTCTGAATTCAAGCCCCACAAACTTCAGGAGAAAAAAGGTAAGAACAGGAACTAAAGCCCCCTCCCCACCACATCAGCTGGGACAAAGTATTCATCAGACATCCAGCTTATATTCCAGCACAGGCTAGGTCACAAGGGTTGCTGCCCCTGTGTAACAGGTGGACTTTGCTGTCCATCCTGGCACACAAATGGTAGAGCATTAGCTATAAGTGAAAACTGCAAAGGAGAGCTTGAAACTCTGAGTTCAAGCCCTAATACTGGCACACACACACACACACACACACACACACACACACACACACACACACACAAAGCCAGCACAGGCAAGTACCCTATCTCAAAAACAAAATACAAACAAAAAGCAGAAGGGGGTCATGGCTCAAGTAGTAGAACATTTGCCTAGGATTCACAAGGCCCCAAGTTCAATCCCCAGGACCACAATGAAATAAATAAAACAAAGTAGCTAGACATCACTAGCTCACGATTGTAATCCTAGCAACTCAGGAGGCTGAGATCTGAGGATTGAGGTTTGAAGGACAGTCTGTGAGACTCTTATCTCCAATAAAATACCAAGCCAGAAGTGGAGCTATGCCTTAAGTGGTAGAGCTCTAGTCTGAATTCAGGCCCCCACGACTGGCACCTAAATAAATAAAGCAAATCAAGAGAAATTTGATAATTACAAATCAAACAGCTTGGAGGTTCTATTATCTACCTCTAAGTCTAACAAAAATAAAACATTGTAATAAAAGCCAACATCAATAGGACTCAAGTAAAGAATTGGAAAGGGAAAAAAACACTGCACACAATGATGCACTCACAGTATTACTTAGAACGTTTTAAGTAATTTAGAAACACCCTGCAAAGCTCTCACAATAAAGATATGGTTGAGTGTTTGGAGGCATGGCTCAGTTGGTAGAGCCTTAGCCAATGAGTGAAAGCAGTGGTACTGAGTTTAAATCCCAGTCTCAGACCTAATAAAAAAGAAATTAAAGAAATAAAGAGTAATCTATGCCATACGGACAAAATGGAACACGACATAACCATTAAAAATAGCGTGAGCTGGGGTGCAGCTCAGTGGTAGAGTATGTGCATAAGACCCTTACTTCAACCTAAGCACCATTAAAAAAAAAGGTTGTGTGATGGTCATTGCAACATGTCTATGTGGAAAAAATGCAGAAAGACAAGGAATATATGTGCCACACACCCATGCTAATGAGGTTAGAGGTGATTTCTAAGAATTTTTTATTGATCCGACTGAAATTTGCTAAGCTAGTGTTTCACTTGAGCCACATTCACAGACCAAGAAATACATTCAGTAGATGAGACTTCTTTTACTATGAAATGAAGTGCATAATAAAAATGGAAGTGTACATAGTCATATATCACATAAAAGAGGTGAGAGTAATTTCTTCTGGCTTCCCAAGGGAGCCATGGAGATGAATTAAGTGGTTTGAACTTCTTGGATCAAAATATTAGATGCTAGAATGAGTGAATGGTTTAGGTTCATTCTTTGAGACATTTCAGAACACTCATCTGTTGAGTGTTAATGATATTTTTTGACTTAATTTAATGGCATTAGGAAATGATCATGATTAATGCTGTTTTGGTTTCTAAAAGGTAGCTGGTAGCTCATACCTATATAATCCTAGCTACTCCAGAGGCTGGGATCTGAGGATTGTGATTCAAAACCAGCCTAGGTAGGAAAGTCCACAACACAAAAACAAACAAAAAAAGATTACAGACTGCATCTTCCCTCTATGCTTCTTTCTCATTCTCCTTCCTTTCTTCTATTATCCTTCCCCTTCCACCTGTCTCTCCTCCATTCTTCTCTCTCTTTCCTACCTCCACCATAGTTAGATTTATTTATTTAGCATTAAAAAGAAGGAAAGAGAAGGAATCTCAAAGAAGTTACCATGCATGCCTCAACACCTGTTCCTCCTCTACCTCCTCCTCTTCCTCTTCCTCCTCCCCCCTCCTCCCCCCTCCTCCTCCTCCTTGTTCTTCTTGTTCTTGTTCTCCTCCTCCTCCTCCTCCTCCTCCTCCTCCTCCTCCTCCTCCTCCTCCTCCTCCTTCTTCTGTTAGTTGTGGGGCTTGAACTCAAGGGCACTGTCCCTGTTCAATGCCCAGGTTAACACCATCACTTCTAACTCATTTCTCTCCACTTTTCTCTCCATGTACTGCACCCCCTCAAGTCCACTACCACCACTAGAACTAATTCTATGAATCTGCTATTAACAAGATGGGATCAAACTAAGAAATTCTGTGTATTTCTTTCCTTGTTACTTCTCTGGCGTGGCATGTTCCTGTATATTGATGATATAATAGGCCAACTTTATATCAGAACAAAAAGACATAGGCAGAGCTGGGAAGGTGGCTCAATGGTAGAGTGCTTGCCTTGTATACATGAGGACTTGGGTTCAATTCCTCAACACCACATAAGCAGAAAAAGCCAGAAGTGGCTCTGTGGCTCAAGTGGTAGAGTGCTGAAGAGCTGAGGGACAGCGCCTAGGCCCAGAGTTCAGGCCTCACAACTGACAAAAAAAAAGACATGAGCACAGGGAGATATTAATCATAATAAACATTTTAATAATTTCATCATAATGTTATATTTATTGAATATAGAACATGTTTCACATATTGAAGACTGGTAAAAATAAGTTCTTTAAAAAATGAGTTCTAAAAAACCCCATGAGTTCTAAAGCTGGGTGCTGGTGGCTCATGCTTATAATCCTAGTTATTCAGGAGGCTGAGATCTGAGGATCACAGCTCAAAGCCAGCCCTGGCAGGAAAGTCTGTGACACTCACCTCCAATAAGCCATCAGAAAACCCAAAGTGATGCTGTGATACAAAGTGGCTGAGTGATAGCTTTGAGTGAAAAAGCTCAGGGACAGCACCCAGGCCTTGAGTTCAAGCCCCAGGACTGCCCCCCCTGCAAAAAAAAAACAAAACCAGAAGTGGAGCTTTGGCTCAAGTGATAGACAGCTAGACAGCTAGGTTTGAGTAAAAAATGCTCAGAAACAGTACCTAAGCCCTCACGATAAAGATACTCCAAGCTTGTAAAATTCTCAAAAAAAGAAATTACAGAATGGAAGGTGGTTCCATTCCCCTACAGAAGAACGCTTAAAATATATCATTAAGTGAAAAAAATCAGAATACAAAATTAGGTCACCATAAGAGATTATGCAACACACATGTAGGCATATATCGCATTAAAAATGTTAATAGTGGTTATTAGTGAGATGGTGGGATTTTAAAGTTCCTTCCACATAGTTTCTCAAATATTCTAGATCTTTTTCTACTGTATTTTCTAGCTTCAAAACGAAGAGAAAAATTGAGGATGTATTAATAGAAAGCAATAACCAAGAGTCTGGGGAGAGTGCTGTCATGACACGAAGGGCAGGCAGGATCAGGAAGTGGCAGCCATTCACGGCTGCACTGTCAAGATCTACATTCAGTGAGGACCCTGTTTAGTCAGGAACAGCCTCTCAGGAGAGAGTGGCCAGGAAGACTTGGAGAAATAAATGGAGCCCAAGAGACTGAAATGGCGGATGAGACAAAATCTCATTAACACTTAGCTCAGAGGCTTCTCAGGATGGTGAGTAAAGCAGGATGGCTACAATCATGTACTTGTAAAAGGTTCATCGGGTCCATTTGCAGTGGGAGAGTTTCAAAAGGTCTAACTTTGTTCACTCAGAGCTGCTCAGTGTGAGCCAGCGCTAGAGAACTCTCAGCTTCTCAATGGGATAGGTTAAGCATTGTTGCTGCTGATATTATTGTTGGATCACCAACAATTATTCCTCCAAGTTGAGACAGATTCCTAATATTCCTGTGTTTCTCTTGACTCTAATTCTCCTCCCTACAATGAATTGAATGCTTGTGTTCAGTTCAAAAATTCATATGTTGAATCTTGCAGCCTTACCCTGCTTTGGTATTAGGAAATGAGGCCTTGGGGAGGTGGTCAGACCATGTGGGTGGAGCCCTCCTGAATGGGATCAGAGTCCTTATTAAAGAAATAGAGAACTTTCCTGCATCCTCCTGCCATAGGAGGCCTAGGGAGAAGACAGCTGTCCTAAACTCAGAAGAAGATACCCATCCAGCTGTGCTGGCACCTACAGCTCAGGCTTCCACCCTCCATATCTGTGGGAAGCAAAATCTCTGTTGTGTATTAATCACATAGTCTGTGGTATTCTGTTAACAACAGCCTGGTTGACTAAAACATCCCCCAAACCCACTGCTACTGCTTTGAATCAAACTGTCAATAATTCTTTCCCTTCTTCTCCTTTTCAGTCTTTTACATGGCATTTAACTTATAAACACCCTGAAAGGAGGGTACAAATACTCTGATGAATGCACTGTTTGGAAGAGCATACACACAAATGGATTATACAAATAACTGGGAGCTCTTGGCCAGAGGCCCAGCTCCAGAAGTTCCAGGTGTCAGGTCCAGCCCCTCACCCCAATAAGCAAGACAAACAGACAAGTAGAGATAAAGGGTAGAGAAAGGAGATTCATTATGTAGGGAAGAGCAAAGAAATCCTGTTAGTTCCATCTTCAGGGTACAGACATGAATTCTAGGTTTACATAAAGGCAGAATTGGGGAAAGTAGGAGAGAGATGTAGTTAAATTTCCCCAGACAAAAAAATAGCAGGCTTTATCATCATCTCGGTCTCAGATCGGCAAGAGGCTCGAGAAGCTGTTATTGTTGTCTTTACTTTGGTTCTCATGAGATGATTCCTCCTGCTCTGGGGTGCAGTCTCATTCTTACATGTAATTGTCTTCAGCTGGGGGTGATTTAGCCTGCACAGCTCAGCCATTCCTTTCCTTGGGAATAGTTTTGATCCTTTGTCATAAAGATGCTATCAATCAGGTCCTGTCCTTTCCTAAAACCCAACTCAAAGTAAAGAAGGCAAATGTCCAATAGAGGCAGGAATGTTATTATTTTTTTTGTCTTTTCTTTTTTGTTGGTTGTGGGGCCTGAACTCTGGGCCTGGGCACTGTCCCTCAGCTCTTCAGCTCAAGGCTAGCACTCTACCCCTTAAGCTACAGCGCCACTTCTGGCCCCTTCTGCTTATGTGGTACTGAGGAATCAAACCCAGGGCCTCATGCATGCAAGGCAAGCGCTCTACCACTAAGCTACCTTCCCAGCCCCCTGTCTTTTCTTTTTTGGTCCTGGGGATCAAACTCAGGACATTGCACTCATTAGGCAAACACTTTGCTATTGAGATATCTCCCAGTCCAGATGCCAAGTTTTTATCTTGCTTTTAGTTAACTCGGGGCTACTTAGCCCTTCCTTACTCAGAGGTCAGACTTTCAATCAAAAGCAGTTTCAAAGTACCTGTTATATACATATAAACTATATATACCAGAAAGCATATACATTTATGTGCAGGTTCAGATCCAATATATATTTTCCTGAAGCTTTTGGAAGTAGATTGATGACACCCTATCACCTCACTGCTCAAATCTCCAAGCACCAATGATAGTAAAGATATCATGATCATACCTAACATAACCATTCATATTCAGAGACCCGGATTGTCCTCAAATGGCTTCTATGTCTGTTTTTTTAAGTTTTTGATCTAAGACCTTATTCAAGAGCTACATGTTTTATATGAATGATGGATTGTGCTATTTGATTTTGAATAGATCTGTGTGTGTGTGTGTGTGTGTGTGTGTGTGTGTGTGTCGTGTGCACGCGTCTGTGTGTTCTGGGGCTTGAACTCAGGGCCTAGGTGCTGTCCTTTAGCTTTTCACTAAAGGCTGGCACTCCATCACTTGAGCCACAGCTTTGCTTTTGGCTTTTTTTGCTTGTTAATTGGAGATAAAAGTCTCATGGACTTCCTGCTTTGGCTTGCTTTAAATCACAATCCACAGATCTCAGCCTCCTGAGTAGCTAGGATTACAGGCGTGAGCCACTGGTAACTGGCTACCATTTTGTTTTTATTTTTGTTTTCTATGATACTGAATTTTTAACAAGTGTTTTAAAGATTTTTTTAAGCTTACATTAATTGTACAAAGAGGGTTTCATTGTGACATTTGACACATGCATACAGTATATCCCAATGAAGCTTTGCCCCTCTTTCCCTCTTCCTTATCCCCTCTTCCCTTCTAAAACCATTTCAACTGGTTTCATTGTTCTATTTTCACAATGCTAATCAACTATTCTGATCACATTTATGCTCATTCACCCTTTCCATTTAACCTGCCTCCTCCTGATGCCCTCAACAAACCCTAGTTAATTTTCCTGTTTTCCTTTTTCTTTTCTTTTCTTTTTTTTTTTTTTTTTGGGTCCAGTCGTGGGCCTGAACTCTGGGCCTGGGCGCTGTCCCTCAGCTCTTCAGCTCAAGGCTAGCGTTCTACCATTTGAGCCACAGCACCACTTCCGGCTTTTTTCTTTTTGCTTATGTGGTGCTGAGGAATCGAACCCAGGGCCTCATGCATGCTAGGCAAGCACTCTACCACTGAGCCACCTTCCCAGCCCCTGTTTTCCTTTTTCTTATTGTATTAATTGTACTAAGGGGTTTCACGATGGTATTGCAGATGTGCATATATTATATTTTATTCAGGATAACCCTCTCTATTGCTTTCTCTTTTTCTGCTGCCCAACTTCCCATTGATTAACAGCCTTCCTCAAGTCTCTTTATGCCATCTTCATACATAGCTTCAGTATATTTCAAAATTATTTAAAATTATTCTATTAATCTTTCTCCTCTTTCCCTCATCCCTCTAAATAGTTTTATAGTTAAAGAATCATGATTTCTCTCTCTCTCATGTGTATGTATTTATAATATATATAGTAATGGTATATATAGTAATAGTACATATGTGTATATAGATCCGCACAGGTGTATATGGTTATATACATACATATATGTATACATACACCACTTTAAAAATGCTAAAAAAAAAACAAAACCACTTTGTCAGCTCTGGGTTTGGGGGCCTAGGAGGAGGCTAAGGAAGAATGGGAAAGATCAGGGCTACCTTTCAATACAGACATATAGACATCCTTCAGTGACCCTATGAGTTGCAAACATCAAATGCATTTTAGAGAACCATTATTGGAGCTATTTTTCTGCTTCTGCCTTAAATTCCTGAACTTTTTCCCATTGAGGCATGAAAAGACATTAATGCGTTTAGCTATCTCTACAGGAGCCTATAGAGCTTATAGATAAAGAAGAAGAAAAAATGGAGAATCCCCTCTTCCCCGCCCAAATGTACATCCTATGTGAGTATTTTTAGGAGTAAGGGGAAATAGCCAGGCTCTTTTTTAAAAAAGAATTCTCATGGCTTTAATTTGAATTAGCTTAATTAGATGCTTTTCTCCTAACAATTAGTGTTAGCTAAGATAAACCGCCCCTTGAGAATCAGAGTTGTGATAAAGTATAGAGAAGAAAAATGAATAATTTTACGTATGAACTCCTGAACTCTGCTGGGGGCATTTCTAGATAGAACAGTTTTGGAGCTCATATTTCCCTAGACAAAAGTAAATTGGAAGAACAGGAGAACAATCTAAAAGAATGGGAGGGAGGTTCAGATTTTTTTTTTTTAAGAAGACATCCAGGATAAACTGTAATTACTTTGTAAACTCGCTGAAAGGTAGAGCTGCTGGGCCTCCCTAGATTTGTCCTTTCTAGCAATGCCAGAGTGAAAATGATGAATCCATTGCTCTTTGACTCTGTGTTTGGACAAATAGGAAATGGCCAGCTAGGTCTATGCTGATCTGGGGCTTTCATTTTCTGGCCCTTGCTACCAATATCATCCCTAGAGAAGAGACACAAACCTAGCTCAGAACAATGATGAGAGATGGAGGAGAGTTTATTTCTTCCAACCTGGGTCCAGGGTCTACTCCTACAGGCTAGAGCCACAATTCTGTGTTGCATATAGAGGAAGCCACAGCCTTCTGCGTATAGTTAGCTTTGTATCTCTCCCTTTTACTCAACAAGAATCCCAGTTGTGATGAGAATTGAAAGTTGAAGAAGATATAAAAGGGGGATGACTGTAAGTTTCAAGAGAAAAGTGTCACATTGGGGGTGTGGGGAGAGGCTAGAGACTTCATGCAAAGAAAACCTGCAGGACTGAATTGTGAGGCCATCCTGGCCCCATCTGAGCCCTGGACTGGTACCATCAACCCCCGGAGGATTCACCTCACAGCCAATGTTATGGGGACCAGAGTCTTGTTTCCCAGAGCAGAAGGAGGGCTGAACACTGATATGGTTGAGAGAGAGGAGGTTGAAGATGGGGGTGGGCATGTGGGAGATGGACTCTCATTCTTTTTTGGTTTTTGTCGGTCATGGGGCTTGAACTCAGGTCTGAGCACTCTTCTTGAGCTTGTTTGCTCAAGACTAATACTCTACCACTTTGAGTCACAGCACCATTTCCCATTTTCTGGTGGTTAATTGGCGATAAGAGTCTCAGAGACAAAAAAAAAAAAAAGAGTCTCAGAGACTTTCCTGCCCAGGCTGGCTTTGAACTGTGATCTTCAGATCTCAGCTTCCTGAATAGCTAGGATTACAGGAGTGAGCCACCAGCACCCAGAGGACTCTTTGTCCTGCTTGCACCCCACATTACACCCCAATAATATAATCAGATGTTAAACCCTAGTCCAGATCCCATTTGGCCAGAGGCATCCCCACAGAGTCCACCTGCCACTCCTTCCATGCACATGTCCAGTCTCAAGGCAGCCCTTCTCGTCCAGCCACTGTCAGCAGCCAGCACTACAACTGCCCCTGCCACTGCCCTCCATCTCAGCACCAACCCTGGAGGTGTAATACACAGGCTGTTCTGCTGCCCGGGCTCTCCCCGCAGCCTCCCAGATATCCCCAGAGAGCCAAAGGAAAGCTGAGCCTGCTTCCCTGACTAATGATCATGCTTGTGGGACAGGATGCAGCCTGTGACTCAAACTGTGGGGGCTCAGCAAATGGAAGAGAGAGTGGGAGGGAGAAGAGAGCAAGGCAAGGAAAACAGAGATGCGAGAGGGAGAAGAGAAAGAACACAGGACCAAGGGCCTCTGACCCTTGAAGCGATCAAGATGCTCTACAGTCATTTGAAGTACAAAAAGATGAGAGAAATATGTTCATATAACAGTCCGACCAGCCAGCTTGATATTACCTTGAAAGGAAGGGGGAGCTAAAGTTAAAATAAAGAGGTTCGTATAATTGCAAAACTAATTTGCAACGCAGTATCATGCATACCATGCATATGGATTCAGATTTCTATAAGCTTTGAAATCTTAGGGACAAGAATCATGGTGCTTTCTTTATTTGTCTTCCTTTCTTCCTTCCCTTCCTTCCTTCCTTCCTTCCTTCCTTCCTTCCTTCCTTCCTTCCTTCCTTTCTTTGCTTCTTTCTTTCTTTCTTTCTTTCTTTCCTTCTTTCTTTCTTTCTTTCTTTCTTTCTTTCTTTCTTTCTTTCTTTCTTTCTTTCTTTCTTTCTTTCTTCCTTTCTTTCTTTCTTTCTTTCTTGTGCCAGTCCTAGGGCTTAAACTCAGGGCCTGGACACTGTCCTTGAGCTTTTATTGCTTAAGGCTAATGCTCTACTACTTGAACCACAGCTCCACACCTCCTCCTCCTCCTCCTCCTCCTCCTCCTTCTTCATAGTTGAAGAGTCTCACTAGCTGCCCAAGCTAGCTTTGAATTGCGATCCTCAGATCTCAGCCTCCTGAGTTGCTAGTATTACAGGCATGAGCCATTAGCACCAGGCTCCATGATGCCTTTTAAGCCAGAGAAGTGATAAAAAATTCCCTCTGCCTCCTTCTAAACTATCCTAGTTTAGATCCAGTCTAAGAATCTGACTCTGGCTAGGAATAATATTTACATTAAAGACAGAGAGAGATATGGTGACCCTGCATTCCAATCTCAGTATCACACACACACACACACAGACACACACACAGACACACACACACACACAGTGTAGAGGGAGCTGATTTTGTGTCATTTTACAGTTGAAGAATTTGAGACATTAGACGCAGGGTGTACTTATGACCCAGGGTCACTGAGAACAGACAACATGCTTCGTTCTCTGCCTGTCTTGATTGCCTTGCTCCAAACTTAGTGTCTGCTAATGTTTTAACTGAGAGAGTGTTATGTAGTCACATCATTTTCTTTATATATAGTGGCAGAAGAGTGGTCTTCCAACAATATCCATATCACAATTCCTGGCATCTGTACATAGACTACCTAAAGCAGCAATGGGGACTTTGCAGATATAATTTGTGGGAGGATCTTGAGATGGTCTCAAGTGGTCACTAGGATTTTTGTAAGTGAGGCAGGAGGTTCAGACAGTGAAGGAGACATAGCAACAGAAGCAGCAGCTGTAGGGATGCAGGGCCATGAGCCAAGGAAAGTGGGCAGACTCTAGAGACTGGAAAAGGCATGGAGACAGATTCTTCCCTAGAGATTGTACATCAGAATCTAAGATAATAAATATGTCCTGTTGTAAACCACATTTATGCTAATTTATTATGGTAACATTAGGAAACAAATACAGGTCTTTCCATCTTTTCTTGCTTGTTGCTCTGCTTGAGAAGTCAATAGAAATTGTTAAATGCAGAAATCTCAGGCACATGTCATATTTTCTTAGTATTTTTCTTTGTCTAATTGATCTACTTCTCCTTTGTCTTTGATCTTTGATACCATTTTCAACTCATTCTATTCAATTGGTAAAGCTATCAATTGAGGTGTTCTTTTTTTTATCTTAATACTGATTCTGAGGCTTGAACCCAGGCTCTAGCCTCTGTCCTTGAACTTTTTGCTCAAGGATAGCTCTCTACCACTTTAGCCACAACTCCAGTTCCAACAAAAGGTCTCTCACACTTTCCTGCTCTGGCTAACTGTGAACCTTGATCCTCAGATCTCAGCCTTCTGAGTAGCTAGAATTAATTGGGCTTTTTATTTGGGTTATTGAACTTTTCATTCCCAGGATTTCAAGTTTCTTTGTTAAAAGGATCTCCACATCTTTATTGGGATCATCTTTCATATCCTCTTTTATCTTATTTCATTCAGTTGTTTATTTGACTTCACTTGAGCTTATTCAACAGTTTATTTGTGTCCGCTTTTGAGTTTAGGTGTTTGTACATGTTGTCTTTAACTTCACTGATCATTCTTATTGTTTTTTTTAGTTTATTGTTTGAAATTTCATCTGCTGCACCACTGTTCAAGTCATTTATTTATTTATTTATTTTATTTTTTGTCGGTCGTGGGGCTTGAGCCTGAGCGCTGTCCCTCAGCTCTTCAGCTCAAGGCTAGTGCTCTACCACTTGAGCTACAGCACCACTTCCGGTTTTCTGGTGGTTTGTTGGAGATAAGAGTTTCACAGACTTTCTTCCCTGGGCTGCTTTGAACTGAGATCCTCAGATCTCAGCCTCCTGAGTAGCTAGGATTACAGGCGTGAGCCACCGGCGCCTGGCTCAAGTCATTTATTGCACACATTTGGAGGTGACATGTTGCCTTGTCTTTTATATTACTTGTGTTTTTATGTTGACACTTATACACCTGAAGCCAAGTCATTGGTTGGAAGGTTTAATTGACTATAGTCTTTCTGATGCAATAGTCTCAGTGTTCAGGCAGCACAGTGTAGTGGCTGGGTTGCGGTGCTAGTTTTCCTCACTGGACTGGGAAGCATGGCTTCCGAGTGAGCATTCACCTGCTACTCAGATCACCAGTTCTGCCCTCCAGCACTGCTCAGATTGAGGTAAAGTAGCAGGAGTCTTCCACGGAAGGGTCAGTTGTGAGCTTGTTGGCTGTTCTCACCATAGAGCCTTTCCTTCTTTGCATACTGGAAGCCACTCTTGACTGCAGGGTGCTTTACAACTTTTCTGCTATAGCGCTTCCTCATGCTCCCCCAGTTTAAGTTCCCAGAGGCAGCAAGCATCCAAGGTTACCCCCAAATGTGTCAGAAAGTGGAAGGGGCAGAGTACTGAGTTCAGCACTTGCTGGAGGGAGAGTGAGGAGGAAAAGTCCCTGTGCCTGCTGATCTCAGGCTACTAGAGAATTCCACCAGCTGCATAGGGCACACGATGATTGGCAGGTCGTCTCCCTTTGCACAGGGGGAGGCTGTGAAAATCCCATGGTTCAAACTGTCTGCCCTTGGGGCCTCCATTTTAACTATCAGCAAACACAAGCCAAGATGCAGTTCCCAGGAGTGGGTTATAGTGGTTTCAAGCTCTGTCCCACAATTCAGGTCTCTGTGGAGGAGGAGTGGCTGTGGACAGCATATCATTCAGATGGATTTGGGTCTAGGGCTCTGATCCACCCAGCACTCAACACCTGCAGCTAAGATGCCGGCCCTGGAAGCCAAGCACTACTCCAGCCATCAGTTTGGTGCTTTGTTTCCACCCTAGCCTCAGATGATGGAACTCACTTCCGGCCAGGGATGATGAGACCTCTGACCAACGTGGCACCCTGTGCAGTTGGCAGAGTTCTCTGCAGCTTGAATTCTCTTATGGGCCACATCAGACCTTTCCCATCTCCTCAACCACCTCTTCTGGCTGGTTGTCACCCAGACTCTGGCAGGACTTCCCAAGAATAATCAGAGATGTGAGTATTCCTTATTTCAGGCCTCCAGAGTATTTCTGTTTCAAACAATAGGCTCTCTTTAAGATGGCACAGTGCTATCACTCCCTTAGATAAAGGAACAGCAGAGTGTGTTTCTTCACCGAGGCTAGTCTTTCACAGCAGAGCAGTCTCTATCTTACAAGTTGCCACACTGAGTTGAAGGCTTGTGGGAGGTGTGCTTCTTTTCCTTGCAGCTAGAATTTCATCTGTCAACAGGGTCACTTTGTGATGGGTTCTTTAGATTCCCCTCCCTTCTCAGGAAACCAGGATTGGCTTCTGAATGTTTGCTGCTTCTTTCTTTTTTTCTTTTTCTTTTTCTTCTCTTCCCTTCCTTCCTTTTCCTTCCTTCCCTTCCTCCCTCCCTCCCTCTCTCTCTCTCTTTCTTTCTTTCCTTTCTCCCCCTCTCTCTCCCTCCCTCTCCCTCTTCCTCTCCCCCTCTCTCTCTTTCATTGTACTTTCTTTCCTGTTGCTTCGGTTTCCAGACAGGAAACTCCCTGAGACTCTTATTTCCAATTAACCACTGGAAGTGGTATTATGGCTCAAAGTGGTAGAACACTAGCCTTGAATAAAAAAGCTCAGAGACAGCATCCCCACAACCTTCAAAAATAAAAAAAGAGCCAGGCGCTGGTGGCTCACACTTGTAATCCTAGCTACTAAGGAGGCTGAGATCTGAGGATTACAATTCAAAGCCAGGAAAGTCTGTGGGACTCTTAGCTCTAATAAACCACCAGAAAACTGGAAGTGGCACTGTGGCTCAAGTGGTTGAGCACTAGTCTTGAGCTGAAGAGCTGAGGGACTGCACCCAGGCCCAGAGTTCAAGCCCCACCAAAAATAAGTTAAAAAAAAAAAAGAGCTAGACGTGTTGTTGTTCATGCCTGTAATACTAGCTAATCAAGAGGCTGAGATCTGAGATCATGGTTCAAAGTTAGCCCAGGCAGGAAAGTCCGTGAGACTCTTATCTCCAATTAACCACCAGAAAACAAGAAGTGATGCTGTGGTTCAAGTGGTAGAGGGCTCACCTTGAGCTGAACAGCTCAGAGACAGCACCCAGGCCCGGAGTCCACGCTCCACAAAGGCAAAAAAAATTAAATAAGTAAATAAATAAATAAATAAATAAAGATTGAATTGGTGGATTCTTTTTAACAATTTTATATCTTTTTCAAGTTTAGATTTTCTAAAAGAATTAGAAGATTTTCAATTTTAGAAGCTCTAAAACTGAAAAGCCCAGAGATGTCTTTAGAGAGACTCTTGATACATTTTCTCCAGCTTATAAATAACACCAGACACTCCACGACTTTCCTAAACTGCACAACCAGTCTCAGTGGTTGTGCGTGTGTGTATGCACGTGCACACGTGCACATGCTAGTATTAGGGCCTGAGTGCTGTTCCTTAGCTTTTTCACTCAAGGCTAGCACTCTACCACTTGAACCACAGCTCCACGCCTGGCTTTTTGCTGGATAATTGGAAATCAGAGTCTCACAGACATTTCTGTCCAGGCTGATTTCAAAGCACATTCTTCAGATCTCAGCCTCCTGAGGAGATAGGATTACAGAGGTGGGTCAGCAGCTCCTGGTTCCCATTTCTTGTCTTTATTTCTCTTCTCTATTAGTCTCTCATCTTCCAAGACTGGTGACCCTACTTGCTCATTTATTGCTCTATTACTATATATAATAACTTCACTTCTCTTTCAATTTACTTCCAGTTCCTATGTTTTCATCTCTTCTCTTGGTTCTCTGCAACTTTTTTAGTTACTTGTTCATTTAATAATAAATATTTATGAAGCATGCCTCTTACTTCTAATCCCTCTGCTTACAAGAAGGATGGAGCCTGGTGTAATCCATGGCTAAGTCTGAGCTGCTATGGGCCCAGCTCTGCATGAGGTCACAGTCAAAGTCCAGGAAGAAAAGAACAGTAAAAAGAAGTCCAATTCTATTTGCATCACTCAAACCCTGTTAATAAAGACCTATTCCTAACTCAATAATATTTTATAAACATCTTTTTCTTCGTAGTTCCTTTTGCTCTCCATGTCTCCCTCTCATCATTTTCATTCGCCCTAGTCAAATCTTTGTGGCTCTTCACAAAGAATGATACTTATCAATTTAGGCCATCCACTGTTCTTTTTAGGCTCTGGTTCCCTATTGAGGAGTACAATTGATTGTGGAGGCCTCTAGAGCTGCTGTCAGTTTCTTAGTTATTCATAGTTTATGTGTAAGATCCTTAAGATTGAGGAGAGGGGAAACTCTGTAGCAGAAGTTGCATTGTCCCGAGAAAGAAAGGATATATATATATATATATATATATTTTTTTTTTTAATATAAACATATTACATATAAAGTTATAAATGCACATAAGTTATATATATAAATATATACATAAGTGTATATATTAGAATGTGTGTAAAACATATGTATTATGTATAGGTATATAGTTGTATACATAATATTATTGTAACTATGAGCCTATTTTGGAAGGAGAAGGGACAATGGAAAAGAGAGAATGATGAGGGTAAATAGAGACAGAGAGAGCCACAGAGAAGGATTTTCTAATTAAATGTATGCACATGTCAGATACCATGGTGACATCCCTTTTTGCAACTAATGTATCAGTAGCAAGAATTCAGAGGGGCCCTTATGATTGTGAGAATGTCTTTATGAGATATACTTAGTATGCACTTCTCTTACATTGGTTATCTTGATTCAGTGTCCCTGATCACCAGGCCTGTTCCACAGACCCCTGTAAATAACCCTGTCTGGCACAAACTTGCCCTTGGATGTTTTCCTCATCTTGATACTCCATAGTTACGAATTTCCTCTAAATTATCCATCCATCTTGCTGTATTTTTTTTGTTGGTCATGGGACTTGAACTCTGGGCTTAGGTGCTGTCCTTGCGCTCTTCAGCTCAAAGCGAGTGCTCTACCGCTTGAGCCACAGCACCACTACCAGTTTTCTAGTGGAGGTAAGAGTCTCACAGACTTCCTTGCCTGGGGCTGGCTTTGAACCATGATCCTCAGATCTCAGCCTCCTGAATATCTAGGATTACAGGTGTGAGCCACCAGCACCTAGCTTGTATTTTTTTATTAGAGAGTAAGAAAATTTCAGGGGCTGGAAAGGTGGCTCAGTGGTAGAGTGCTTGCCTTGCATGCCTGAGGCCCTGGGTTCGATTCCTCAGCACCACATAAGCAAAAAAGAAAAAAGCCGGAAGTGGTGCTGTGGCTCAAGTGGTAGAGTGCTAGTCTTGAGCTGAAGAGCTGAGGGACAGCGCCCAGGCCCAGAGTTCAGGCCCCATGACCAGACCCAAAAAAAAAAAAGAAAATTTCATACCAGCTGGATGCCAGTGGCTCATGCCTGTAATCTTAGCTATTCAGGAGGCTGAGATCTATGGATTGTAATTCAGAGCCAGTTCAGGCAAGAAAGTTCATGAGACTCTTTTTTCTATTTTCTTTTTTTTTTTTTTAGTCGGTCCTGGGCCTGAACCCTAGGCCTAGGCACTGTCCCTCAGCTCTTCAGCTCAAGGCTAGCGTTCTACCGCTTGAGCCATAGCACCACTTCCGGCTTTTTTCTGCTTATGTGGTACTGAGGAATCGAACCCAAGGCCTCATGCATGCGAGACAAGCACTCTACCACTGAGCCACCTTCCAAGCCCTCATGAGACTCTTCTCTCCAATTAACCAGCAAAAAGTCAGAAGTGGAGTTGTGGCTCAAGTGGTAGGGAGCTAGTCTTCAGCAAAAAAGCTAAGACACTGGGCACCCAGGTGCCCAGTTTAAAATTAATACCAGCTCATGAGAACAAAGAAACTTTATATCCCATCAACACATTTTCTGTTTTGTAGACTATAATATCTTTTCAGAAGGAATCTGGGAGTTTATACTGGGTAAAAATAAAAAATCCCAGCCTCTAAGCCTCCCCCTTCCCACACCATTTCATTGGCACATGTTGACTCAATTCCAATACTTTCCTTTGAGTCTTGACCTTACATGTCCTTTCTGTAGATTTCTCTGATTGAACCAAAGTTCAATGTTTGTTTGATTTGGTTTCCATGGTAGAGCTGGCAGGCAGAAGTCACAGACCTCTTCTCCCTTCCAGAAGAAGCAGGTTAAAAACTAGTGTCTGGTTTGGGGTCTACACTGGGGGAATGTTTGGCTTCCTCAATTTAGTGGTTATTAATTTGGTTCTCTTGCTGGAATAACAGAGCTAAGCAATCTGTTCTCTCTCAAATGTAATTCTGAGGCTACTGTCTTTTTTAAGGTATTTAATCTTGTAGCTCTAGCTTGGCCCCATGCCTCCTCTGTTTCACACTGTAGTTCAAAGTCGTTTTGCTTGGGTTAGAAGGTCTGCACAGAAACAGATTCATCTTCATCCTAATGAGAAACAGGCTCTTCCTGATTGGCATTCCTTTTGGTCTCCTAAGATACAGTACAAAAATCAAAAATTTTTTGGGGACGGGGGGAGGATGGGAAGGGATGGGAAGGGGAAACAAAGGAGGAGGCGACAATGCTTGATAAGAAACGTACTCATTATCCTGCCCATGTAATTGTAACTCCTCTGTTCAGTATTTTCACAATAAAAAAAAAAAAGAAAAAAATTGCCCTTTGATGCCATCTCATTAAATTTGCAATATCTTCATTTCAAATTATTTTCTCTAAGCTTTTACTTTTTGGGTCCAGTCGTGGGGCCTGAACTCTGGGCTTGGACGCTGTCCCTCAGCTCTTCAGCTCAAGGCTAGCGCTCTACCACTTGAGCCACAGCATTACTTATGACTTTTTTCTTTTTGATTATGTGGTGCTGAGGAATCGAACCCAGGGCTTCATGCATGCAAGGCAAGCGCTCTACCACTGAGCCACCTTCCCAGCCCCAAGCTTTTACTTTTTGAATAGTCAATATGTACACAAGATACAAAATGGTATTCATCAAGAAGATTGTCTCCCACCTTTCTCTCCTCTCAGCCCCTTTCCTTATGGCACTCACAGTTCCTAGAGTTTCTATGTGTTCAAAACACAGGTATAGTCAGGCCTGGTGGCTCATACCTGTCATCCTAGCTACTTAGGAGGCTGAGATCTGAGGACCAAGGTTCAAAGCCAGCCTGGACAGGAAAGTCTGTGAAATTCTGTCTCTAATTAACCACCAAAAGCTGGAAGTAGAGCTGTGGCTCAAGTGAAATGAACTCATAAACAGCCCTACAAGTGCTCTCTCATACATCCTCCAGAGTCAAAAAAGTGAAAATTCCCATTTTCATGTTTCACATCAGATCATACATATACATCCACAAAATGACAAACTCATTCACAAATGTCCTCACACACAAAACAGCCAATAAGTACACAGAACCAACAGATGCACAAGATGCAAATGTACACAGGCTCTGTCACACACAGTCATCACAACCAACCCATTGGTGTACACTCACACACCCACACATACACATGCAAACTTGTACCCACATAGACCCAGAATGTCTTAACAAAGTCAGATATGTGCACCATCCAGGGAGAATTTTACCCCTTGACTCTTCTGTGTGTATGTATGTGTGTGCTGCTGCTACTGGGTCTTGAACTCAGTACCTTTCATTCTGGCTCAGCTTTTTCTTTCTCTAGTCAGAGCTCTACCACTTGAGCCATACCTCCTGTTCCTCACCCATCTACTTCTAATATGTCTTTTCATATGCCTAGAAAAATCCCATATTTAGGTGTTACAACTCTGTTTAAAAATAAAAATGATTGGGGCTGGGCAGGTGGCTCAGTGGTAGAGCGCTTGCCTTGCATGCATGAGGCCCTGGGTTCGATTCCTCAGCACCACATAAGCAAAAAGAAAAAAGCCGGAAGTGGCGCTGTGGCTCAAGTGGTAGAGCGCTAGCCTTGAGCTGAAGAGCTGAGGGACAGCGCCCAGGCCCAGAGTTCAGGCCCCACGACCAGACCCCCAAAAAAACAAAACAACAACAACAACAAAATAAGAATGATTGCCAGGCGCTGTTGGCTCACAACTATAATCCTAGCTACTCAGGAAGCTGAGATATGAGAATCGCAGTTCAAAGCCAGCCCAGGCAGTAAAGTTCATGAGACTCTCATCTCCAATTAACCACCAGGAAACCAGAAGTGGCGCTGTGGCTCAAGTGGTCCAGCGACAGCACCCAGGCCTAGAGTTCAAGCTCCACAACCAACAAACAAACAAATCTCACTTTGGAGCTGGGAATGTGGCTTAGTAGTAGAGTGCTTCCTTAGCACTTGAGGCCCTGGGTTTGATTCCTGGGTACCACATAAACAAAAATAAATAAAACTATTGTTTAAAAAGTTCCCACAATGGGGGGCTGGGAAGGTGGCTCAGTGGTAGAGTTCTTGCCTCCCATGCATGAGGCCTTGAGTTCGATTCCTCAACACCACATAAGCACACACACACAAAAAAACGGAAGTGGTGCTGTGACTCAAGTGGTAGGGCACTAGCCTTGAGATGAAGAGCTGAGGCACAGCACCCAGAGTTCAGCCCCTATGACTGACCAAAAAGAAAAAGTTCCCACAATGGCTGGGCACTGGTGGCTCACATCTATAAACCTAGCTACTCAGGAGGCTCAGATCTGAGGATGGCGGTTCAAAGCCAGCCTGGGGAGGAATGTCCCTGAGACTCTTTTTTTTTTTTTGGGGGGGGGGGGGTCCGGTCGTGGGGCCTGAACTCTGGGCCTGGCGCTGTCCCTCAGCTCTTCAGCTCAAGGCTAGCACTCTACCACTTGAGCCACAGCGCCACTTCTGGCTTTTTTCTTATGTGGTGCTGAGGAATCGAACCCAGGGCCTCAAGCATGCAAGGTAAGTGCTCTTCCACTGAGCCACCTTCCCAGCCCCAATCCCTGAGACTCTTATCTCCAATAAACCACCAGAAAACCAGAAGTGGTACTGTGGCTCAAGTGGTAGAGCGCTAGCCTTGAGCTGAAGAGCTCAGGGACAGCACCCAGGCCGAGTTCAAGCCCCATGACTGACAAAAAAAAAAAAAGTTCCCACAATGTGGCCTAGGCTGACCTTGAATTCATAATCCATATGCCTGAGTATCCCAAATGCTGAGATTGTAAGGGTGTGTCATCACACCCCTCAGTAAGGTTCCTTTTTTTCTTGTTGTGCTAATCCTGAGGCTTGAACTCAGGGCCAGGGTGTTGTCCCAGAGGTTTTGTTTTTGTTTCAAGACTAGCACTCTACCACTTGAGCTCAAGTACTACTAGCCTTTTTGGTGATTAATTAGAGATGAAAGTCTCACAGACTCCTGCCGAGGCTGACTTCAAACAGAAACCCTCAGATCTCAGCCTTTTTTTTTGGGGGGGGGGGTGGGGGGTCCGGTCTTGGGGCCTGAACTCTGGGCCTGGGCGCTGTCCCTCAGCTCTTCAGCTCAAGGCTAGCACTCTACCACTTGAGCCACAGTGCCACTTCCGGCTTTTTTCTTTTTGCTTATGTGGTGCTGAGGAATCGAACCCAGGGCCTCATGCATGCAAGGCAAGTGCTCTACCACTGAGCCACCTTCCCAGCCCCAGATCTCAGCCTTCTGAGTAGTGAGGATTACAGGTGTGAGCCATCAGTGGCTTTCCTTCCTTGTGTGTGCATGTGTGTGCACGTATGAATGTATATGCACATATCCGTGTGTGTGCAGAATTTTCTTCTGTAGCTGCTCACAGTGGGTAGATTCTGTTTGTGTCACAGTCCTTTTGGCTGTTCATTCAGAGAGCAGAGATCACTAGGATTATAGCCCTGTATTAGTCAACACCTGCTTAACATTGCAGCTTAGCAGCAGACAGTGCCTGCCAGTGTTGCAGTTCAATGATAGGTGATGCCGGCTTGCTGTCGTAGGCTTCTCAGGAGTTAGACGAATGTTCAGAACAATGCATGAATGCAAAGAACTTTATTCAAAGAAGTCTCTTGGTCCAGACCTCTGGTGCTCTGTCTGTATCTATACATCTGCTCTCCCACTCTGTTGTGTGATCTCTGTTTCTGTCACATTCTGAGTCTAGGAACGCTGTGCAAATGAGGTACAGAACAACAATCCATCAAAGAAGACTTGACCAGTCACTGTGAGCCTGCAGAAAATTCAGTTCTCAATTAGGTCTGTCTCTGTATCTCAACTAAGACTAAGCCCAGAGGAGCAGGGCAGACACTCCATTCTCTCGAACCCATAGAGTTTTTGAAACAATCTTGCATTTTCCATTTTCTGATCTCAGTTTGCCAAACTTGCAAAGCTTTTTACTGCATGATGTTCTTCCAGGGACCTTGGGCCCAACTCATCTATAGAACTTTTTAACTCAATCTTCCTTTCATCAATACTAAAGTTTGAATAAAGGGCCCTGTTTTCTTGCTCATGGTTGGTGCTCTGCCCCTACCACTTAACCATACCTCCAGTCCATTTTGCAGGATAGAGTCTCTTGGACTTCTCTACTTTGAACTGAGATTATCGGTCTCATCCTCCCCAATAGCTAGGATTATAGCTGTGAGCAACCAGTGCTCAGTAAGTCTCCATTGCAGGTGACCTCTAGTTAGTGAGGTTAGTGAGGTGCTAGTGCCCCAAATCCAGGCAAGTCTTTTGATATTGCAGATCTTTGTCAGGTTATCTTTCCTGTGTTGAGTAACTAGAAACAAGTCTCAGGCAAGGTGGACAAGTTCTAGGGTGGCCAGCTATAGTATGGGCATCATAGGAGGGTCACACTAGCAGGGAACTGGCTGTAGCCAGGTGAGATCTGAGAGTCCAGGAGAGACTGGTTGGGTACGTATCTGTTCCTTTGTCATACACACTGTCCTTCCCAGGCCTAGATCCCTCCTCCCATGTTTCCTCTCATCCTCTGTCTGGTTTCCATGGACACCAAGATCTGTTGCAGGAACAGCATGAGGAGGAGAAAAACATCAGGTCAAGTCTGCCTTTTGAAACTTTCAGGCCCTTGAGAAAATTAAGCAGAAATTGTTTTTAGAAATTGTTTTTCTACATTTTTAAATTGAAGCCTAACATATTATACTAAAGTGCAGGATCACTAGTGTTCGGACACTGAATTTTTACAAAGTGAAATTACCCATAGGACTCCACACAAATCAAGATACAGGACATGCAAGGCAGGATGGTACATACCTATGATCCCAGAGTTCAAAAGGCTATGGCAGGAGGATTTCAAGTTCAAGGACAGCCTAAGCTTCATAATGAGACCCAATTTCCAAAAAAAGTACCATTCTGGACAGCAGTCTGGAGGTTCCTCAAAAAATTCAACATAGATCTTCCTATGACCAAGCCATTCCACTCCTGATCATCTACCCAGAACATCACAAGCCAGGGTACCATAAAGACACTTGCACATCCATGTTCATTGCTGCACTATTCACAATAGTCAAGTTGTAGAAACAGCCCAGATGCCCTGTAATCTAAGTAGCTCAGGAGGCTGAAACTTGAAGACCCTGGTGACCTGGTATCACCAGGAACTCAGGGGGCTGAGATAAGAAGATCATTTGAATCCATGAGGGGTTTTTTTGTGGGTTTTTGTTGTTGTTGTTATTTTGTTTTTTGTTTTTGTGCTAGTACTGGAGCTTGAACTCAGCTTTTTTACTCAAAGCTGGTGCTCTACCACCTGAGCCACAGCTCCACTTCCAGCTTTTTGGTGTTTAACTGGATTCTCATGAATTTTCCTGCCTGGTCTGGCTTCAAACCCTGAACTTCATGTTCTCTATGAAGTGAAGAAGGTTCTCAGCCAAGCTCCCACCCCCATGATATTCTGCCCAAGGACATGGGACATGCAATCATGAACTAAATCCTCTAAAACTGTGAGCAAAATAAATAATTCCTCCCTTATATTGTTTATTTCAGATCATTTCATCACAGCAAAGCAAAGCTTGACTGTCTAGTAAGGGACACTGAGAATTTGGAGCAGCTAGAATTCTCATGTCGCTGTTGGTGAGGGGATAAACTGGTAAAACCCCTTTAAAAACAATCTGGTAGAAGCCAGGCGCTGGTGGCTCATCTGGAATCCTAGCTATTCAGGAGGCTGAGATCTGAGGATTGAGGCTCAAAGCCAGCCTAGGCAGGAAAGCCAGTGAAACTCTTATCTCCAATAAACCACCAGAAAAACAGAAGTGGCACTGTAGCTCAAGTGGTAGAGTGCTAGCCTTGAGGTGAAGAGCTCAGGGACAGCACTCAGGCCCAGAGTTCAAGCCCCATGACCGATAAAAATAAATAAATTAATTAATTAAATAAAATAAAAACGATCTTGGCTGCGAAGGTGGCTTAATGGTAGAGCGCTTGCCTTATATGCCAGAGGCCCTGGGTTTGATTCCTCAGCACCACATAAGCAAAAAGAAAAAAGCTGGAAGTGGTGCTGTGGCTCAAGTGGTAGAGTGCTAGCCTTGAGCTGAAGAGCTGAGGGATAGTGCCCAGGCCCAGATGACCGGACCCAAAAAAAAAAAAAACGATCTGGTAGGACTTCAAAAAGCTGAATATATACATATTCTGTAACAAAACTAGTCCACTCCTAAATGTAAACAGATAGGTTAACAGGAGTAATTTTTCATTTCTTTTTTCCAAAGATAAGTGATTTTGATGAGCGTTGACTTCAAAACATTAAAATTGCACCAAACTGCTAATATACATGGCTAATTTGCAACGACCATTCATGTAAGCTCTTTTAATTGTTCATTATTAACAACATATTTCTCAATTTTGCATGGTTTTCTACCATTTCTGGGTCTTTGCTCAATCCTTACCTAAATTGTCAAAGAGTTGATAATAATAATACCTGTAGCCCACACTTTTAACCCTAGCTACTCAAAGATCTGCTGTTCAAAGACAACATAGGCAAAAAAGTCCACAAGACTTTGTCACCAAAATAATCAGCAAGGAGACAGGCTGAAGGCATAGCACAAGTGGTAGAGTACCAGCAGAGCAAATTCCAGGTTGAGTTCAAACTCTGGTAACCCACAAACAAACAAACAAAAGAACCCAGCAAGGTGCTGATGGCTTATACTTGTAATCCTAGCTACTCAGGAGGCTGAGATTTGAGGATTACAGTTCCAAGACAGTGAAGGCAGGAAAGTCTGAGTTATTTATCTTCAATTAACCACCAAAAAACTGGAAGTGGAGCTGTGGCTCAATTACTAGAGCACTCATCTTGTTCATAAAAGCTCAGGGATAGTACTCAGGCCCTGGGTTCAAACACCAGGATTCACACACACACACACACACACACACACATGCACACACACACAGCCCTATGTACCACAGTGCTGAAGATTTTCTGCTTTTTACTCATGTTTCATCATTCCCTTCTCTGATCCTCTTTTTCTTAAAATTCTTCATTAGGCAAGTAGGTGCCGTTAACTGCAAATAGATATGCAGGTTGGATCACAGGTTTGTGCCCAAATCTCTCCTCCACAGGGAACCAGACCAGTGTGGCCAGAGATCTGGGGAACAGCATGTGAAGAAGAGGAAAGCCACATGCAAAGTCCATTAGGTACAAGTACACTTGACATTCAAAGAAAAGAAGGAAAGCGGGATCTGAGCTCTTGTAGCAATCCAGCAGGCATCCCAGAATGTTTCCCAAGGAATCCGTGCCTTATTCTGGGCTCAAATTCCTTGTTAGAGTTAACGACATTTCTGTCTGTCTTTATTACTCTCACTTGTCATACATCCTTATTGCTCCTTCCACTTCCTGTTGGCATCTTTGCTTCCTTGTCTTGTCACTTTCAAGATGGCTCAGTCCCACGACTGGCAAGTTGGTGCTGCTTGTCATATGGGAGCTCAGCTGTAGGTGTGGGTGTGGGTGGCGAGGTCCAGCTTCTGTCTAAGTAGTCCTGTGAATTATGGAGACTTTTTCATCTTGCTGGCTGGGTTCCAAGAGAGCCAGAAGGGAATCTGTATTGCCTTTTCTGACCCAGTTCAGGAGGTGGGCTACATGGCTGACACTATAGACACAAGGCCACCCAGATTCACAGGAGAGGGAGCACGGACTCTTCACTTCCCTAGGACTGTTTGCCCTCTTACAAAAACATCATAGGAAAACCTTAGAGAGATTATGCTAAGTAAAATAAACAAAAGGCCAAATTTGTGTATTCTACCCAAGTGGAATGAGTCTTACCACGGGTAGGAAGGAGGGGAGATAGGAAGATTGTGTTTAATGGGTACAGATTTTTCAGAATGGAGAAGTTCTGTAGATGAATTATGTAATGCCACCAAAATGTACAATTAAATATGGTTCAAATGGGCCAGGTACTGGTAGATTACTACTGTAGTCCTCATTACACAGAAAGCTGAGATCTAGAGGATTGCAGCTCAAAGGCTGCTCAGGCAGAAAAATCCCTGTGACTTCATCTCCAATTAACAAGCAAAAAAAAATCTGTACTGGAAGCAAGGCTCAAGTGGTAGAGTATGAGTCATGAGTGACAAAGCCAAGTGTGAACCCAAGGCCTGAAATTCCAGCTATAGGATTGGTGCACATGCGTGCACACATAGAGAGTTACATGTAATGAGAGATACAATATAGCCATTTTTGGAGAATACAAACTATGACATGGCCTTTGAGCTCATTAAGAGTGGGATGAAGCCAGGCATCAGTGGCTCATGCCTATAATGCTAGCTACTCAGGAAGCCGAGATCTGAAGATAGAGGCTAAAAGTTAGCCTGGGCAGGAAAGCGCATGACTCTCTTATGTCTGATTAACCACCAAAAAGCCAGAAGTAGAGCTGTAACTCAAGTTGTAGAGTGTTAGCCTTGAGTGAAAAAGCTAAGGAACAGAACCCAGGCTCTGAGTTCAAGCTCCAATACTGGAACAATAACAATAAAAAAGGAGGATAGGTACTTAGCTTTTGATACAATGTAGTGCACACTCAGAAAGCAAAGCCCGTACACTAATAAAACAGAGAGTACTACTCAGAGCCTATGTGCATTAACATGTATTACTCGGGAGAAACCCATCCCCCTGCCAGTCATTTCTCCAAGGCTTTAACTCCCTTCCACCATCTGCTAGATTTCTGGGCAATTGCTCCATCACTGAGCTATGTCCCCAGCCCATCTGCTGGTATATATTACCCTTCAGAATCCCTGGGTCCTTTTTTGTATTCTTTCCAGAGTTTATAGCTGTCATCAGTAGGAAAGTTGGTCTAGTGGAGTTGGCACTATCCTAAAGAAGCAGATCATCTCAGGAACATTGAATTTGTAGATTAAAACTTTCCCACAGAAAACTGGTCACAGCCAGGAACCTGTGGTGCACATCTGTAATTCTAGCTACTTGAAAGCCAGAGATTGGGAAAGTCATGTTTCAAGGGTCCATCTCATCCAATAGCTGGCTATAGTAGCATGTGCCTCTCATCCCAGCATAAATAGGCAAATCACAGTACAAGATAGCTTAAACAATAAACAATGGTCAGGAGGCAGTGGTATACAGAAGCACAAATAGGAAGATCACAGTCCAGGGCATAATGTAAAACCTAGCCTCAACAATAACCAAGACAACCAGGTGCTGGTGGCTCATGCCTGTAATCCTAGATACTCAGGAGGCTGATATCTGAGGACTCTGGTTTGGAGCCAGCCCAGGTGGGAAAGTCTGTGAGACTCCTGTCTCCAATTAGCAACAAGAAAACGGCAAGTGGTAGTGTGGCTCAAAGTAGTAGAGCACTAGCCTTGAGCAAAAAGAGCTCAGGAACAGTGCCTAGGCCCTGATTAAGCCCCATGACCATTAAAAAAAAAAAGCTCAAGTGGTAAAGTTCTTAGAGTTCAATCCTTTACTATTGTAAGAAATAAAATAAAATAAGTCACCTGAGGAAAAAATGGCTTAAGCAGTAGAGTTCTTGCCTACCAGGTATAAAACCATGAGTAAAACTCTTACCACCCAGTATTGGGGAAAAAAATTGATCACTGACAAATTTTGGGTAACTTTTTCATGTGTAGATTAGTTTTTCATTGCTGTATAACAAATCACGAAAAGTTCACCGCTTCGGACATGACATTTAAAGCCACAGAGATTTCCAGGCACTGATACTTCATCAGAAATCTCACAAGGTAAACTTGAGCCATCAGGCAGCTAGCCATGTTCTTATGTAGAACACCAAAATTCACTCAGGTTCTTGGCAGGATTAAGACATTTGAAGACCTACGTACTTATTTTCTTACTAGCTGTTGGCTAGAAGCATCTCTTTGTGAGTGTGTATATGCGCACGCATGCGTGGGCATGTGTCCTCACACACTGATGCCAATACTAGGGCTTGCATTCAGGACCTGATGCTATCCCTTAGCTTTTTCACTCAAGGCTGATGCTCTTAACACTTGAGCCACAGCACCACTTCTGGCTTTTTGGTGGTTAATTGAACTTTTCTACACAGGCTGGCTTTGAACCTCAATCCTCTGATCTCAGCCTCATGAGTAGCTAGGATCACAGGCATGAGCCACCAGTACCTGGCTGGCTTCAAACTTTTGATCTTCCTACTTCATCCTTCCGAGTACTGAGATTACACGTCATCATGCTTGGCCAAATATGTTCTAATATATGGATTTAGATGCACACATGTTTGTATTTGTATTTTTTCAGCCAACTGAAAAAGCCAAGAACAAGTACACATTAGTACCAATGAGCAAATCTAGCAACCAACTCTAAATGCCATTCACCATGAAAAGGACCTAGGGAAACAGAGCTTCTTGGTGTTACAGAAAGAAAGAAAGTATTCAAAAAGTGGTAGAGACATATCAAAAGGACACAAGAAGCCAGACACCTAGCAGCTCACACCTGTAATCCTAGATACTTAGAAGGCTGAGATCTGAGGATTGTGGATTGAAGCCTGGGCAGGAAAGGCTGTGAGACTCTAGTTCCACTAAACTCCCCAAAAAAGCCAGAAGTAGAGCTGCAGCTCAATTTTGGGTCGAGCACTAGCTTTAAGTATGAAAGCTCGAGGTCAGCGCCCAGGCCCAGCGTTCTAGCCCCAGGACCAGGGGGGAAAAAAAGAAGATATAAGAGCTGGGAGCTTAGTGGTAGGATGCTTGCCTAGCATGCTCCAGGCCCTGGATTTGATCACCAGAATCTTAAGGCACTTAGGAGATAGACATCAAAATAAATAATAGTAATCACAGAATAATCAAGGAGTAAAATAAACACACAAAAAGCTATGTTGATATGTTAATAAATGAATGAGAAAGAAAATCTGTCCTTTATGTTAGAAAATTAATAGAGGTAGAATAATGGAGCTAGAAAAATCAGCATTTTCACCCGTCACAGTGATAATCTCCTCAACTGTGAATTGAAGTCTAAACATTTGTTGGTGGAAGTTCAAGAAAGAAAGGAATTGTATAAAATGTCTAAGCATTTCATTACAAATTGTTGTTTTAAAAGGGGAAAGTCACCTTTCTGTGAATTAACCTTGTAAATACCTCTTTGCCATCTAACTGAAGTTGCTTTGGGTATGGCTTACTTGGTAAAGCCCTGCCTAGCACTTGTGAGAGCCTGGGATCAATCTCCAATATAGGGAGAAAAAAAATTTTTTTTTTCATCCTTTGTCAATGTTTGTGATTTCTGTACCTTTTGTCTTATTTGGAAGTGTATGTGATTTGGGAGGGTAAGGGGGAACACAGAAATGGGGAGACAAAGGGTGAACTAATGCAGTGGTGATTCTCACCAGACACTATGTTGAAAGTGAACCATATAACTTCTGGGGGAGAGGGTTGGGGAGGGAGAAAAACTAGGAGAAAATGAGGGAAGAAGTGACACTATTCAAAAAGAAATGTACTCATTACCTGACTTGTGTAACTGGGACGCCTCTATACATCATCTTTATGATAAAAAAATAAAAATTAAATAAAAAATAAGATAAAAATAGTATGGGGGAAGAAAAATAACTAAGATAACCTTGTTAATTAATGGAACAAAGTACCACTAAAATTTTCTGATAAGATGTTCTAAAAAGGACATCTCTGTGGCTTTCCACCTAAACATAACCGAAAACTAATTACTAGAACATGCTAGACAAACACAAATTGAGGTGGTTCTAAAAGCAACTGTCATTTTGAAAGACAAAGAAAACCTAAAACAACAGGAATCATTTCAGATTAAAGAGGATTAAACATATGACAATTAAATGGCTCTAGATTAAACCACAGAGCAGCTGACTGAATGAATATAGCTATAAAGAATATTATTGAGACTAAGGGTAAAATACGAGTGTGAATTATAGACTACTTCAAAGTTTCCTACTTTTTGTTTTGGTCATGACTGTAATGTCCCCCCACCCGCCCCCAATTTTTTTATTTTTTGCTCAAGACTGGGTGCTCTACCACTTCCAGATTTTTTTTTTTTTTTTGGTGGTTAATTGGAGATAAGAATCTCATGGACTTTCCTGCTGGGGCTAGCTTCAAACTGTGATCCTCAGATCTCAGCCTCCTTAGTAGCTAGGATTACAAGTGTGAGCTGTTGGCACCTAGCCCAATAGATTTTTTTTTCATATTGCCCTTTTTACAAAAGAACTATCTAGATTCAGAAAATGTATTACTTATTGTCTTAACAACTTAGTAGCAATTTAAAAAGCCAATACATATCAATTGAAAGCCAAAGAATATTTTTCATTTTAAATTCCTGATTACAAATGAAAGGCACGTGTCCACTGGGCACTGTGGACAAGACCATCCTATCCCATACTGATTTTTGTATGGTGCCTTGGAAGACCCAGTTTCCCCAAGATATGACGTATGCAAGGACTATGGTGCCATCTATAGTTGGAATGGTAAAGGACTTCAAGCTAGCAGTTTTGCAGTCTATCTTTGCCTTGAAAGTTTGGAGCCCACTGTGCATTCATGTGGGGCTGTAAGATATCTCTATGTAGTTTCAGAAACACAAGATTGTATAATGGAGATGTTTAAATGTTGTAGATAAATACGTTGTTGTTTTGTGGGAGAAAGTCCTCATTTTTAGGAAATGCACATTAAAATACTTACCAATAAATAAATGTGTGTGTGTGTGTGTGTGTGTGTGTGTGTGTGTCAGTTGTGAGTCCTGAACTCTGGGTGGGTGCTGTCCCTCAGCTCTTCAGCTCAAGGCAAGTGCTCTACCACTTAAGCCACAGCGCCACTTCCAGCTTTTTTTGCTTATGTGGTGCTGAGGAATCAAACCCAGGGCCTCATGCATGCAAGGCAAGCACTCTACCACTGAGCCACCTTCTCAGCCCTATGTGGTCAGTCTTTTTTTTTGGTCGGTCGTGGGACCTGAACTCTGGGCCTGGGCACTGTCCCTCAGCTCTTCAGCTGAAGGCTAGCACTCTACCACATGAGCGTCAGCCCCACTTCTGGCTTTTTCTGCTTATGTGGTGCTGAGGAATCGAACCCAGGGCCTCATGCATGCAAGGCAAGTACTCTACCACTGAGCCACCTTCCCAGCCCCATGTGGTCAGTCTTTAACTCACATTTTCTAGATGGATAGAAAGCAATGTTTTTTCCTACTCTAAATTGCTCTTGAGCCATCCAGCTGGAGCCTGTCATTTTTCCATAAAGGTGAACTCTATTAAACTCCTTGCTTTGTGTGCAGGTTAATTTCAAATGATTAAAAAAATGTGTGCATATATGTACATGTAAATAGAGGTGCACATAAAACAATGCACATAAATAAATGGGACATGATAGTAATAATAGATGAATTTGGAAATGTATATAATATTTAATTTTCTCTTGTATCTAATGCTGCTCTAAAAAATAAAAGTGATTAGCTGGGCGCTGGTGGCTCATGCCTGTAATCCTAGCTACTCAGGAGGCTGAGATCTGAGAACTGTGGTTTAAAGTCAGCCCAGGCAGGAAAGTCTTTGACTCTTTATCTCCAGTAAACTACTCAGAAACAGCTGGAAGTGTGCTGAGGCTCAAGTGGTAGAGTACTAGCCTTGAGCACAAAGAAGCTCAAGGACAACACCCACGGCCTGAGTTCAAGACCCAGGACAGGCAAATAAATAATAAAACTGATCAAGAAACGACAGGACAAAATACACACAGGACAACAATCCTGCAGACCAGAAACAAACTGAGTTCCTTTGTCTGTCATAGATCGCACACTTTGGAACACAGTTCATTAATGTGAAATCATTAAGGTATGCCTGTCAAGCCAAGCCTCACAAAGGAGGCTGAGGCTGGATGGTGATTTCCTAGTCAGCAAGGGCTACATAATGAGACCTTGTTCTCTTAAATAAAATAAATGTATTAGCCAGGTACTTACTGCTGGCTCAAGCCTGTAATCCTCAGGAGGCTGAGATCTGAGGATCACGGTTCAAAGCCACTAAGCAGGAAAGTCTGTGAGACTCTTACTCCAACTAACCACTAGAAAACTGGAAGTGGGGCTGTGGCTCAAAGTGGTAGAGCACTAGAGCCTTGAACAAAAAGAACTCAGAGACAGTGCCCAGGCTCTGTCTTCAAACCCCATGTCCAACCAAAACAATAAAATGTGTAATTGAAATTTATTTCTAAGTTTGGTTAGTTTTTTTTTGTCAGTCCTGGGGCTTGAACTCAGGGCCTGGGTGCTGTCCCTAAGATTCTTTTGCTCAAGGCTAACACTCTACCTCTTAAGCCATAGCAACACTTCCAGCTTTTTCTGTGTATGTGGTATTGAGGAATGGAGTCCAGGGCCTCATGCATGCTAGGCAAGCACTCTACCACTGAACCACCTTCCCAGCCCTTTAAGGTTGTTTTAAGGAAACAATTTGAATTATCAAAAAGTTAAATTTAATTTAAAACTCAGTGTATAACTGTATAAACTGGAACAGTAAGGAGGAAGTGGAGGGTTTTTTGTTTTGTTTTGTAGTGATACTGGGATTTGACCTCAGGGCTTGTGCTTGTCAGGCAGGCACTCTACCATTTGAGCCACATCCCTAGACTGAAAGAAATGAATAACATAAAACAAAGCAAATGGCCAGGCGCCGGTGGCTCATACCTGTAATGCTAGCTACTCAGGAGGCTGAGATCTGAGGATCGTGGTTCAAAGCCAGGTGTGGGCAGCAAAGTCCATGAGACTCTTCAATAAATAAACAAAAAGCTAGAAGTGGTGCTCTGGCTCAAAGTGATAGAGGGCTAGCCTTGAGCTTTCTAAAAAAGCTTAGGGACAGTGCCTAGCCCCACAACCCACAAAATTAAACAAAAGTAGTTATTTGGAGGGAGGTAGCAAACTGAAGATGGAGAGTATTAAATGCATAAATATCTTCCTAAGTGGCCTCTTAACAAAAAGATGTGGGGATGGGGGTGGGTGGGAATGGAAGGGACAGGGCTCCTAGGAGGTGGGGGTGGGGGGGGTGGCGGCACATGCTTGGCAAGGCCAATATGGCTGTTCTGGGCTGGGCAGCAGCTGTTGCTACTAGGATTCTGTACCTGGGCTAGCAGCCCAGGTAGCAGGTCTCAGGAAGCAAAGTAATGATGGTGATGGTCTCCAAAGAAGTCCTGTCTTTGCAATCTATATGAGACTGTGTATGTGGATAGAGGGTAGCATGTTTGATTGGTTTTTGAGTGCAGACAAGAAGAAAATATAGCCAGGCTGGTCTCAAACTCGTGATTCTCCCACCTCATCCTCATTTCATTACTGTCATGTTCAACCACAACCGGCAAGTAGACATGTTGGCAAAAGAACTTCTTGGGGATGCAGACTTTCCAATACATGTGCCAAGAAGCGGTGGGGCCAATTCCCTCACCTACAGGTCAACTCTTTTTCACCCACATATAGCCTTCCCCCTGCATCCCAGCCCAGCCATGCTGGATGACCCCGTGTGCACATTTTTCTGCTGGCCTGTATCTTTGTATGCGCTGATCCATCAGACTGGGAGATCTGTCAACCCTGATCCCTCTACCATCCAGGCTCATTTTTCTTTTCCTTGAAAACACTTGCCCCACACCAGCCCAATACTTGTTCTACGGCAATGACCTCTGTACTTGCCTATGAACCTATTTCTTTATACAGGGTCTGGTTATGTATTCCAGGCTGGCCTTGAACTGAAGATCTTCCTGCCTCAGCCTCCTGAGTGTTGACATCACCATCATGTACTTGAGCACCTATGTTGGCTAAACGCTCTTCAAATCATAAAACAAGACCAAACCTGAACTAGCACTAACACGCTGAGGCTCAGAATGGCAAGTCTTCACCTGTTATCTACAGTCAGCTGCTGCCCTACTACATTGTATATTTTTGCATTGTTCTGAAAACTTTGCTGGAAATTTCAAAAGATGAAATGCAATACCAAGTTTTAAGGCATATGCATTCAAACAACTTTAAATGTTAGTTAGAAATACTTGGGGAGGGCTGGGAAGGTGGCTCAGTGGTAGAGCATTTGCCTTGCATGCATGAGGCCGTGGGTTCGATTCCTCACCACCACATAAGCAAAAAAGAAAAAAATGGAAGTGGCGCTGTGGCTCAAGTGGTAGAGTGCTAGCCTTGAGCTGAGGGACAGCATCCAGGCCCAGAGTTCAGGCCCCACGACCGGACCAAAACAAAAACAAAAAACAAAACAAAAAAGGAAATATTTGGGGAGAGGGAGATAGCATGTACCAAATGTACAAACCTTAATTGGGGAAGTACTATTGAAGTTTGAAGGTGTATTAAAGCAGGTGCCTCACATGTGCTAGGCAGGCACCTTACTACTTGAATCACTACTTCAAGCCTTTATTTCAGTGTTTTGATTTTTGCTAGAACCACTATCCTCCTAAGGCTTTAGTAGCTAAGACCATAGGTGGGCACAAGACCACACCTGGCTTGTTGCTATGGGGATAGGACGACTTACCTTTCTGATTATCCACCAACTCACTGATCTCCCATAGTTCTTACCACCATATACCCTTATGCCATCATAAAACATCTATTGATGGCTGACTCCAGAATTCATGGTCATACCAAATTTTGCAGGTCCAAAGTTGATTCATGCTTTCTTTTTTTTACAAAGACTAGAAAACAAGAGCTAACTTTCTCACTTCCAAATTAATATACATGCACATATGGCTATATATATTTACCAGAGGGTCAAAAGTCAATATAAAAATAGTCTTTTAATCTTTGGCATCTTTTTTTGAGATAAGTGTCTTGTTACATAGTTGGGCTTAACTCTTAGGCTCAATGGACACTTCCCTCCCACCTTCAGCCTCCAAATTAACTGGGACTAAAGATGTGTGTGCACAGTTTTCTGCTTTCAGTCTCAATAGTATCATATCTAAGTGAAATGAATGACGTAATCATTCTCTTGGAGTAAACATGAAACATCAAAAAGTTTAGTGATTAAATCATGAGGTCTGGGGCTGGGAAGGTGGTTCAGTGGTAGAGTGCTTGCCTTGCATGCATGAGGCCCTGGGTTCGATTCCTCAGAACCACATAAGCAAAAAGAAAAAAGCTGGAAGTGGTGCTGTGGCTCAAGTAGTAGAGCGCTAGCCTTGAGCTGAAGAGCTGATGGACAGCGCCCAGGCCTAGAGTTCAGGCCCCACGACCGGACCCAAAAAAAATAAATAAAATAAAAAATAACTCATGAGGTCTGTATCTTGGATTTGTAAAGAAGCATTATTTCAAGCTATATCAAAATTCTAACTATGACTCAAAAGAATTCTAGACATTTTCCAGAATTGTTGTATTACTTTTTATGAAAATTCTGCAACCAATTTTTTAAAAGTTAACCATCTTTTATTAACTTTATGTAAAAAGACATATCCTCTAGGACATACCACCTGGAACCAGAGTTCACCCCCTGCTCTGTTTACCCACTGCACTGCTTGGCTGCCAGCCTCTTATCTCTCTCTTCAGCAATGGTGAGGCGGATTCCTTTTCCTCGGGGAAGAGAAATCCAAGGCTTATTGCCTTTGCCAATAACAAAAATATTAGAAAGCCGAGTGGCAAAGCTATTGCCATTGGTATCTTTCACATGAACAACATCAAAAGAACCAGGATGCCTCTCTCTATTAGTGATCACACCAATTCTTCCCAAGTTAGCACCTCCGGTCACCATACACAGGTTGCCGGTGTCAAACTTGATAAAATCGGCTATCTTGCCAGTCTCCAGATTGATCTGAATGGTGTCATTCACCTTGATGAGAGGGTCAGGGTATCGAATAGTACGAGCATCGTGGGTCACCAGATGAGGGATTCCCTTCGTGCCCACAAAGATCTTTCTCACTTTGCATAACTTGTACTTGGCTTCCTCAGATGTAATGCGATGGACAGCAAAGCGACCCTTGGTGTCATAGATCAGACGGAAATTCTCTCCCGTCTTGTCAATGCTTATGACATCCATAAAACCTGCAGGGTAAGTTATATCAGTCCTGGCTTTGCCGTCGATCTTAATGAAGCGCTGCATGCAAAGCTTCTTTACTTCATCTCCTGTCAAGGCATACTTAAGTCTGTTTCTAAGGAAAATTATGAGAGGCAGACATTCTCTCAGCTTGTGGGGACCAGTGGATGGCCGAGGAGCAAATACACCAGTCAGTTTATCCAGCATCCAATGCTTTGGAGCGGCTACCCGCTTCAGATGCTTTTTGGGACCACGAGCCATGACTATACTAGAAAAGAGCAGAAAAGAGCAGACCTGTTAACTTAAAAAAGCATTTGTGTTAAAATGATAATGTCTGAAAACCCGACTTAAAACTACTTTGTCATGTTCAGCCTGTATTGTTTTCCAGTAGTTCTTTTTAGATTTTTTTTTTTTTTTTTTGGGTAGGTTGTGGAGCTTGAACTCTGGGCCTGGGTGCTGTCCCTGAGCTCTCTCTCTGAAGCGAGCACTCTACCACTTGAGCTATAGCACCACTTCTGGTTTTCTGGTGATTTATTGGAGGTAAGAGTTTCACTGACTTTCCTGCCCGGGCTAGCTTTGAACCATGATCCTCAGATCTCAGCCTCCTGAGTAGCTAGCATTACAGGTGTGAGCCACTGGTGTCCAGCCTTTTTTGATGTTTTTAAAACTATCTAAGAAAAGCAATGCCCCCTTTACATTTGCAGTTTGTTTGAAAATAGGCATTTTTTACCCTCTGGGAATTAACCATTTATCAAGTTTTAACTAAAAATATTGACTTAAAATTATGATTCCTTAAACTGAATGCTGATGGCTCATGCCTATAATTCTAGCTCCTTGGGAGACTTGTTATCTGAGGACCCTGATTAGAAGCCAGCCCACACAGGAAAGACTGTGAGACTCTTATCTCCACTAAACTATCAAATACGACCGAAGTGGAACCGTAGGTCAAGTGGTAGCCTTGAGCAAAAGAAGCTCAGGGACGGCATCCAGGCCATGCTCAAAAGAACAAAACTTCCTTGTCTGGCTGCCTCTAGTTCAAATGGTGTCTTTTTTTTTTTTCATCCCCTGGAACAGTAGAATGTACTCTTCTTTATTCTTACCGTCAGTTAAGAGGCGGGTGAGAATCAAAAGACAGTCAAAGTCGAACTTGAGGCACGCAGAGGTACCAGAAGATCTCAGAGCTACACTCCTACACCTCAAGAAAGCTGGACAAAAACATAATGACACATATGGTCTGAGCTTTCTCCCTTCAAATTAAGTAATCCCGAGCCCTTAGATCTGAGTAAGGAAGATTCAAAATTAAACTTGACTCCAATATACAATATTAAAAAAAAAAAAAAAAAAAAGGCTGGGAATGTGACTTAAGTGGTAGAAGTGCTTGCTCAGCATGCATGAAGCCCTGGATTCCATTTGTCAGTACCACATACACAGAAAAAGCTGCGAGTGGCGCTGTGGCTCAGGTGGTACAGCACTAGCCTTGAGCAAAAGAAAGCTCAGGGACAGTGCCCAGGCCCTGAGTTCAAGCCCCAGGATGGCCAAAAAAAAGAAAGAAAAAAGAAAAAAAAAAAAGGAGCTAAACACAGGTAAGCTCTTGGGTAATCTTAGCTACTCAGGAGCCTGAGATCCACAGGATGACATCTCAAAGCCATCCTGGGCCGAAAAGTCTGCAAAACTCCCCACACAAAACTAACAGAAAAGGGGGCAGCAAAAAACCTAGGCTGGGGATGTGGCTCAAGAAGTAAAGCGCCATCCATGGACAAAGCGAAAGCTTGGAGCTCAGAATTCACATCCAACTTCTGGGGAAGGGAGGATAAGAACCAAATTCAGTGTCCTGTCTTGCCTGAGGCCCTCTCACCCATAATCAGCATCTGACTCTGACTCCTCCACTTCCCAGCTCCTGACTCAAGACTTTCAAGAACCTTCGGGGAACAAAAGTTACGTTTGCAGTGTAGCAAACGTGCCGACTTTTCCTTGTTACTCTTCAACTGTACAGCATTTTAGGCGGTATTGGGTTCGGTGATTTTCAAAGTATGCCTGGGGGGCGTGCATAAGTTACAACACACACCAGCCATTTTACACCGGGGGCTGGAGCAGCCGCCATATCTACCCGCCCCCGGGAGCCGACACCCCGGAGGTAGACCCGCCTCGCCCCCCATAAGGAACGAGAAGGGGAACGGCGGAGGGGCGACCTCAGAGAAACCGCGGTTAACCCGCGGCTGGGCGCGGCTGGGCCTACCACTACTACAACAGCCCACCAACTCCCAACTCCGGACCTGCACCGACCCGCCAAAACTTCTGTAGCAAATGCAACAAACGCCTCCCGTCCCGCCGCCCACAAATCAACGGTGTGCGCGCCGCGAGTGAACCCGGCCGCCGCCTCGCCCCGCCCCGCCCCACCCGGGCCTCCCGCCACCGCCTTCTCGCCAAGAAACCTGGCCGCGCTCCTCACCGGACTCCAGAGACCGATTAACTGAAGCCCGGAACCCGGAGATGACGTCAGGCGTTGCGCGCTAGTATCGCGAGATTCTCTTCTCACTCCTTCCCTACCCCTGCCCCTCCTCCTTTTGCCCCGCCTCCCAGCCTCCTCACCATCCGCGCCCGCTGCCTGAGGATGGAGAGCCGCGAACCCCAGGCTGTGACGACAGCTGCAGCTCCACCTTTGGTCGAGGAGGCCTGAGGGACCGGCCACCTTGGTGCACCAGGAGACCGAGGCGAGTGGCCTCGAGAGAGTGAGGACAATGGAAGCCAACGTGCCAAAGCGGAAGGAGCCTGGAAAATCCCTCCGCATCAAAGTCATCTCCATGGGCAACGCCGAAGTGGGGAAAGTGAGTACTGCGCGCCAGGGTGGGCGGGACCGCCACGCGGCGGGGTGACGTCCCTATTGGCTGAGAAGGCCGTCACTCACCAGCCGGGCGCAGCCTCCTCTCCGCCCCTCCCCCGAGCAGGCCAGGGATGCTGCTGCTGCTGCTTGGGCAAAACTATCCCGACCTTTCTGACCTTTGGATGGTCGCCGACACCACTCTCCTTAGGAATGTGTCTGGGGTGGCTTTGGACCCTCGAGTGCACTCCTCAGAGAGTAAAAGAGGTGTCCTAAGGTCTCACGTGTGCTCAGATAACAGGTCTAGGTGACAGGTCCAGCAGCTGGAGGTGGAGAATAAAAGTTGAGTTACTGTTGGCAGTGCTTGAGAGGTGCTGGGATGAGGTGCGTGTGAGGATAGAGCGTGTGCAGTGTGGCAGCACAGCCTGGAGTCGACACCCTCATCTTGAGAGCGTTTTTTTTTTTTTTTGTCGGTTGTGGGGCTTGAACTCTGGGCATGGGTGCTGTCCCTCAGCTCTTCAGCTCAAGGCGAGCGCTCTACCCCTTGAGCTACAGCGCCACTTCCGGTTTTCTGGTGGTTTATTGGAGATAGGAGTCTCACGGTCTCTCCTGCCCGGGCTGGCTTTGAACCTCGATCCTCAGATCTCAGCCTCCTGAGTAGCTAGGATTACAGGCGTGAGCCACCAGCGCCCGGCTTCTTGAGAGCGTTTATAACTAAAGAGGCATGGTTCACAGGGGAGGCGGGTGGCGAGGATCTGCTACTTTTTAAAAAAATATATGGTAGCATCCATGTCTACTTTCTTAAAGAAGCCTGTTTTCCACTGCTTTTACTCTCTGCTCTCTGCTGAGTATCAGCTATAAATTTCCTTAGCATGGAGAAGGGAAAAATCAGAGGTAACCTGGGGCCTGTTCCCACATGAATTCTGAGACTGTTTCTTCTTCACCACAATTGTCACTCTTGGCTAAGTGGAAGCTGTTGGTTAAGAACACCCAAGGTCATCAGTGACAGATCCTAAGTCTTCACCCTCCTAAAGGCATTGCTGTTTCCACCGTTGAATGCTGGCAGAATCAACTCCCTGAATTATGAAAGCAGTGACATTGGTCAAGATGCTTGTACTCATAAAATGACATGTTGAAAGCCCTTTGTATAACTTATTTGAAGACAATAAAAAATTAACTAATTTAAAAAATCAAGTCCTTGGGGCCTGGAATGTGGCTTAGTGGTAGAGTGCTTGCCTAGCATGTGTGTAGCCCTGAGTTCGATTCCTCAGTACCACATAAACAGAAAAATCCGTAAGTCACACTGTGGTAGAGTGGTAGCCTTGAGCATAAGAAGCTCAGGGACAGTGCCCAGACCCTGATTTCAAGCCCCAGGACTGGCAAAAAAAAAAAAAAAATCAACTCCTTAAGTGCAAAACAGCAGTTGATGACAGTGTTTAGGCCCTCACATAAGAGATGTCCAGGAAATGTTTATTAATGTTTTCTCTGTATGTGTACTACTCATCTCTGTGTGTGGAGGTATTAACAGACTATCTTCTGTAGGTCAAACTTTATTGAATGTCAACTATGTACCAGACATTAGCAAGAAAGTTAAAAAGTCTCAAGTTATATACTAAGCTGGCTAAATGAGTGTGTATCACATTTGTAATTTTACTACATTTATAATGGCTCATTAGCAACATTGCAAAATACCCAGTGTAACCACATATATGTAATACTGTTTACTAGCAAATGAAATTAGACAAGAGAAAGAAAATATTTACAAGATGAAGGCAAAATGATCATTATTTGTTAATGATATGAGACTAAAAGAAAGATTAACCAAAAGCTGGGCACCAGTGGCTCACACCTTGAATCCTCCTCCAGAGGCTGAGATCTGAGGATCAGGGTTCAAAGCCAGCCCCAGCAGGGAAGTCAGTGAGACTTTTATCTCCAGTAAACCACTAGAAAACTGGAAGTGGCGCTGTGGCTCAAGCTAAGAGCGTAGGGACAGCACTCAAGCCCAGAGTTCAAGCCTTACGACCGATAAAAAAAAAAAGAAGAAGAAGAAAAACCGAAAAACTGCTAGAAACAATAAAACAATCATGCCAAATTATGCATAAATGAATAGCTTTTTATACCATTTAGATCATGTGTTTGTGTGTGTGTACTCACTTTCTCACACACACAGAGAGAACTACATGGCTCAAAGAACTAGGTTAGAGAAAAAAACTATTTCCTTCTTGGGGCTGGGAAGGTGGCTCAGTGGTAGAGCACTTGCCTTGCATGCATGAGGCCCTGGGTTCGATTCCTCAGCACCACAGAAGTAAAAAGAAAAAAGCCGGAAGTGGCGCTGTGGCTCAAGTGGTAGAGCGCTAGCCTTGAGCTGAAGAGCTGAGGGGCAGCACCCAGGCCCAGAGTTCAGACCCCACAACCGGACCCAAAAAAAACAAACAAACAATTTCCTTCTCCCCATGCAGGAAATTGGAGTTAAAGGCTACTGAAATACATAATTGATTTATTTTATTTATTTATTTATTTATTTATTTATTTGGTGCTGGGACTGGGACTTGAACTCTGGGCCTCCAAATGGCTCCCTTCTCACAGCTGCTGCTCTACCAGTTCTAGGTTTTTGCTGGTTAATTGGAAATAAAAGCCTTATGGATTTGTCTGCCCAGGCTGACTTTTTTAACCGTGTTCCTCAGATCTCAGCCGCCTCCTGGATAGCTACGATTATAGGCATGAGCCCCTAATGCATGGCCAATTTTACAATAATAAACAAGGTAAATAATGACCAATGTAAAATACTTAGGTTTATACAAAGAAATAGGAAGGGACTTAAATGGAGAAAAGTTTTAAATTCTGTGGAGGGATATGCAATTAGGCAAATGGAAAGATAAACTTTTCCCTTAGAGCATTCAATATTGTATGTCACTTATTTAATATACAAATTTAATTCAATTCTAGTTAAAACACCAGTTAAGCTTTCTTTTTCAGGGTATAATAAATTTACTTAAGTCCTTATGAAAAGGTAAACATAAAAAAGAAAAATATGCTGGGTGCTGGTGGTTCGCACCTGCAAGTCTACTCAGGAAACTCAGATCTGAGGATGGGGGTTTGAAGCCAGTCCAGACAGGAAAGTTCCTATAAGACTTATCTCCAATTAACCACTCAAAAACCAGAAGTGGCGCTGTGGCTCATATGGTAGAGCTTCAGCCTTGAGCACAAAGGGAACAGCACCTAGGCCCTGAGTTCAAACCTTACAACTGACAAAAAAAAAAACAAAAAAGAAAGAAAAATATATGACTACCCAAGAAAATATGAAAAGAAAAATAAGAGGAGGCTAATTATCAGATGTGTGTCTGTCTGTCTGTCTCGTTTGTCTGCCGCACGCGCGTGCGCATGAATTCAGGTCTTGGGCATTGTCCCTTAGCTTTTTTGTTCAAATCTAGTACGCTACTACTTGATCCACAACTTCCACTTCTGGCTTTTTAGGGATAAATTAGAGATAAGAATCAGATGGACTTTCCTGCGTGTGCTGGCTTTGAACCATGGACAATGCCTAGGCCCTGAGTTTAAGTCCTGAGGCCAGCACCAAAAAAACTAAAATCCAAACAGCTGGTAGAGTAGCGGCTCAGTTGTAGAATACCTGTCTAGCAAGTATGAGGCTCTGAGTTCAAACTCCAGTACCACCAATTAATAATAACTGAAGAAAAGAAAATTATTTGGAAAAATTAATGAAGATGAAAACTGCCTAAAAATATATGTAAGAAAACTAGAAAAAAAGAATTACAAGATTAATATTGAAAAGGAGATAAGAATGTATTGGAAAAGAAGGTAAGAATGACTAAGGAATGCAGGATTTCCTAGCTAAGTATAAGTTACTAAAATTAATTCAAAAAAGAAGTTGAAGTCAGGTTCCAGTGGCTCATACCTGTAATCCCAGCTACCAAGGAGGCTGAGAGCTGAGGATCATGGATTAAAGCCTATCCTGGCATGAAAGTCCATCAGACTCTTATTTCTACTTAACCTCCAAAAAGCCAGAAACGGAGCTGTGGCTCAAGTGGTAAACTGCTAGACTTGAGCACAAAAGCTCAGGGACAGGGCTGGGAAGGTGGCTCAGTGGTAGAGTGCTTGCCTTGTATGCATGAGGCCCTGGGTTCGATTTCCCAGCACCACATAAGCAAAAAGAAAAAAAGCCAGAAGTGGTACTGTGGCTCAAGTGGTAGAGTGCTAGCCTTGAGCTGAAGAGCTGAGGGACAGCGCCCAGGCCCAGAGTTCAGGCCCTATGACCGGACCCCCCCCCCAAAAAAAAAAAAAAAAAGCTCAGGGACAGCATCTAGGCCCTAAGTTCAAACCCCAGTACTGGCCCAAGAAATAAATGAATTGAATTATGTATTTTAAGTCATTTGAATTAATTTAAATTTAAATAATTTGAATTAGGTTATTCCAGGCCCAAGAAAAAGATAAAACAGCATCCCAACTCATTATTGTAGCTTAAATATTAAAATTTGTAGTATCAAAGAAAAGTGTATATACCAATTTCATAGGTACATGTTGGCAAGTAGAACTCAGTGTATCAAAGAATTCATTCTTTCACAAGAAGGTTTGTTTCAGGATTGCAAATATGGTTCAATATGCAGAACAGAATCCATGTAATTTGTTACATCAACAAATTAGTGCAGAAAAGTTACATGATGCTTTCAGTGCTGTAAAACATTTCATATAGTCCAGTAGTAGATCTTGATAACCATAAGCAAAATCATAATAAAATGCAAATAATTAAAGTACAGTAAAAAATTATTATAAACTAACAGTAAATGTCATGCCAGTTGGTAAAACACTAAGATCATTTCTAGTAAATAGCTACAAAAAAAGAATACCTACTATTCTTATTATTCAACATTGTTTTAGAAATTCTAGAGATGTAACAAAAAATTGAAATAACTGGTATAAATGTTAAAAAAGAAAAATTATGTGTTGCTATTTTACATTATATATAGAATATCTGAAAGATTCTTTAATCTAGTTTAATTAATTAGAGGCTGTGGTAGAGTAATATGACATAAATGCATAAAAACTAATAAATCACATTAACAAATCTAAAAATGGAAATGAAAAAAGATATTCCACTTATAATAGTGAAACCTATAATACATTAGGGAGATATATAGTACTTACCTGAATAAAGCCAAAATAATTGAAAGACATCAAACAAAATCTAAGCAAATGGAAAAATCATGTTCTTTTGCCAGAAGACATTATGGCAACACCAGTGTTTCCAAAGCTAATATACAAATTTAATATAGTGCCATTGAAAATAGGGATGAGTCTGACCCTTTCTTTTCCTTCCTTCCTTCTTCCCTCCCTCCCTCCCTTCCCTCCCTCCCTCCCTTCCTTCCTTCCTCCTTTCCTTTCTCTTCCCTTCTCTTCTCTTCTTTCTCTTGTTCTTTCCCCTCCCTTCCCTTCCCTTCCTTTCCCTTCCTTTCTCTGGTGATGGGATTGAATCTAGAGACTTATGAATGCTAGGCAAGTGTTTTACCACTGAACTGTATATCCCCAGAGCTTTTTTAGGTAGAATTATTCTAAAATGCATATGAAAGAATAGCTATCTCAGAATGACTAGTCAAAGAATGGAAAAGAAAAATGAAGTAGGATAGTAGAAAGAGAATTTGCCTAGACAGATATATTACAGACTAAAACAAATCAAAGAAGTACTACAAGCTGGGCACAAGTGGTCCACTCCTATACTTGGGAGGTTGAAAGCCATGAGCATTGTGGTTCAAGACTAGTCCTGGCAAAAATTCTGTGCAACTCCATCTCAACAGAAAATGTTGTGTGTTATGATATACACTTGTCATACCAACTGTGGAGGGAAGCAAAAAATAAAAAAATAGGACCACCAGCTGGGAAGGTAGCTCAGTGGTAGAGCGCTTGCCTTGCATGCATGAGGCCCTGGGTTCGATTCCTCAGCACCACATAAGAAAAAAGAAAAAAAAAAGCCGTAAGTGGCGCTGTGGCTCAATGGTAGAGCACTAGCCTTGAGCTGAAGAGCTGAGGGACAGCACCCAGGCCCAGAGTTCAGGCCCCACAACCAGACCCTCCCCCCCAAAAAAATAAGATCATGGCCCAGGTGCATGCCTCAGTAGGAAGTGAGACCTACCTTAAAAACAACCTGTATGAGGAAGAGTAAGTGGCATAGCTTAGCACTAGAGTTACCTGCCTGGTAAAGCATAAGGCCCTGAGTTCAAACCTTATTACTTCTAACAGAGAAAAGTATTACTTTGGTATAAAAATAGACAAATAGATCTGTAGAACAGAATAGAGCCCCAAACAAATCCAGTTATATGAGGAACATTTTAAAGTGACAAAAGGAATCAGGTACAGTGGCTCACACCTGTAATTCTAGCTACTCAGGAGACAGATTTGAGGATTTGAGATTTGAGGATTTGAGCCCAAGCTAGAGAGTATGTAAGACTCTTACTAGAGAATAAACTCAAACAAATCTGGAAGTGGTGCTGGGCTCAAATGATAGAGTGCTAGCCTTGAGCAAATAAAGCTCAGGGACAACCTCTATGCCCTGCTTTCAAGCCCCAGGACTAGTATTTAAAATTTAAAAAAAGACAGAGTGGCAAAAGGGTCTGGGTATGATAGTACATGCCACTTAGAGTTTGAGACCAGCCCGGGCAAAATTAGCACACTCTTATTTCAAAATAAAAACAAAGGCTGTGTGTGTGTGTGTGTGTGTGTGTGTGTGTGTGTGTGTGTGTGTGTGTGTGTGTGTGTGTGTGTGTGTGTGTGTGTGTGTGTGTGTGTGTGTGTGTGTGTGTGTGTGTGTGTGTGTGTGTGTGTGTGTGTGTGTGTGTGTGTGTGTGTGTCTCCATTTTAGAATTGTAGCTAGAGGTTTTAAGTTCAAGCCTCCACCACAAAAACAAAAGAAGTTATAAGCAAGGCACTAATTGCTCATGCCTGTAATCCTAGCTACTCTGGAGGCTGAGATCTAAGGATCATGGTTCAAAGCCAGCCTGGACAGGAAAGTCTGTGAGACTCTTATCTCAAATTAACCACAAAAACCAGAAGTGGAGCCCAAGTAGTAGAGCAACAGCCTTGAGTACAAAATCTAACCTATGGTGACCAGGCCCTGAGTTCTAAGCCCCAGTATTGGTACACAAAAACAGTTGGGTGGGAAGCATGGCTCATGTGGTAGAATGCCAGCTTAGCAAACAAACCAAGCAAGTGGATTAGGCCCTGAGTTCAAACCTAGTTAGTATTAAGACAAGAATATAAAATAAATATTCGGGCTGGGAAGGTGGCTCAGTGGTAGAGTGCTTGCCTTGCATGCCTGAGGCCCTGGTTTTGATTCCTCAGCACCACATAAGCCGGAAATGGTACTATGGCTCAAGTGGTAGAGTGTTAGCCTTCAGCTGAAGAGCTGAGGGACAGTGCCCTGGCCCAGAGTTCAAGCCCCACGACTGACAAAATAAATAAATAAATAAATAAATATTCTTTAAAATGTTTACTTTTGGGATTTGTTTCAGTTATTTTATAGTTTTGGCTTTTGAAAACACTTCTTTTTCATAGTAGTGAATGAAGAAACCATAACAAAGAGCTGTGTCTATCTCATATATCTATCTCAGTATGTATTTACTAAGTGAAATGCATTTTTACTGTTTCAGAGCTGTATTATAAAGCGGTACTGTGAGAAAAGATTTGTGTCTAAATACCTTGCAACAATTGGAATTGACTATGGAGTCACAAAGTGAGTATTTTGTTTCCCTGGCTTATAAATGACACAGAAATTGAGAACTCCTAAAATGATCTGTACTTGCATCTATGGATGTGTGCAGGTTATCTTTGGAATAGAGACTTTAAAGATAAATGAGAAAAGACAGAACTAACAGACCTCATATCCTTCCTTCATCCAGCCAATGTATTGAGCACTAACAGGCCTTGTGGTAGAGGTGGACTGTGCTGAGCCAGTCAACACAGAGTGTAACTGGCAGATGAACCTCTCAGGAAACATGTTCTGTATAAGCAGGTCCTACCAGCAGGGATGTTTCTAGAACATTGAAAAATATTCTTCCTGCTGGGTGCCAGTGGTTCACCCCTATAATCCTAGCTACTCAGTTGGCTGAGATCTGGGAATCACAATTCGAAGATAGCCTGGGTGAGAAAGTCCATGAGATGCTTAACTCTAACTAACCACCAGAAAACCAGAAGTGGTGCTGTGGCTCAAAGTGGTAGAGTGCTAGCTTTGAGTGAAAAAGCTCAGAGATAGTGCCCATGCCCTGAGATCAAGCCCATGATGGAAAAAATTCTTCCTGAAACAAGTATTTTAGTTGGAAATTTCTATTCAAAACTTCCATTATTAGTATGTGATTTTTATGTATTGAAATCTAGTACAGGGCTGGGAAGGTGGCTCAGTGGTAGAGCGCTTGCCTTGCATGCCTGAGGCCCTGGGTTCGATTCCTCAGCACCACATAAGAAAAAAGAAAAAAGCCGGAAGTGGCACTGTAGCTCAAGTGGTAGAGTGCTAGCTTTGGGCTGAAGAGCTAAGGGACAGCGCCCAGGCCCAGAGTTCAGGCCCCACGACCGGACCAAAAAAAAAAAAAAAAAAAACAAGTACAAATGATCTAGGAACAATAAAATTGAGTGACAGTGGGAACTGAATTGGAATTGAGCCTTAAGAAGGCTGAGTTTGAGCAGGAATAACACTACCAAAGAGTAGAATTGGGGTGGGCAGCATACTCCCTAATCATGCGCTTGCCAGTGCTCCCTATTCTTCCCCCACCCTTCCATTCTGTCTGCCCTGAACTGCTGCCTCCTGTTCCCTTTTCAGTGCTGCTATGACTCTGTCCCTTCATCTCTCCACTGCCATTTTTCATTAGAGAGTAAAATGTCTGAGTTTTTTAAGGCTTCTGAACATCCTCTCTATTCGCCAGGTCCTTTATGCTAATGGCAAATGTTAAAGTTCTTTAGATTACTGATGTGCTTATATATAGTGCCTTTAGATGATTAATAGATATATCTTGTTGCATAAATTAGGTACATCTAAAAAGGAAGTTTGCCAGATTCAAATCTGAGAGCAATATTCAAGTGGGTTGACAAAAGTGGCAAAAGTATATCTGACCTGAATTACAATTAGATGAAGGACAGAGTTGAGTTCAGGTATCTTTCGTGACTATAATTAAAATAGTTCAAATACATAGCAAGATAAAATCAAGAGTTCTTGCAACATCACCATTTTCAGACAGCAGCAGAGTCTATTACAGCAACTTTTCCTTATGAAAATTATAGCCAGGGGCTGGGAAGGTGGCTCAGTGGTAGAGTGCTTGCCTTGCATGCCTGAGGCCCTGGGTTCGATTCCTCAGCACCACATAAGCAAAAAGAAAAAAGCCGGAAGTGGCGCTGTGGCTCAAGTGGTAGAGTGCTAGCCTTGAGCTGAAGAGCTGAGGGACAGCGCCCAGGCCCAGAGTTCAGGCCCCATGACCGGACCAAAAAAAAAAAAAAAAAAGAAAGAAAATTATAGCCAGCCATTGGTGGTTCATATCTGTAATCCTAGTTATTCTGGAGGCTGAACTCTGAAGGTCTTGGTTCAAAGCCCCCCAGCCTGGGGCAGACAAGTCCAATTAGTCGCCAGAAAAGCCAGAAGTAGAGCTGTTGCTCATGTAGTAGAATGTTATCCTTGAGCACAAAAGCTCAATAATACTGCCAAGGCCCTTAGTTCAAGTCCCAGGACTGGAGTACGTGCATGTGCGTGCACGTGTGCGCGCGCGCACACACACACACACATACACACAGAGAAAATTGTAGCCTCTTTACTATGTAATATATGAAGCTCTTCACTTGAAATACACATTTCCTTTTTAAATTAATTTATATTTTATTATCTTTAAGTAGTCCTCAATTCAACCAATCAGTTTATAACACACTTTCTGTTTTTTTTTCTATTTCCTGTAATGATGTGGTAGACCACATTTAAGGAAGTTTTGTGGGTTTTTATTTTTTATTTCTCTTTGTATTCACTTTTGAGGTTTATTCGTATCTTATTGATATAAATTTAACTATGTAATACTTCATTCAGTGCATATATAAAATATTAATAGTGCATAAAACATTAATACAGTTCTAAAGCCAAAACTGTACATAATACATCTGCCATCCCTTTTACCCCATTTCTACTTACTCTCTGCCAGTAATTTTCTTTTTCTTTTCTTTTTTTTTTTGCTTGTCCTGGGGCTTCAACTCAGGGCCTGGGCACTGTCCTTGAGTTCTTTTTGCTCAAGCTAGTACTCTACCTCTTAAGCCACAGCTCCATTTCTGGGTTTCTTAGGGATGGGATAAGTAATTAGGCTGCCCTCTTTTAGATTTCCTTATGTGAAGACATTTGTGTTGCTTCCTGACTTTGCAGATTTTATAGGTTCCATCTCTTCAGCTTCTGACTTCTCAAAGTAAAATCATAATAAGAAGAAGAATACAAATTCTTGTATCTTTTCCAGAAACTTTCAAGCTTCATTGTTTTTGTAATCTTAACAGTGAGCTAAATCAGTATTGTTTTGCTTTCACTATTGTGCCATTGTGTTCATATGTTTTCTCCTATTCTCTTTTGTGAGATGGATCCTGACTTCACAGAGATGTTAAAATGGAAACAAATAGGTACCTTAGAATTGATGGAATGTGGGTAGAAAACTCAGGTGTGCCAAGCTGGGAATGTGGCTTAGTGGTAGAGTGCTTGTCTAGCATACATGAAGGCTGGGTTTGATTCTTCAGTACCACCTATGCAGAAAAAGCCAGAAGTGGCATTGTGGTTCAAGTGGTAGAGTGCTAGCCTTGAGCAAAAGAAACTCAGGGACAGTGCCCAGGCCCTGAATTCAATCCTAGGACTGGCCAAAACAAAAAAAAACAACAATTCAGGTGTGAAAAAAATCATGATTGGAACCAGGCATTGGAGGCTCACGCCTGTAATCCTAGCTACTCAAGAGGCTGAGATCTGAGGATCATGGTTCAAAGCCAGCCTGGGCAGGAAAGTCCTTGAGACTCTTATTTCCAATAAACTATTAGAAAACCGGAAGTGGCACTGTGGCTCAAGCAGTAAAGTGCTCACCTTGAGCTGAAGTGCTCAGGGACAGCGCCTAGGCAAAGGGTTCAAGCCCCACAACCGACAAAAAAAAAAAATCATGATCAGATGATTAGAGACTAGGTTAATCTAAACATATAGGTATAAAACAACTGTAGGAATAGGGATTTCAGATCAGAAAGTCAATGCTATAAACTTGGACAGGGAGTGAGGATAAATAAAACAGGAAGCAATAGAGGGACATTGAGAGCAGGTGCTGAGACCCTCAAGTTCCATAGTAAGGAGTCATGTCATAATGTCAAAACCCAAAACATGTTACTAAGAAGGCATAATGACTCTACTGTTTATTTACTGTTAATATTCTCTACTCATAAACTTTGAAGGGTGTTTTAGGAAATCATTTCTTGTGCTGAGGAAACATTAACGTTTAAAGTGTAGTAATTTCCTCTCAGTTCATTTAGTCTCTTTTTCTTTTAAATTCAATTAAAAAGTAAAGTTCAGGGCTGGGAAGGTGGCTCAGTGGTAGAGCGCTTGCCTTGCATGCATGAGGCCCTGGGTTCGATTCCTCAGCACCACATAAACAAGAAGAAAAAAGCCGGAAGTGGCGCTGTGGCTCAAGTGGTAGAGCGCTAGCCTTGAGCTGAAGAGCTGAGGGACAGCGCCCAGGCCCAGAGTTCAGGCCCCATGACCGGACCAAAAAAAAAAAAAAGTAAAGTTCAGGTTAGTTATAATAGTATAATCCCACTTTTATAAGACTATGTCTATCAGTCTTATCTATGCATAGAAAATAGTCTATAGCTATATTTATATTAATGAAGGTTGTAGGTGGTAGGATTTGGGATAACTTAAATGTTCATCTTTTAAATATTTGTGGTTTTCCTTAAGGTTTTAATTATTCATTAAGTGTTTTTCAATTTTCTCAGAAAAAAACTAGGAAGGAACATTCCATGATACTAATAGTTGTTCATTCTTTTGGAATTGTTATTGTTTGCCCTTTGGTTCTCTTATTTTCCAATTTGTTTCAGAAAAGCAAACAAATTGACTATTGCTCTTTTTCTAATGACAATCACAAGAGAATTAGACCAGTACTATTAACATATATATGTATTCTTCTATTGTATGGTAACCAAATATAACCAGTGATGATTAAGATATCTTAGTGGGACTGGGGGCATGACTGAAATGGTAGAGCACTTGTCTAGCAAGCTTGAAACCCTGAAATCATTCCCCAGTATTGGGGAAAAAATAAAAATTATCCTAGTAAATTGAAACTTTTTTTTTTTTTTTGGTCGGTCGTGGGGCTTGAACTCTGGGCTTGGGCGCTGTCCCTCAGCTCTTCAGCTCAAGGCGAGCACTCTACCACTTGAGCCACAGCACCATTTCCAGTTTTCTAGTGGTTTATTGGAGATAAGAGTCTCGCAGGCTTTGAATCGTGATCCTCAGATCTCAGTCTCCTGAGTAGCTAGGATTACAGGTATGAGCCACCGGGCACCCGGCTTTTTCTTCTCCTTTATCTTATTCCTGATTATCCTGAATAAATTTTTCTTAATACCATAGTAGTAGCCACAGTTGATTGGTTCAGGATTGTGGACTGAATTATCTTGAAGTCATGACGGTATTTGCTCCAGGTCAGCTCAGTGTTCACAAAGCATGGCAGCAGGGCAGTCTGCCGGTTGCTGGCTCCTGTGGTAAAGATTATCTGGACTCAGAAGGAGGCATAGAGAAAGCCTCTTTGAAATTTCACACACAGATCCTTCTCAAATTCATAACTGACAGAAACGGAAACCGTGGTGCTGGGAAGGTGGCTCAGTGGTAGAGCGCTTGCCTTGCATGCTTGAGGCCCTGGGTTCGATTCCTCAGCACCACATAAGCAAAAAACAAAAAAGCCGGAAGTGGCACTATGGCTCAAGTGGTAGAGCGCTAGCCTTGAGCTGAAGAGCTGAGGGACAGCGCCCAGGCCCAGAGTTCAGGCCCCACGACCGGACCCAAAAAAAAAAAAAAAAGAAATGGAAACCGTGACCTCCTTTGGGATTGTTTCTGTTTGAACATTTCAGAGTACAAGTCAGAGATAGAGAAATCAAAGTCAACATCTTTGATATGGCTGGCCATCCCTTCTTCTATGAGGTAAGGAAACCTTCTATTCAGTATTGTCAGTGTTTGGGAACACCAGGGAAAGTGATTTTGAGAGTTACTTAAAACAACCAATATTGGAATTGTGTGTGAAATTAATCATGTTTGTGGCTTGCCTTCTGAGATTTAACTTGATAGGAACCCATTAGTCTTTTATGTTATCCTTAAATAGGGATAGGAAATGTAATTGGTGTGTGTGTGTGTGTGTGTGTGTGTGTGTGTGTGTGTGTGTGTGTGTGTTCAAGTCTTGGGCTTGAACTTAGGGCCTAGGAGCTGATTCTGAACTATTTTGCTCAAGGTTAGTGCTCACTTGAACCACAGCTCCACTTTGGGCTTTTTGATGATTAATTGGAGATAAGTGTCTCATGGACTTGCCTACCTGGGCTGGCTTTGAACTGTGATTTTCAGATCTCAGCCTCCTAATTAGCTAAGATTACAGGCATGAGTCACTGGTCCTGAGGTTTTAACCCAGGACACCACACTTTCCCGCCAGGCCCTTTAGCCATTGGCCTAACCTTTTGGCTTTGAACAGAGATCTTCAGATCTCAGCCTCTTGAGTAGCATAGGATTACACTATGAGCCACCAGTGCCAGGCCAGGTTGCCATTTCTGATAGAACATTGAGAATCATCAGACAATGGGCACAGGACAGAAGGAAGGCAGTGCCGATACACATAGCTTTTTAGACACCATACTAAGTGCTTTGCCTTCATTATTTCACTTAGTTCTCATACTAACTGAAGCAAGTAGTATTGTCCTCATTATACTGATGAGAATACTGAGACACAGAAAATTAAATGACTAGTCTAGGATCATGAAGCCAGTAAGTGTGAACCCATGTCTGTCTGTCTCCAAAGCCTGTGTTCCTTGCTATCCCATTATGCCAAGGCTCTGAATTTGGAGTTTTGAAAGTTGTTATACAAACCCTTCCTCCATCAAACTCCCTGGAGCTCTTTATAGCATCCTGGAAGAAGCCAGCATAAGGATTTAATATCTCAATGGCTGTACCAACTGTGGATATTTGTGTCATTTTTACCTTAAAATTTTTTAATTGTTTATCTTTGTAAAAAGAGCTTGGCATGATGGTATTCCTTTAAGGTCTATGAACAGTTAGCTAGTGATTGCCTCTGGCCGTGGAGTTGGAGGTGGAGAGGGCTGAAGCAAGATGCCCTGGCTTTCTGCTATGAGACTTTGTGTACTAGGAGATTTTGCATGTGTGTGCCAGTACTTGAACTTTAATTTAGTTTTTTTATGTTACTTTGATTTTTGTAAAAAACAAAAAACCTCTAAAAAACAGTAAATATGGAGATTTAAGTACTGAGTACACGAAAGAATATACTTGCTGAGTTAATGACTGGAAGATACATTCTTATGAAATTGGAGAACCTCATCTTATGCATCTGTCCTTCCATCTGAAGGTGCGCAATGAATTCTACAAGGACACACAGGGCGTGATTCTGGTCTATGACGTTGGGCAGAAAGACTCCTTCGATGCCCTTGATGCATGGCTGGCAGAAATGAAGCAGGAGCTTGGGCCTCATGGAAATATGGACAATATTATATTTGTGGTGTGTGCCAACAAGGTAACCACTCAGCTTCCTAGGGAAAAGGGACAGCTCAGCCCTAAGGTTTTTTATTCTTTGACATAGAATCACCCACCTTTCAGTAAGACATGCCTGTAAGCCTGGCACCAGTGGTTCATGCCTATAATCCTAGCTATTCAGGAGATTGAGATCTGATTGTGGTTTGAAGCCAGCCCCAGCAGAAAAGTCCCCATGAGACTCTTATCTCAAATAAACTACCCAAAAAAAGCTGGAAGTGGCGCTGTGGCTCAAATGGTAGAGCCCTAGCCTTGAGCACAAAGAGGCTCAGGGACAGTGCCCAGGCCCCAGGACTGAAGGAAAAAAAAAAAAAAAAGGAATGTCTGAAGACAAAACCAAAACAACCAGAAAAGTACCATCAAACTTTTTATTTTGTTTTATTTTTCTAGTATTCTACTTAAGGACACAGGTTGAGGACTGAGCAGAAGCTCTAGAGCCTGATAATCAAACCCTGACCTGCTGGGAGAAAGAGCATGCAGGATATGTAGACCATGGAAAGGTGCAGAAAGTAGACAGCAGCTCCCTGGGTGTGGCAGGTCATGAAGCCCCTTTCACAAAGGTAGTAGCTGCTCTACCAAGGGAGGAAGTAGGATGTATGATAGAAAATCAGACAAAAATCAGTTACAGTCAGTTTTATTATTCTTTTTGGTTCTTTTGGTTTGGTAGAGCTCATTAAAAATGTTTTGCTTTGCATTATTTACCATAGCTAAGATGCCCCTCAGTAGATGAATGGATCAAGAATATGTGATATATATTCTAGATATATATATATAATGGAATTCTATGCCTCCATCAGAAAGAATGACATCGCCCCTTTTGTTAGGAAATGGAAAGACTGGGAAACCAGACCCAAAGAAACATAGGTCCCATGGTTTCCCTTATTTGCTAGTATATGTTTGGGATAAGTAGAAAAGGTCAAATGCTATGTACATATGACCAGATAAGATGTTGTTAAGCGAAATGAACCCCAAGATAGGGACACAAGTGGTTTTTTTCTTCTTGCTATTGTTTCTAATGTATTTGTAACGTACCATGTGATTTTTTTTTTGTTTGTTTTTTTGTATGTTCTTCCCCCATGGTATAACCCCTGTTTTCACTGTATTTGATGTTGGTACCCTGCATCTTGTATATACACTTTTCTAATTTGGTGAGGGGAAGGGAAAAAACAAAATGCTTAAATAGGGATACAGGTTGGCCCATTGTAACAATAAGATGCACAAGACACTATGTTGAAAAATGAACTTTACAATTTAGGTGGGGAGGGTCGGGGAGAGGGGGTGTAGTCATGGAGGTGGGAGAGAGAGAAGAGATGGTAGGGGAAAAACAAAGGAGAAGTAATAATGCTTGATAGGAAATATGCTCATTACCTTGTTCATGTAACTGTAACCCCTGTGTCCAATTTTTTTTTGTCCATTGTTTTTTGTCGTGCGCTCTACTGCTTGAGCCACAGCACCACTTATGGTTTTCTAGTGGTTTATTGGAGATAAGAGTCTCACGGACTTTCCTGCCCGGGCTGGCTTTGAACCATGATTCTCAGATCTCTGCCTCCTGAGTATCTAGGGTTACAGGTGTGAGCCACTGGTGCCCGGCTTTGTACAGTATTTTTACAATAAAAAATTATTAAAAAATGTTTTGCTTTGCTGGGCACCAGTGGCTCACGCCTGTAATCCTAGCTACTCAGGAGGCTAAGATCTGAGGATCACGGTTCAAAGCCAGCCCGGGCAGGAAAGTCCGTGAGACTCTTATCTCCAATAAATTACCAGAAAACCGGAAGTGGCACTGTGGCTCAAGTGGTTGAGTGCTCGCCTTGAGCTGAAATGCTGAGAGACAGCGCCCAGGCCCAGAGTTCAAGCCCCATGACCAACAACAACAACAAAAAAAATGTTTTGCTTTGCATGGTGCCAGTAGCTTATGCCTATAATCCTAGCTACTCAGGAGGCTGGGCCCTGAGGATTGCAGTTCAAAACCAGCCTTGGCAGGAAAGTCTGAGACTCTTACCACCAATTAACTACCAAAAAAAATGAAAATGGCACTGTGACTAAGTTGTAGTACACTAGCCTTGAACACAAAAATTCAGAGACAGTGCCAGAGACCTGAGTTCAAACGCCAGGACCAGCACACACAAAAAAGCTTTGTTTTTGATTTGTTTTGCATCAGTAGAGGATTGACAAGGCCTCCTCTGGCCTATTCTAATGGGATATCAGGAATCCTCTCTGTCACTGACTTTATTTCAGATCGACTGCACGAAGCATCGCTGCATTGATGAAAGTGAAGGGCGTCTCTGGGCTGAAAGTAAAGGGTTTCTGTATTTTGAAACTTCAGCACAAACTGGAGAAGGTATCAATGAGATGTTTCAGGTAAATGAACATTTTGCTATTTTACAGTTTGAATCAAGATCAGTAGTACCAATTTTTTAGCAAAGTAGTAATAGTTTTTCATTAGAACAAATTCTTTTCAAAGAAGCTATAGATAGATTGATATAATTATTTAGAGAAAGAGAGATAAGATAGTGAGAAGGTTGTGTGTGTATGTGATATCTGCATGCAGTCTATTACAGATCAGACCTTGCTGATAATCAGAATACTGGGACTTATTCAAAATATAGATTTCTAGGTTCCAGACCTATTGGAAGTTGAAAGTTGTAATGAAACCTAGGAATCGATATTTTGGAAAAGCTCTCCAGGTGATTCTGAGGTCCATCAAGTCTACAAGTTAGTGTATTACTTAAAGTGAAACAGAAGATTTTTTTCAAGATGGTCAATGCAGAATCTAGCCAACCGCATAAAAATGAGGTCAGCAGGGAAGCAATCAACCTGAATAGTTGGTCATTGTTTTTCTTTTTTTCTTTTTTCCTGGTGCTAGGGTTTGAACTCAGGATTTCATGCTTGCTCAATTGGTACTCTACAATTTGAGTCATACCTTTAGCCTGTTTTTTTTTTTTGCTGGTTATTTTGGAAACAGAATCTCTCAAACTTTTCTGATGAGGCTGGCTTTGAATTGCCAATTCTGGATCTTTGACTTCTGATTAAGATTACATGAGCCTCTGGTACCCAGTGATGGTTATGGGTTTTTGACTTTTTTTTTTTTTGGTTGGTTGTGGGGCTTGAACTCAGGGCCTGGGCACTATCCCTAGGCTCTTTTGCTCAAGGCTAGCGATCAGACACACAGTGTCACTTACGGTTTTCTGGTGGTTAAATGGAGATAAGCACTTTCCTGCCCAAGCTGGCTTTGAACCGTGATCTTCAGATCTCAGCTTCTTTAGCTAGGATTACAAGTGTGAGCCACCAGCAGCCAGCTGATGGTCACTCTTTAAAACCTGCTAACTTTGAATAACTTTAAGTGAAGGAGGCTTTTTAAAACATAAAGTTATAAAGTCAACTCTTAATTATAGGTATGTTTGTGAGAGATGGTATGAATAATTTTTCTTAGGACTATAGCTGATAGTTCGGCTATTTCTAACATTTCCAGTAATATAGCTATTACTATAACGAGTTGTTCTCAATTATTGATTCTACCACTTGAGCAACAGCCCACTTCCAGTTTTCTGGTGGTTAATTGGAAATAAGAGTCTCAGGATGTTCCTGCCCTGGGCTGGCTTTGAACTGCAATCCTCAGATCTCAGCCTACTGAGTAGCTAGGATTACAGGTGTGAGCCATCAGCACCCAGCAGTATTGTATCTTTTATGCTGCGTTTCCTCTTAGAAGATATTGTCCCTCCTACTATCAGACAGGCTTCATTTTTGGCTGACAGGCTGAACTCTATTTCAGGGTCAGGGTTGATATTCATTTGCTATGCTTTCTATTTGTTTGAATACATAGACCTATTTGAGTTTACAGGTCTATGTGTGCAGTAATGATTCTCAACTGTTCAATGGTATTTTGCAATTCTGAAGATGCTTTATATTTTATCTCTTTTGAGACTTACAAAGTGTGGCAAATAATTCACTTTTTATACATGAGAACATCTACTAAGTGACTTGTCTAAGGAGAGTAAGTAATAACTGTTAGAGATTAAATTTCTTTTTTATTCTGTTTTATGTTATTGTTATAATTATACATTACTGATGGGGAGTGTCATAATAATTAGATATATATACAATCTGTTATGATCAAATCAGGGTAATTAGCATCTCCACAAATTAAATTTTATTCTCATTGGCCTCCATTGTGTCTCATAAGTTGAACCTGTTCACAATCTTAGTCTTCATAAATATTATATTTTTACCCCTTCTGGCTGCTTTGAATAATTTATCTTTTTGGGGGGTAAAGAGTATTCTAGTACCAGGGCCCAAAGTCAAGGCCTTATACTCTTGCTTAGCTTTTTTAAGCAAGGCCGTGCTTCTGCCTCTTGAGCCACACCTCCACTTTCAGCTTTTTGCAGGTTAATTGGAAATAAGAGCCTTACCAACTTTGCTTGGACTAGGATTACAAGCATGAGCACCTGGCACACTAATTTACCTTTAACTTTAGTTGTTAGCAATTATACCATGATGTACCAAGGGGTAGTTCTCATCACATTTATTCCCTTTGGGATTTGTTGATTTTCAAAGGTTGATAGCTAGATGGTTTTCATCAAAATTGGGAAGGTTTTATTTTACTTTATTTTTGCTTTTTTTTTTTTTTTTCTTGATGCCGGTATTGAGGTTTTGAGCCACACCTTCATTTCTGGCTTCTTGCTGGTTAACTGGAGATTTGCTTGCTAGGACTGGCTCTGAACTATCTCAGCCTCCTCAGTAGCTAGGTTTTTATGCTGGCGTTTTCTCTTTTTTAGATCAAAAATTAAGTGGCCTTATTTTCGTTTGTTTTTTTCTTTCCAGTTACACTTATACTAGATCATTGATTTTGTTCCACAGTTCCTAAGGCTATGCTTCTTTCAACAATCTGATGTTAAACCCATTGAATGAATTTTTAATTTAGTTCTTTGCAGTTCTAGAATTTGCATTTGGTTCTTTTGCATAATTCCTAATTCTCTGCTAAGATTCTCTGTGCACTCATTCATAGTGCATTCTTAATCCACATGTGGTGGTTCCCAGCTATATTCAAGCTACTTGGAAGCCTAGGATTGGCAGGCTAATCTGGGTAGAAATTCATTAAGACTCCCTTCTCAGCTGATAGCTGGATGTGGTGGAACATATCTATTCTAGCTTCATGAGGAAGCATAAAATAGGAGGACTGCACTCAGACCCTGTTCCAGGCAAAAAGTGAGACCTTTCTCAAAATAAGCAAACAAAAAAGGATTGAATGTTTGGCTCAGTGTTAGAATGCCTGTCTAGTGAACTGAGGCCTTGAGTTCAAGCCCCAGTAGCACTAACAAACAAAACACACACACACACACACACACACACACACACACACACACACACACACACACACACACACACACACACGCACACACACACACACACACATTTTCAAGCCATATTTGATGGCAATGTCTATAATCCTGGCTCTTGGGAGGCTGAGACAGGAGGATCAAGAGTTTGTAGCCATGCTAAGTGTGGGTAGCTCATGCCTGTAATGCTGGATACTCAGGAGGATGAGATCTGAGGATTGTGGTTCAAAGCCAGACGGGGCAGTTCTCATCTCCAGTTAACCACCAAAAAGCCAGAAGTAGAGCTGAGGCTCAAGTGGTGGAACACCAGCCTTGAGCTGTGTTCTACCACTTGAAGAAAAAAAAAAAAAAAAAGCTCAGGGACAGTGCCAGGCCCTAAATTCAAATCCTAGCACATACATACAAAAGAAGTTCTGAGTGCTGGTGGCTCATGCTTGTAATTCTAACTACATGGGAGGCTGATATTAGGAAGATCATGGTTTTAGGCCAACTGTAGGCTGAAAGTCCACTGGATTTCATCTCCATGGAAGAAGCTGAGTGTGGTAGTGTAAAGCTGTGATCTTATCTATGACAGGAAGCCTGAAAGGGGCAGATTACAGTCCAGCTACACACTTGGAAAGGAAGCCTAGGCAGGAAAGTCTGTGGGACTCTTTACTCTGAAGTGGAGCTGTGGCTCAAGTGGTAGAGCACCAGCCTTGAGTGGAAAAGCTAAGGGACAGTACCTAAGCCAGATATTTAAATAGTATAAAAGAAAAAAAATCTTGCAAAGTACACATTTGCTTTATTTGTGACTTTGCAGTGTTAGTGAAGTACGTGAAAATCATTAAGTTGACACTTGAAAGGCATTCCTATTTTGGCAGAATCAGTTTTTCTGTGTTTTCTTCTTGCAGACCTTTTATGTGTCCATAGTTGACTTATGTGAAAATGGTGGGAAGCGTCCAACTACAAACAGCAGTGCTAGTTTCACCAAAGAACAAGCAGACACAATTCGCAGAATTCGCAATAGCAAAGATAGCTGGGACATGCTGGGAGTCAAACCCGGGGCATCAAGGTAAGCATGGCTCCGGGGTACTCAGTGCCGAGCTCTGATAGGCATGCTCCCCCTTCCACCTGGCTAGAAAAATGAAGGTATGTGGACATGGATTACATAACATCTGCCATGCTAAGAAGACCTCAGAGCCAGTGTAACCATGAGAAACTTACAAAAGAGAATTCTCAAATCAACAGGGAGAAAGAGTATCAGCAATCAACTCATTCAGAAATTTCATAGGTGGGGCCGGGCGCTGGTGGCTCACGCCTGTAATCCTAGCTACTCAGGAGGCTGAGATCTGAGGATCGAGGTTCAAAGCCAGCCCGGGCAGGAGAGACCGTGAGACTCCTATCTCCAATAAACCACCAGAAAACCGGAAGTGGCGCTGTAGCTCAAGTGGTAGAGCACTCGCCTTGAGCTGAAGAGCTGAGGGACAATGCCCAGGCCCAGAGTTCAAGCCCCACAACCGACAAAAAAAAAAAAGAAATTTCATAGGTGGGAAAATTGGGGTTCTTTGAGATTAAGCATGTTCTAGACGCCTAGGAGTTAATAATAGCATCTGCCTATCTCTGACCTGGCTTTTTCAAGAGCTCTAGTAGTTCCTCATCTGTGAGTGTATTTATGTTATTTGTTTCCTTCCTTCCCTCTTCTCTTCTCTTCCCCCCCCCCCCCCCCCCCGCTTTCTCTTTATCTCTATTTCTTTGTTTGGTACTAGTTTCACCAGGTAGATGACCTACCACTTGATCCACACCCTAGCTCTGATGTTAAATATCAAGAATCCATCTCAAGAAAAAGAATTAGGAAGAGAAGTCTAGTTGCTCTTCTTCATTGTTTGTGCAGTATAACTGCTGATGGTGTACTGTTACTACCTTTACCTCATGTGTTACAAGCAATCAGGGTCTGATTTTCCACCATCATTCTTGAAGGGACTTGTGAAGGGACTCATATTATCTCATGTCTAAAATGCAGAGCTTATTGGTGTCTTTTAAATGACCTTTAAGACCTCCATAGTCTCACTCTAAATCCTTCCATGTCATTTCCAAAGGATAGAAGCTGTAATATTAGAAATCTTTTTTTGGCCAGTTGTCTACTTATTAGTGAACTTAGCATAGTATTGATTAGTAAAAATAAAATGCTGGTATCCATGATGAATATAAATATATACTTCTAGGTGGCTCGTGCCTGTGATATAGCTACTTGAAGGGAAAGCCTGGGAGGATCTTAGTTTGATCTCATCCCAGGCAAAAAGTTATTGAGACCCAATCTCAACAACAAAAAAGCTGAGCATGGTGGTGCCTGCAGTCCCAGCTACACAGGAAGTGTAAGTTGGAAGATTAAGGTCCAAGGCTAGCCCAGGAAAAAAAAAAAAAAGCATAAGACCTTATCTAAAGCAAAAGGGAGTCAGGTTATAGCGCAAGTTATAGAGGGCCTACCTAACAATGAGGCTGAGTTCAGCCCTACTACTTTAAAACAAAACCAACCAAATAACTGCACTGAAATAAATTAAACAAAACATCTCTTACTTTTGCTTAACAGGGTCTGTCAAAATAATACAAAGCACATTTGGGGAAAATCTTAAAACGCTTTTGTTTTCTTAGGTTGCAGAGAATTTTGATATTTGTTTGGTGCCAACCTATATACTGTTCTTGACTTTAAAAGAATCTTCCTTAGAGTTGATATATTGGGGTGGACCTGAATCAGCCTCATTTCTCCAAAAATTCCCCTTGAGAGTCTCTCCATGACTTAGATCTCTTGACAAGCACTCTCCACCCAGAGGCCAACCATCACACTGAGCAGGTGGATTCAGAGCACAGTGGCTCCTGGCTCTGCCCAGGACTTCCTTCAGGAAGAAAGCAGGGATCAGATAGCTGCCTGGAGGGGAGAAATGCAAACATTGGCCCTTCAATGTCTTTAAGAGAAAAGGTGCTGGGTGCTCACACCTGTAATCCTAACTGCTCAGGAGGCTGAGATCTGAGGATCGTGGTTTAAAATCAGCCCTGGCAGGAAAGTCCATGAGAAACTTACCTCCAATTAACCACCAGAAAACCAGAAGTGGCACTGTGGCTCAAAGTGATAAGAGTACTAGCCTTGAGCAAAAAAAGCTTAGGGACAGCACCCAGGAGTTCAAGCTCCACAACTGACAGAAGAAGGGGGGGGGGGGGGGGGGGGGGGAAAGGAGAGAGAAAAGAGAAAAAAATGAAAAAGATGACATTCAAAGTTAAAACAAGAAAATTCAGAGGGAATTTTTCTCTAAGAGAAAGAGACTTAGCATGTATGCCTAAGACACAAGTGTCCAGGTTGACACATGAAACTCCATTACCTCCAGGGTGTCAGAGAGTATCTCCCTGATTTGGAGATGGAGATTAGAAACTGCTGTTAGAAATTCAAAAGAAAGGCCAGAACACTTGGCCACAGCACCATGGCCAGTTGTGTGGGATAGGTGGGTCCTGGTTACTTTCCAAAGAGGAGTGGGAAATAAAACTGGCAGAGGTGGAACTTAATCTGACCCCAGTAGTGCTGGGTACTTCGAACCAGCTAGTATCCTGACTGCTGAGGGTGCTGGAGAGCTGGATGGGTCGGTCCCAGCATCTCCAGGTTGTCCCCAGCAGGCTCTGCTCCTCCTCAGGACCTGGAAGTCTGCTCAGTCCCTTCTTCATCTTTTCTATTTGATGGAGAACTTTCTGTGCAGATTCAAACCACAGACTTGTGGGTCTTAGCCGCCTGAGTAGTTAGGATTATGGGTGTGAGCCATGATACGCAGTTCTGTTCTCCCTCCTTTGAGAAACAGAGTTCCCAGTGCCAGCTTGCCATGAAGTACCCCTGATGTTATGATCCAGGCCTATCCTTGAGTGTCCCCTCTTCCCTAGCCAGCTGGGTTCCTTTGGGACTATCCCATGTGAGCCCGCACTCTGCCTCCGTCCGTTCTCTCTCTGGCACTCTTGAGTTCCCAATTTATACTAATCCCAAGCCCCAACTTTCAGAATGCTTCAGGGAGTAGGGGCTCCTTGGTACCCCAGGCTATCATCCTCCAGCCAGCAAAGGCTTGCTCAGCAACCCCACGTGCCTAATGCTATAGTTTTACCGTTTCCTCTGAGTTTGTGTACGTTCTGTATTAGATTCTTTTACTTACACATTGCCTCTTATTTATTAGGTTGTTGGGGTTCTTTTGTTTTGTTTTAGTTTTTTTTAGATCTACCTTTGAGAAGGTAAATAATTGGGATATGCTTATAACAAAAGATACAGTATATGTGGAAACAGCTGAAAGGCAGTTCTTGGACCGACCCATTACTAAAGCCTGGCTGCTTTCCACAGGGAGGAAGTCAATAAGGCCTACCGGAAGCTTGCTGTGCTGCTCCACCCTGACAAATGCACGGCTCCTGGGAGTGAAGATGCCTTCAAAGCAGTTGTGAATGCCCGGACAGCCCTCCTGAAAAACATCAAATAGGAGACAGAGGGAGACAGCGTTTAGTGCAGACAGACCCCTCTAGTTGAAAAGCCTGCATGGAGTTTTCCTTCATGAAATCTCTCTGCTCTGTTCTCTCCTGTGCCGTCATTTGTAGCTCGGTAATGCAGGTGCCTTTTACCATCTTGCAGGCATTTACAACAAAGGATCTGCCTTTGCGTGAGGTGAAGAGAAGCCCGCGTCCTATGCACTGCACTCCCTTTCCTATTATCAGAGTTGGGTTTTCTCATCTGTTTGTAAGCTTTGTAATGGGATTGCCCTTTAGACACAGGCTTGAGAAAGTCCATGAGGTTACTGGAGGGAGACAAGAGACAGTGTGAATTTCACGCTTTTACTTTTTAATTCATCATCAGAGAAAAAAGTGGAGGGAGAGAAAACAAAAACAAGCAGACAACTTTCAAGCCCCCAGAAGGCTTGGTTAAAAACAAGTTGTTTCATTATCAATGAAATGAGTTCCTTTGGTGATATTTTAATTATCATTCTATAATTAGCTTAGTGTGGTGGCACATTTGTATAATACCAGCACTAAGGAGCCTGAAACAGAAAGATTGAGAGGTCTAAGCCTTCCTGGGCTACTAGAGTCCCTGTCTGAAAAAAAAAAAAAAAGTAAAAGGCATCTATAGTGAGCTCTGGGCACCCCTGTGGAACTATGTGGAATAGAGTGACAATTCTGATTGACATTCACTGTGTTTCCTTCGGCAGCCACCAGGGGGAGAGAGAAGCCAGTGCTAAGAGAAGAGTGGGAGGCAGGCTTAGATGTGGGAACACTACTGGGGCTTACCCGTCCCACCATCTGAGGCCTTTGCATGCTGTAGAAATGGTTGCTGGGAGCAGCTGGGAGCCCTGTGCACTGGAATGAGACGCAGGCTCCATGACAGAAGCACTTGCAGGGTACGCTGGAGACTGCACATGGCCAAACATAGGCACATACCCAGAGGGGAAGACCAGCTAAGAGCAGGTGTGTTTGTAGGAGAGGCAGTGTCCTCACAAGCCTCTGTCAGGCTTCCACACCTCTTCTTCCCTCTCTTTGTCTTTCTATACTCACATCTGCCTCAGCCTCCTCTCTTCCCCCCTGCCAGCCTTGCCCTGGGCTTGGTTGGCCAGAAACAAGTTGATCCTTTGGGGACAGTGGGGCAAATCTAAGCCCTGTATGGGACAGAATACTTCTAATTTCTGCTTGGGCTACAAATTTCTAAATAGCAAAAATCCTAAGCTACAGATTATAAAAACTAATTTCCCATGGAGAATCTGTTCCGTGGCACAGTATCATAGGGAGTGGAGAAGAGGCATAGTGTAGAGGAGGTCTTCTCTCCAGTGCTTGGGGAACCTGCCTGTGGCCTGACTCATTATGGCATCACTCTCATTATATCACATTTTTAGCTGCAGCCACCTGTGCCAGTTGGAGCTTTGAAGTAGAGCAAATGTTACTATTCTGTGAGTTTTAACCGCTTTCCCATCCCATATTGATTGCCAAATAGCATAACTTTAGTAGCTAAGTACCATCCAAGCTACTTCACTTTTCTGGGTTTTTCACTTCCCTGAAAGCAGCCTCACTTTGTGTGTCAGAAACAGAGCATTGTTCCCCAATATCAGTTTCCTCTGAGTGATCATCAAAAATGCTTAATTTTCTTTTTTAAGGAGTTGAGATCTGATGGATTACTTCTTGTGAGATTTTATTCTGGCCATTAAAGTAGCTTTTGGGACTACAAGACCCCTACTGAAATTCTTTTGGTCTAAGTTTTGCTTAAGGCCTTTCTCCTGTCTAAAATACTCTAGCTTCAGGTTTCTCTTGTAACAGAATGAAGGAGTCTTTGAATGAGTAATTGTACTTAGGCTGTCTGCCCAAATTGCCTGGACAGCTCTCTGAGGGCATGGCCCTGCGTAAGGAATTAAACACTCAGTCACCTCATTCAGTGTCCTTTCTCAGATGAGTGATTAGAGCAGAAAGAATTCTCTAGAGCTGCATTCATACATTCACAGTCGTTTTTTCAGATGTAGCCTGGGCTTAGGTTTCAGGACTGGGTTTTCAACAAACTTCATTATTAACATTCAGAATGGCCATATGCTACTTTATGTACTTAATAGGAATAAAATAGGGAAGTGCTAAGGTTGTAGAATTTTTCAGATGTCAGTACCCCAGCCTCAGAACGTTAAGATGTAACAGAGAATGATTTGCAATGAGAAGTATTTTTAGTACAAACTTCATGCCAAACGTTTACAGATCTCATGCATTAATTTAAGTGCTTGGAGCAGATGTATACTTCGTAGTTGAACCTTATTAAAGTGTCTTCATGCAGTTAAGATTTCAAAACACATTGGTGAGAGTCACAACTAGCAGAATAATTTTCAAAAAGAATAAAAAGTTTGAACAGCTATAATTAAAGAAAAGCCATGTCTTCCACATCTGAGTCACCACGAAAAAACACTTCTTAAACTTGTGAGAAATCCCTGGAGGCATTTGGGATTGTCTCCCATCAGCCTACTTAAGCACTTTAAGGACTTCTCCCATTTGTTCCCCAGCTTCCATCTCTTGTGCCTCCTCCTTCTCAACTGTCAATATTTCTTTCACTTCAGCACTGTCTTTTATTTCTTCATGTAAATGTGCTTACAGTTTTAGTAGCCTGTTAGTTTAAAGTATAGACTTGCTACTCAGCAGTGCTAAGATCACTGTACTTGTGAAGATTGCACACCAGTCTAAGTCTTACATTTACCTCAGGAAACTTATTCTAATGGTAAGTATTTGAATTCACAAGTGTATTGAATTCTCACGTGGTAAATATTTCTTTATGCCTAGAAAGTAGCACCTCATTCATGATTAGTTAAATGAGCCATAGATAAGGCAGTTAGATGCCTGGAATGTCTCCTCAGAGCTGTGACAGTCACCAGAGGGAGGGAGAGATTTCCAGCTCAGGTTAGAGCTGTGTGCAGATTGCCTTGTGATAGTGACAGTACTGCCCCTCTAACTGTAAACTCAGTAGGCTTAGAAAGGCTCCTCATTTGTCCCTGCACCCCTGGAACTTGCCTGAGTCTGCCACTGCTTTTTGTAGAACTTGAGGTAATGAATTTAGCTGCTTGGCAGAGTACAGAGCAGTTCCTGTCTCTCATACTTGGTATTGAGCACAATTTTAAGACAGTCAGTGCTGTCTGGACATTGATATTTTCCATTATCCATTCCTACAAAAGAAAGAAGCTTGTGATGTGGATAAAAAGTGAGATTATATCTAATAAGCAGTGCAATATTAAGCTGTACAGTGCCATGAAGGCCCTTGGTGAGGGGCTTTTGCTGGGACCTTGACCTTTTGGGTTAGCTGTTTGCCCTGGATGCCCCCTGGGCATTCTTGCCCTCTGACTGTGAATGCAGAGTCTTTGCTCCTGAAAGGTAATGCCCATATTTGCTTTCTGGTGAACTAACTGAAGCTGTTAAATCTATGTTTATGTCTTGTATACAGAGTGCCATACGTATTTAAGTTGTGTATTTTTATAAAGTAAAGCCAAATATCAAACCCTGGTCTGTGGGCTGTATTTGTTGAGACCCTGGTCTCCAGTGAAAAACACACTAGAAGCACGTCCAGTTCCTTGCCAGCTGGGGCCTCCAGCAGGACATCTTGCTCATGCTTCCGCAGGGCTAAAGGAAGGAAATTATATTGCTGTTTTGGATATTTTTTTTAAGTTGTGACGAAAGCATTGGATACCTTTAAAAAAAAAAAAGATACTTTACCTTTTCAACTCAGATGAAACTCATTTTCAACAGTGCAGGCTAGGACCTGGAGGTGCAGAACAGCTCTGGGTTCTATCCCTACTACCAAAAAGAGAATGTATATGGCTGTATATAATTCAGTTAGCTGAATTATTAATAACTAATCCTTAAAGGACTAGAGTCACTCTAGAATTTCAGAGTCTTGAAGGACTGGTCCACAGGAAGCATCATGTCTCGTGAGGCTACAAACAAGAGCTCTGCTCATTGTAATGCCAGACCTTCAGCTGCCCAGTGCGCCTTTTTTCCAAAATGGCCCACCCCTCTTTTGGGAAACTATGCCATCCTCTCCATCCTACAGATGTGTTGTAAACATTCCAGTTCTTCGTGTGACTTGTCCATCCTTTCTGACTACAGGGCAGTAGAAGAAGGGAGGGAATGTGATGCTAGATGAGACACTCAGCTTCCCTCTCTCTGTGATCTTGCTAATTGGACTAGCTCAAGTTTCCTCTCAGGAGAGGATGAGTCCTGCAAATGCCAACAGCCTTGATTCCAGACTTGTAGGAAAGATGTAAAAGAATGAAACAGCCAACTAGTGAGAGGCAGAGCTTGGTGGCTGGAAGCCTGTCCTAGTCTCTGGACCCCAGCACTGGTGGTTCATCAGGCTCATTAGCCACCTCAGAGCAAAACAGAATTAATAATAAATAGCCTGTCCTCCAAAAAAAGGAAAGAGACTAGCAGAATGAGAAAGCTGAGGTCTGTAGACTGCTATAACATTGATAAGTATTTTGCAACATTTTAAATATTAACATATATCCAGTTACTTAGTATTTACCAAATCTTTGGCTATAGCTTTTTTTTTGGGGGGGGGGAGGTGGGACTTGAACTCAGGACTTGGGCACTGTCCCTGAGCTCTTTTGCTCAAGGATAGTGCTTTCCACTTTGAGCCACAGCTCCACTTTTGGTTTTCTGGTGGTTAATTAGGAATAAGTTTCACAGACTCTCCTGCTCAGGCTAGCTTCAAACCATGATCCTCAGATCTCAGCCTCTTGAGTAGCTAGGATTACAGGCTTGAGCTACTGATACCCAGCAGCTATAGGTTTTTATGACAAGGCCTTTGTAGCCCAGGCTGGATTCAAACTTGCAACCTTCCTATCACAGCCCACAGAAAATTACAGTTGTGTACCACTACACCCAGTTTGACTGTGTTTTAAACCAATAATCAGTTGAAAAATTAGGCTCATTCAGTTTATCTCAGGATTGATTTAAAATACAAAATTGTATCTGACTTTATTTTCAATTCATCATTATCTTTAACAATCATCTTTAGTTTCCTAAATATTTCACCACACATGAGGCCCTGGGTTCAATCTCCAGTACCACACACACACACACACACACAAAAGTCAGATACTAGATACACAAAAGATACACAAAAGTTTCCAGTGAATAAAGGAGATGGATATATTTTGCTCCTGTAGTGTTATTCCTACTTACAGAGGTTTAGTCACACTAGAAGCTATTACAGGTTCTCAAGTTATACTGTCAGCCTCAAGATCCACATTTTCAAGTCCAGATGCTCCTCAACTTAACCATGTTTTGTTCCATAAACACATCCTAAGCATTGTTTCCCCTGTGATCTCTGGGCTAAACTGTATCTCCCTGCCACCGTCCAGCAAGGGTGAGGTGTATACCCTATCACCAGCCTGGAAAAAGTTCAAAATCTAAAAGCCCAAGTATATTTCTACTGAATGCCTATCATTTTGCACCATTGTAAAGTCAAATAATATCATCAAGTTGAATCATTAAGTTGGTGACTGTGTTCTGTTTCACACTTGTGAATAATATAACCACTGTACTAGCTGACTACATGAATACAAAGAGGCCTGTATTTTTTGTTGTTACTATTAAGGAGTTGTACAAAGAGGGTCACAGTTCTATAGGTCAGGTAATGAGGACAATTTTTCACTCCTTCCTTTACTTCCCTCCATTTTCCCCCTCCTGTCTCTGCCCATAAGTTCCATAGCTCATTGTTTTACATAGTGTATATTGAATACCATGACTGCATTTGTTTACCCTTCCTCTATTCCTATGCCGTCCTTCTGCCCCACTAAGAAGAACAAAAAAGAACAAAAAACAACAGCAGCAACAATAACATTTCTAGAATTTGTTTTGGTAAGTAGTATTCTAAAGGTTCAGAGGGGTTATACCTTTGGGTTCCTCCCCTAAGAGTGTCCTCCTTTAGTCTGCTTGTGTGTAAATGCATAGGGCCTGTATAAGTTGTCATGTCCAATGTGTTTTAGATCTAGCTTCCACAAATGAGAAAAAACATGTACCATTTGTCTCTCTGAGTTTGACGTACCTCACTTAACATTATTTGTTCTAGGTCCAACTAGCTCCTACAAATGACATAGTATTATTCTTGCTAATGGACACATTCCATTGTGTATATGTACCATGTTTTTTTTTTTTGCTCTGCTGATCTATTGTAGGGCACCTGGGTGGTTTCCATAACTTGGCTATTGTGATCAGTGCAGTAATGAACATGGGTGTGGGAGTATTTTTTTTTAACCATATCCTGACTTATAATAATCTGGGCAGATGCCAAACGTGGTCTGGCTGGATCATAGGGAAGTTCTATGTTTAGTTTTTTGAGGAATCTCCAAACTGCCATCCAGAGTGGTTGTACTAGTTTATATTCCCACCAACAGTGCAATAGGGTTCCTTTTCCCCCACATCCTCGCCAGCATTTGTTATTGTTTAGGTCTCCTTGTTGGCCAGTCTAACTGGGGTGAAATGGAATCTCAATGTTTTGATTTGCATTTCCTTTATGGCCAGGGGATTTCTGTATTTTTTTAAGAAGACTAATTGAGAGTATAGTTTTCCTCATCAGTAACACAAATTCAAATTGAGAATGGATGCAGAGGAATAACAGCTATCATTACAACTGCATCATTGGATGGCAATCACAGAAACGAAGGAGAAACTTCTTCTGACAGGTGGCCAGGCCTGAAGACAGTGGAGAACAAGTCTCAGATCTACATGGCAAAGGACAAGGATTGGGGATATTTGTAAACTGAGGTGTTGGAGAAAGGTGATCATATCCAACCTCATCAACTTCTTCCATCGTGGGCCACACATCAGAGTGGCTATCAGTATAAACTGAAGCAGGTGGAATCTAGAGGGTCCTCTCAGGAACCAAGAGCAGGTGGTTTATTCCTGTTTTTCCTTTGGTTTCAAAACTTCTGAGTTGTACCCCAAACAACAGGAAATCAGCTTGATGTGAAACCATAAACTGTTAGACAATAAGTGATTACCTGTTCCGGTATGGAATATGATACATTTGCATGATTGTGTTCATTGTCTTTTTTCTTTTTTTGTCAATTGTGGGTCTTGAACTCTGGGCCTGGGCACTGTCCCTCAGCTCTTCAGCTCAAGGCTAGCGCTCTTATTACTTGATACACAATGCCACTTCCAGTTTTCTTGTGGTTAATTGGAGATAAGAGTCTCATGGAGGGCTGGGAAGGTGGCTCAGTTGTAGAGCGCTTGCCTTGCATGCCTGAGGCCCTGGGTTCGATTCCTCAGCACCATATAAGCAAAAAGAAAAAAAAGCCGGAAGTGGTGTTGTGGCTCAAGTGGTAGAGTGCTAGCCTTGAGCTGAAGAGCTGAGGGACAGCGCCCAGGCCCAGAGTTCAGGCCCCATGACCGGACCCAAAAAAAAAAAAAGAATCTCATGGATGTTCTTGCCAGTGCTGGTTTTGAACTGTGATCCTCAGATCTCAGCCTCCTGAGTTCATTGTCTTTTTTAAGTGAAATTGGGACAAATATTCAGGACATCTGATGTTTCCTGAAGAGCCGGAAAAATCACGTCTTTGAGGATGCCTACCCACACCATCAACTGAAGGTTAGGTCACCTAGAAACTAACAAACAGTAAGACAGGAAGATCTACCCTAGAGATTTTGGTTGTGAGTTATTTTCATGTCCCTAACATATTCTTTTGTGTTCTAACTGTAATGAAGTAAAAGGGCCATTTCCCTCCTCACCCCTTCCCCAAAGCCAGGCTTGGTGTTTGAAACTCTGGACTTAAAGGAAGAGGTACTTTGTAGACTGGAAGGAGTGGCTGGCCTGGCAGTGTGTGATTTAGGAGATGGGTGAGATGGTTTTGCCTTTTGCCCTTTGTTTTTCTTTTCTATTTGACTTTTCCTAATGAGTAGCAATTAATATGATCATCTAAGAAGCTATATGAAACTACTCACTAAACAGCACTGATTGAAGAAAAAGACTTTTCTGAAGTTGTCTTTGGGACCAGTGGTTCTAGAATGTAATTAAATCTTGCTTCTTTGCATTAGGAGAAACTTCAGACACAGAGGAAAAAGCTTTTAGCCACTTAGAAGTTTTTTAGAAAGATGACATAGTAATCAGTGCTCTCTGGCTTGAATTTCAGATCCACTTAATATGGTTTCACTCTCCTGTAAGTAACATAGGAGGAGAAATGAAGCCAGGAGGCTTGGGATAGACTCTCCTCCTGTTAATTAAAAAAGAAGCCCTGAGGTAAGGTTGCTTTCCTCCACTGTGAGGCTGTTTGGTTACTTAACACCTAAGGTCGTGTGTGTGTGTGTGTGTGTGTGTGTGTGTGTGTGTGTGTGTGTGTGTGTGTGTGTGTGTGTGTGTGTGTGTGTGTGTGTGTGTGTGTGTGTGTGTGTGTGTGTGTGTGTGTGTGTGTGTGTGTGTCTGTCTGTCTGTGTCCATTCCAGTCCTGGAGTTTGAACACAGAGCCTGAGCATGGTCCCTGAGCTTTTTTGCTCAAGGCTAATACCCTACCACTTCAGCCACCCTACCTACTTCTGGGTTTTTGGTGGTTATTAGAGATAGAGTCCCCATGGGCTTTCTTGCCCAGGCTGCCTTTGAACTGTGATCCTCAACTCTCAGCCTCCTGAATAGCTAGGATTACAGGTGTGAGCCACCAGCACCCAACAATAAGGTCCTTTTTTCCCCCTGGTCATGGGGCTTGAACTGTGGGCCTGGGCACTGTCCCTCAGCTCTTCAGCTCAAAGCTAGTACTCTACCACTTGAGCCACAGCACCACTTCCTGTTTTCTGAGTGGTTTATTGGAGATAAGAGTTTCACAGGCTTTCCTGCCCAGGCTGGCTTTGAACCATGATCCTCAGATCTCAGCCTTCTGAGTAACTAGGATTACAGGTGTGAGCCACTGGCACTGGGCCTCTAAGAACTTTTTTAAAGGCGACTATCTTATATATTTTACAAACAAGAAAACGAGGTCCCCTCTTGCATGTAATTGCATTTTTCATAGAATTTAAATTTCTATTGTAATTCTACTTCTAGAAAGAAAGAAAAAGAGATAAAGAGAAATTAATTTTAACAAAATTAGTGAATTAGGTAGTTAATTGGAGATAAGAGCAGCCTTTGCTGCCCAGGCTGAATTCAAACCTTTATCCTCAGACTTCAGTCTCCTAAGTGGCTAAATTTCTTACTACACACAATTATTAATAGGGCTTCTCATTTTTTTTTTGGGGGGGGTCCAGTCATGAGGTCTGAACTCTGGGCCTGGGCGCTGTCCCTGAGCTCTTCAGCTCAAGGCTAGCACTCTACCACTTGAGCCACAGCACCACTTCTGGATTTTTTCTCTTTTTTGCTTATGTGGTGCTAAGGAATCGAACCCAGGGCCTCAGGCATGCAAGGTAAGCACTCCACCATTGAGCCACCTTCCCAGCCCCATGGCTTCTCATTTTACAAAGGCACATGCTGTCACAGCTTTGAACTTGTTAGTGGCAAGTCCACTAGACTTGCATGTTCAAAACCACTCATTTCTATAAAATTGGAATTGTCTTGCTTCTCAAGCTTATAATTTCATCACAGATAGCAAAGTGCAAATCTCCTGGCAAGGAAGTCAGTCACTCGTATTTTACACATGATTGACTACATATTAAAATATAGCCCACACTGCTGGCTCATGCCTGTAATTCAGGATGCTGAATGAAGCCTGGAGGATCACAGCTCAAAGCTAGCCTGGACAGAAGAGAGATTTGTCTCTAAAATAACCAGCAAATGGCCAGATTAGAGGCATGACATAGGAGTAGAGTGCTAGCAAACTGAGTAGATTCTAGGTCCTGATTTCAGATTCCAGTACCAGCAATACTAATTACACTACAACCCATGCACGATTCCTCATGGTCACCCTTGCTCTCCTTCTTTAGCTAACCTAGAGTAGGTGATAACCTCTCCGCCTGGCCTGAAGACTCATTTTCTGTCCAGAACTTCAGCTGCCTTCCTTCTGGTCCCTCCTGATAATAATCAGTGATGCTGCCATTGGTCCTCCATGGCAAGTCTTAAGCACCTGTCCTATTGCCCCAAATAAAAATTGCTTCAGATTTTGGAACATTTCAGTGTTCGATTTTTTTTTGGGGGGGGGGGGGGGATGTCGGACGTGGGGCCTGAACTCTGGTCTAAACTCTGGGCCTGGGCGCTGTCCCTCAGCTCTTCAGTTCAAAGCTAGCACTCTACCACTTGTGCCACAGCGTCACTTCCGGGCTTTTTCTGCTTATGTGGTGCTGAGGAATCAAACCCAGGGCCTCATGCATGTGAGGCAAGCACTCTACCACTGAGCCACCTTTCCAGCCCCTCAGTGTTCAAATTTAAGGTTTGGGGATATTCATCCTGTCCTTTGCTGTGGCCACCCTAGGAAACAAAGCCCTTGAGCTTTTGTAATGGAGCCTGGCCTTGGCTATTTCAATGCCCGAGTGTCCCCACCCCAATCTCCCTACCTGAATCTGGAGCAATCTGGACTCTGCTGTCTGTCTCTAGCCTGTGCCTTTCATTTCTGTCTTCGCTTGTGTTCTCCGTACACAGAACTCCGTGTTCTCTGACCACGCTGTCCTTTATGGCCTTGAGTTTTGTACTTGCTGCATCTCTAGCACACCCCGCCCCCCTTCACTGTCCTTCCTTCTGCACGCCCTCCTCCTTCCTCTGAGCCTGGCAAACTTTTCCTCCATTTGTAGGTCTAGATCAGTGAGTCCTCTGAAATTTCCTCTACTCCATTGCGTCACCCAGGCACGTATAGCAGACTTTCTTCTCAGGTAAAAGTCTCCCTGATATATAATCTTTTGATAGATGAAGATATTCTCCTTTTTTTCCCCCCCCAAAGATTTCTTTTTCTTTTTCTGGTACTAGAACTGGCCTCAAAATCTTGCTTAGTTTTTTTTTTCACTTAAAGCTGGTACTCCGTTACTTGAGCCACACCTCTACTTCCAGCCTTTTGCTTGTTAATTGGAGATAAGAGTCTCTGATTTATCTTCACAGCTGAATTTGAACCTTGACTCAGATCTTAGCCTCCTGAGTAGCTAGGAGTATAGGTGTGAGCCACCTAGGCTGACCAGAGGTTTTTGTTTTTGTTTGTTTTATTAGTGTGCCTTTGTAGTTGGGGGAGAGTCAGGGTGACATTTCCATACACCTATTCAATGTATTCCATCAACCGCAGCCTCACGACCCTTCTCTCACTCTCCCTTATCTATTCTCCCCACTTCTTAAAACGATTTCCACCGGTTTCATTGTTCTATTTCATTCATACTTATAAAGTAGTTCAACCATATTCTCCCTAATTCCCTCTCTCCATTCCCTTTCCCCTCCCACTGACCCCCTCAGCCTCCAGCCCCCAGCACAGCCTGTTTTGCTCATTTCTTGGTGCATATTAATTGTACATAGAGGTTTTACCATGGTATTTTACACCTGTACATGTTATATTGTAGTCAGAAAATTCCCTCTATTGCCCTCAACCCTATTTTGTTGGTGGTGGTGGTCATGGGGCTAGAACTCTGGGCCTGGGCACTGTCCCTGAGCTCTTCAGCTCAAGACAAGCACTTTACCACTTGAGCCACAGCGCCACTTCTGTTTTTCTGGTGGTTTCTTGGAGATAAGAGATTCACAGACATTCCTGCCCGGGCTGGCTTTGAACTGTGAGCCTCAGATCTAAGCCTCCTGAGTAGCTAGGATTACAGGTGTGAGCCACCAGTGCCCAGCATCCTCAACCCTATTTAACAGTTTTTAGTAACATTCTTATTTCCTCTACATGTGTAGATGCAATGTATTTCTTTGTGATGTAGATGCAGTGTATTTGGCGGGGGGGGGGGGGGGGGGGGGGGGGACAGTCCTGGGGCTTAAATTCAGAGCTTGGCACTCTTGCTGGGTTCCTCTCCTTCCCCCGTGCCCCTTACCTCTCAAGCCTGGCTGTGGCTCCACTTCTGGCTTTTTGCTGGTTAACTGGAGATGGAAGTCAGCCGGGCACTGGTGGCTCACCACTGTAATCCTAGCTACTCAGGAGGCTGAGATCTGAGGATCAAAGTTCAAAGCCAGCTCGGGCAGGAAAGTCCATGAGACTCTTATCTCCAATTAACCACCAGAAAACAGAAAGTGGCGCTGTGGCTCAAGTGGTTGAGCGCTCGCCTTGAGCTGAAGAGCTGAGTGACAGCGCCCAAGCCCAGAGTTCAAGTCCCATGACAAAAAAAAAAAAAAATGCATAGAAGTTTCTGTCTAGGCTGGTTTTGAACAGCAGTCCTTAGATTTCAGCCTGCTGAGTAGCTAAGATTATAGGCAGGAGCCACCAGCTCCTGGCTGTATTTACATTTTACTTATTCTCTATCATATATCCCCCTCTTTCCTCTCTTCTTTCCCTGAAACAATCTTTTTTTTGGGGGGGAGGTCCGGTCCTGGGCCTGAACTCTGGGCCTGGGCACTGTCCCTCAGCTCTTCAGCTCAAGGCTAGCGCTCTACCACTTGAGCCACAGCGCCACTTCCAGCTTTTTCTGCTTATGTGGTGCTAAGGAATCGAACCCAGGGCCTCAGACATGCAAGGCAAGCGCTCTACCACTGAGCCACCTTCCCAGCCCTCTTTTTTTTTTTTAATATTGTTGTTTTAGAAGTGATATACAGTGGGGTTACCTTTACATATCTTGGGTGATAAGTACATTTCTTTCCTTTTGCTTAGTATCAGCTCTTCCCTCCTGCCCTCTCATTCCCTCTCTCCCATCTCCACCCACAAGTTGCTTAATTCACTTTCATCAATGTCCAGCACAACTGATGGGCCCTGCTGCTGCACTTTTTCACCCTCCTCATTGATGTGCACGTGTTTACATTTACATTAGGTATATATATATATAGATGTAGAAAGTGGCGCTGTGGCTCAAGTGGTAGAGCACTAGCCTTGAGCTGAAGAGCTGAAGGACAGCGCCCAGGCCCAGAGTTTAGGCCCCACGACCGGACCTCCCCCCAAAAAATAAAAATAAAAAAAATAAAGTTAGATACTACAAATGAGTGAAAACGTGATATTTGGTGTTTTGAGCTTGGCTTATCTCGTTCAACATGATGACTTCCAACTTCCTCTGTGTCTGAGTCCTAATGCAGGTATAACAAGTACTTGAACAAATGAATGGTCATTTTGCTGAACTGTGAGATGAAGTACAGGATACGTGCATACATAAGTCTTGTGAATATGAAAAAATTCACAGAATTCAACTGTTAGTTTAAAAAAAGTAGGGTCCTGAGAGTAAAACTAATTCCCTGCAGGTGACAGAGAAGAATATACAGAGCCTGTGGACCTTAAAGGTATTATTGAGGAACGGGGATGTGGCTCAGAGGTAGGGCATATATAAGGTCTTGAGTTCCATCCCTAGCAGTGCCTCTTCCAAAAATGTTAGGAAGCTGCTAGAATATAACCTTGGACTTGTACTAGCCAGACTACTTGTGTAGAAATAATACATTTTCCTTCTATAGATGCCCTTTGGAGTTGAGCATGGGGTAACTTAAGATAGAAATCATCCCAACAATGAAAATACAACCCAGGGGCCGCCCCAGGACCAAAGTCTGAAAACTCTACCATATCATTTATTAAAGAAAAGACCTATGTGCTAAATTACATGTTTTGCCCTTGAGAGGGAGAAATTACCAAACTGTTAGTGCCTCGGAATGTATTCATTTATTCCTTCCTCCATGGAACATGTGCTAAGTGCCTTTTCTCTCTGTCAGTCACTCTGCTCTACCCTGGGACAGAAAAATGAGGAAGTGCATCAATTTATAGCTGGCATTTAAATCCTCCTTTATATCCTTCTCTCTAAAGTTATTTAAATGTAATTATTTTTAGTTTTAAGGCATATTTGAATTTAGATCTGGAGGGGTTTTTTTTTTTCCCCTCCTGAAATAACAATTCCCTCTTAGGGCTTCATTAACTCAAAAGTGTGAACACAAGGCAGTTGGGTCCCATCCATGTACATGTGTGCAACTTGTGGTGAGGCTTCTATAAAGAAAAGCAAGGAAAGCCTGGCACTGGTCATTCACACTTGTAATCCTAGCTACTTGGAAGGCTGACAACCAGCAGATCAAGATGCCAGCAGGGCAAAAAAAATTTCAAGATTCCATTTCACCAGAAGAAGCTGGGTATGGTGGCATGTGCTAGTAGATTCCAGTTACAATGAGGTCACCCCAAATAGCTGGATCATAGTCCAGGCATCTGGGCAAGAAGCAGAATTACCATCCCCAAAACGCTTGGAGGCCTGGCTCAATAGTAGAATACCTGCCTAACAAGTGTTAGGTACTGAGTTTAAATCCAAGGAAGAAAGGAAGAAAAGGAGGGAGGGAAGGAGGCAGGAAAAGAGAAAAAGAAAGGAAGGAAGGAAGGGAATGAGCAAGCAATTGATAAGAGCAATAGGGATGGATGAAAATTTGTCCTGGACAGATGACAGAGTGAGGATAGAGAATCACGCTGAGCCACATGTGGAGGGAGGCAAGATCATCCTTGGAAGATAAGAGCCAGCATCTCCTCCTAAACAGACATCATGAGAAAGAATGGACAGAGGGCACAAAGCCAGCAGAAAGACTGACTCAACCTAGCAGTTCCTAAAATTAGCAGAGCAGTGTCTCAAGCTTTCCTGTCTAGATTTAACCCTGGCAGGGGGGGGTGTGTGCGCGCGTGTCCGTGTGCGCATGCATGCATGCATGTGTGCACATGCCCACGCCCTGAGAAGCTGGGAATGAATGGAAGAGTCATAGCCACTCAGCCACATTGCCTAGGGAGCCAGCATTGGGGTCTGCATTCTCACTCTGATGAGTGAGGGCCACCATGTGCTTCCCATCTGGCAGGAGAATGGGTGAGAGAAAGAATTACTAAAACCCTCTCTAAACTCACTACACTGAGATGAGTTTTTTTTGGTTTTGGTTTTGTTTTTTTTTTTGCATTACTAGAAATTGAATTCAGGGCCTTGTGCTTTCTGGGTGCTCTACCACTTAAGCCACAATCCCAACTTCTTTTTGCTTTACTTGTTTTTCAGATAAGGTCTTGCACTTCTGTCCATCAGTCCTCCCTTCACTGTCTCCAGAATAGTTGAGATTACAAGCATGTCTAACCAGACATATGAGTTTAAATACCATGGAAAACACATACTTTTTTCCTAATTAAAATGAAAATTCTAATGGGAAAAAAAAGGGCCTGGGGAGCTGATGATGTAGCTTAATTAGCATTCCACAAGTCATAGGTTCAATCCCTGCAAAAAAAAAAATTAAATATGGAGATACACAGCTAAATAGAGATCTGGTTTTAGGAAAGGTTAGCACATGTTCGACTGACTCTAACACTTGCCAGTAAGTGTCTGGCCACGCCTGGTTGCCCCCACATGACCCAGCAAGATTGGGAAATAGATGGCTGAGCAGGTGGCTCATTTATTTTCATCTCTACCTGTGCAAGAAAAAGTGTTTTTCCAAGAGTGGTCTTCTCTGTCTCCCCCGCCCCCTGCCCCATGAACTATTTAATAGTAATAAAATTTGGGACTGGGAAGGTGGCTCAATGGTAGAGTGCTTGCCTTATATGCATGAGGCCCTGGGTTCAATTCCTCAGCACCACATAAACAGAAAAAGCCAGAAGTGGCACTGTGGCTTAAGTGGTAGGACGCTACCCTTGAGCTGAAGAGCTGAGGGACAGTGCCCATACTCAGAGTTCAAGCCCCATGACTGACCCCCCCCCAAAAAAAATAGTTATAAAATTTACTGTCTGCAAAGCCACACAGATATGTTCAACCAAAAAACGCTCATGTGTTGACTCTGAGTGTAAGTTAGCACCGTATCTGTGAGAGGCCTGAGAACTTTGTGGAATGAATCCTAGATAACATTACTTAGTGGGCCTGTTTTGGGTGTGCAGGATCTTGTGCTTTCTCACCAGTTTTCTCTTGATAGTTTATTTCCTTCCGAAACCACTTTTTATCCTGAATTAATCTTTTGAAAGAGGGATGAGTCATTTGCTTAAAAAAAAAATCTTTACCAGCACCTGTAACAGCGGATGGAGATATTTAAGCTCAGTATTCAAGGCCTTCCGTGACTTGGCCCCTTCCTACCATTCTGCCTTCCTCAGGGAGGTGTCTGGCAGCCTCCCCTGCTAGTGACTGGATGTGGAGTTCAAGTCCAGACTGAGTTCATATGGAAGAGGGTGGCTACATACCTGAGCCCTAGGACCCATTTCACTTTCATCCCTATGACTGGTCTCTTGCTCCCTCTCTCCCTGGTCCATGTCCTGAGTGGTCCAGAACAGGAACAGGAAAAACAGATGATCATGCACGATCTGAGCAGTGACACTCTATTGTCATCCATGTGGCCACTCTCAGGGGCTGGTTCTGATGTCATGTCTTGAGAACAGAGAGAAGGAAGCTTGTAAGTACTTGCAAGACCTGGCCCCTGGAAGGGAGATGCCTCAAAACAGCAAGGTGGACTGGGTGTGGGTGGCTCACGCCTGTAATCCTAGCTACTCAGGAGGCTGAGATCTGAGGATCGCAGTTTGAAACCAGCCTAGGCAGGAAAGTCCATGAGACTTTTCTCCAGTGAACCACCAAAAAGCCAGAAGTAGAGTTGTAACTCAAGTGGTAGGGCACTAGCCTTGCACACAAAAGCTCAGGGAGCTCCCCAGGCCCTGGGTTTGAGCTCCAGGCCAGCATGGTGGGGGGGGGGCGGGGGGGCGGAGAACAAAGTAGACAAATGAACCTCAGCTTTCAGGAACCTGGTCCTCATGGTATTCTGAGTAATAAATACAATGGCTGAAATTATACATAATGCTTCTTATTTTGAGATGTGAAAATGTGCCAGCCACCCATGGCTCATACCTGTAATCCTAGCTACTCAGGAGGCTCAGATCTAAGGATCCAGATTGAAAGCCAGCCTATGCAGAGAGATCCAGGAGACTTTTATCTCCAATTTACTATCAAGAAGCCGGAAGTGGAGCTGTGGCTCAAAGGCTAGAGCTCCAGCCTTGAGCAAAAAAGCTAGAGGATAGAGTCCAGGCCTTGAGTTCAAGCCCCAGTACTGGCACACAAGCAAAACAAAACAACACAAAAAGATGCAATGTGTTTGCAATATGTAAGTCAGGCTAGCCAGCTGTGAGTGTTGTCCTGCTGTCTAGGTCTCCACCCTCTGACTAGGCTGGTGGAGAGGATGACTGGATTTGAGCAGACAGGTCCCTTAAGGTCAAAACCCAGTCTTCCTGCGGTTTCCCAGGACCCAGCCCCCTGGCTGGACCCACCTTGGCTCCTTATTCAAGCAGATAGGAAAGTAGGAAGCCCCTCATTCCCTCATTCCTGCCTTTATGACTGATGATGCAAAGCGGATTGCAGGCCTGAGTGCCAGGCTCTGGAGTCAGGTATGTGGGCACAACTTGGGCAGTACCCTTTACTGCCTGTGGAGCTTTGGGTGAGTGGTCAATCTCGCCTCAGTTTTTTCCTCTGGAAAATGGATGTGGTAATTGTACATACCTCCTAGGAATGTTATGAAGATTATGTGTGATAAGTAGCTTAAAATCTAGATAAGAGACATTCTAGATACTAAAGTCTTTAGAATTGAATCTAAAAGCAATGTGAACACTAGAAACAATTTCAAGGAAGGACTCTTAAGATGGGGAATTATCCAATAACATTCTAATGGGTCCAGTCTAGTCACATGAGGTCTTAAAATTAGAGTTCTTTCCCAGCTCTGCTCAGAAGGACATTAGACTAGGGAGAGGCAGGAGAGACGCCATCTTGGTAATCATCCACACCGTAGCTTGGGCACTTGTGAAGTCTTTACAGAGGTAGATAGAAAGAGCCTGCAGGAGGTCGGGGAGTAAAATCACAGGAGCCATGGCTGTCTGTCTTGCCCTGTATGTGGAGAATGGATATGAATTCATGTACTGCACTCCATAACAAATCTCTGCTGTTTTCACAACAAAAATAGCAATAATTCAATATAAATTATGTAAAAAATGAATTATGTAATGTGAGGGTAGGGACAGGAAGGGGGAAAAAGAGAACCTGACAGATATTTATTTATTTGTTTGTTTGTTTGTTTATTTATTTGCTTGCTTGCTGGTCCTTGAATTTGAACTCAGGGCCTGGTATCTGTCCCTGAGCGGCTCTGTGTTCAAGGCTAGCATTCTACCACTTGAGCCACAGCACCACTCCTGGCTTTTTTCTGTTTATGTACTACTGAGGAATTGAACCCAGGGCTTCATGCATACTAGGCAAGCACTCTACTACTAAGCCACATTCCCAGCCCTTAAATTTTACTTAACAAAGATTTATTGAGAGTCTCAGGGAGCCACCACTCCATGTACAGAAAGGCATATAGACCTTGCTTAATGTCCAGTGAACAAGGAAAGAATCATGTACAATTACAATAGACTCCAGCATGTGTTAAAATACAGGTACGAAATTGTTCACTTCAGAGCTAGGCACAGGTGGCTCATACCTGTAATCCTAGCTACTCAGGAGGCTGAGAATGGAGGATCATGGTTTGAAGCCAGTCTGGGTAGGAAAGTCTGTGAGACTCTTATTTCCAATTGACTACAAGAAAGAGAAAGAAAAAAAAAGGGAAGAAAGAAAGGAGAAAGAAAGGAGAGAGGGAAGGAGGGAGACAGAAAAGGAAGAGAAAGAAAGGAAAAAGAGGGAGGGAGAGAAGGGAAGAAAGGAAGGAGAAATAAAGAGGAAAGAAAGAAAAGGAAGGAAAGAAAGAAAAACGGGGCTGGGAATCTGGTTGGTGGTAGAGTGCTTGCCTAGCATGCATGAAGCCCTGGGTTCAACTCCTCTGTACCACACAAACAGAAAAAGCTGGAAGGGGCACTGTGGCACAAGTGGTAATAGTGCTAGCCTTGAGCACAGATTGGTTCAAGGACAATGCCCAGGCTGAGTTCAAGCTCCAGGACTGGCAAAAAACAAAAAAGAAAGAGAGAAACCCAGCTGGAAGTAGAGCTGTGGCAAAAGCAGGGATAGCACCCAGCCCCTGAGTGCAAGCGCCACAACCCGCACCAAGAAAGAAAGAGAGAGAGAGAGAGAGAGAGAGAGAGAGAGAGAGAGAGAGAGAGAGAGAAAGAAAGAAAGAGACAGAAAGAAAGGAAGAAAGGGAAAAAAAGAAAGAAAAGAAGATGTGCACTTGGCACTTAGCACTTAGATCTTGTCCTTGGTTTTCTGTGGTGGTCATAACTAACTAACCCACGCTTGGTGGCTTTAAACAACAGAAATTTATCCTCTTAAAGCTCTGAGGCCAGAAGCCTGAAATCAAGGTGGCAGGCAGAGCTTCACTCCCGCTACAGGCTTGAGGAGGAAACCCTTGGCTTCCTTGATTTGTGGCTACATCCCTGCCACCCCTGACTCCTTCACTCCCTTCCTCCTCTGTGTCTCTTCTGTGGTGTGTGTCTCTTTTTTGGGGGGGGAGTCCGGTCGTGGGGCCTGAACTCTGGGCCTGGGCGCTGTCCCTCAGCTCTTCAGCTCAAGGCTAGCGCTCTACCACTTGAGCCACAGCGCCACTTCCGGCTTTTTTCTTTTTTGCTTATGTGGTGCTGAGGAATCGAACCCAGGGCCTCAGGCATGCAAGGCAAGCGCTCTACCACTGAGCCACCTTCCCAGCCCTGTGTGTGTCTCTTATGAGGACACTTGCCATTGGATTAGAGCCTTCCCTGGTATTCCAGGATGATCTTATCTCAAGATCTTTTACTTAATTATACCTTCAAGACTCCTTTTCCCAATTCATGAGATTTGGATATAGACATTCTATTTGGGGGGGACACCATTCAGCCCATTATGATCTCCAAGTAAAAAAGTGACTAATAATTGGGTGTGGCAGTACATGCCTATATCCCAGCTTCTGGGGAGGCAGAGATCAAGAGAATCAAAGTTCAGAGCTGGGAAGGTGGCTCAGTGGTAAAGCACTTGCCTTGCATGCATGAGGCCCTGGGTTCGATTCCTCAGCACCACATAAGCAAAAAGAAAAAAGCCAGAAGTGGCACTGTGGCTCAAGTAGTACAGTGCTAGCTTTGAGCTGAAGAGTTGAGGGACAGTGCCCAGGCCCAGAGTTCAGGCCCCACGACCAGACACCCCTCCCCCCCAAAAAAAAGAATATAAAAAAAAAGAGACTCCAAGTTCAAGGATAGCCTGGGCAAAAATGAGGAATACCTCATTTCAGTCAATAAACTGGCATGGTATGTGTGCCAGGGATCCTAGCTATGAGGGAAGCAGCATAGGTAGGAGGATCAAAGTCCAAGGCTAGCCCAGGGTAAAAGTTTGACCTTATCAGAAAAATAATTGAAGCCAGGCACTGGTGGCTCATGCCTATAATCCTAGCTACTCAGGAGCCTGAGCTCTGAGGATTGTGCCCTGAGTTCAAGCTGCACAACCAACAACACCAAAATAATAAAAATAACTAAAGCAAAAAGGACTAGGTGCATGGCTCCATTTGTAGAGCACCTGCTTAAGAAGCTCTGAGTCAAAACAACAGTATAGTTTAAAAAAGAAAAAAAAGGGGGGCTGGGAAGGTGGCTCAGTGGTAGAGCGCTTGCCTTGCATGCCTGAGGCCCTGAGTTCGATTCCTCAGCACCACATAAAGAAAAAAGAAAAAATCCGGAAGCGGTGCTGTGGCTCAAGTGGTAGAGTGCTAGCCTTGAGCTGAAGAGCTGAGGGACAGCGCCCAGGCCCAGAGTTCAGGCCCCACGACCAGACCCCCCCCCCCAAAAAAAAAGGACTAAAAATTACTCAAGGATAGCTGCAAAGGGAAGGGGATACTTATATAATTTTTTTGGTCAGTTGTGGGGCTTGAACTCAAGGCCTGGGTACTGTCCCTGAACTTTTTTATGCTCAAAGCTAGCCCTCTACCACTTGAACCACAGCTCCACTTCCAGTTTTCTGGTTGTAAGGTCCGCTCCTTGATGGCAAGCAGACTCCACCCTCCTCACAGCAAGTCTCTACCCAGTCCCTGTGTTACCTAGGCAACTGGCACACCTGGAAGAGATCACATCTGCATCCGCTGAGGTCATATCTGAATTTGATGTGGCCACACCTTTCTCCACCCATACCCTAGATAAGGCCTCGCCCAGACCCCGACGCTCTCTTTCCCAGCTATCTCTTTCCCAGTTATCTCTTTCCCAGCTCTCTTTCTCAGCTCTCTCTTCTCTCTCCCAGCTCTCTTTTCCAGCTATCTCTTTTCCAGCTCTCTCTTTCCCACCTCTCTATTTCCCACCTGTCTTTCCCAGCTCTTTCCTAGTCTCTCTATTTCCCAGCTCTCTGTCCCAGCTCTTTCCCAGGCCTTTCCCAGCCACGTGGAGTGCCAACCTTGCCTGGTCCCAGCAGGTCTACTGAATAAACCTACCCTTTACCTGAATACCACGTGCGTGGTGTGGTTCTTAGCTACCTCTTTTTAAAAACCTAACACTGGTAATTGGAGATAAGAGTCTCACAGTCTCATGCCCAGGCTGGCTTCAAACCACCATCCTCAGATCTCAGCCTCCTGAATTGCTAGAATAACAGGTGTAAGCTGCTGGTGCCAGCTAAGAAGTCAATCTTATAAAGCTCTCAAATATCACTTTCTGCAGTGTGTCCAGCGGCCTACACCTGCAATCACCCTAGCTGCTCAGGAGGCTAAGATCTGTGGATTGTGGTTTAAAGCCAGTCCAGTCAGGAAAGTCCATTCTCTCTCTTTCTCTCTCTCTCTCTCTTTTCCAGTCCTGGGGCTTGAACTCAGGGCCTGAGTACTGTCCCTGAGCTCCTTTTGCTCAAGGCTGGCACTCTACCACTTGAGTCACAGTGCTACTTCCAGCTTTTTCTCTTTTATGTGGTACTAAGGAATTGAACCCAGGGCTTCATGCATGCTAGGCAAGCACTCCACCACTAAGCTACATTCCCAGCCCAGTCCATTATACTCTTATCTCCAATTAACCACCAAAGAACTGGAAGTAGATCTGTGACTCAAGTGATACAGTGCTAGCCTTGAGGAAAAAAAAATACCAAAGCTTACAGGCAGCACCCAGGCCCCGAGTTTAAGTCCCAGAATCTGAAAAAAAGATTGACTAGTTAATCCTCTAGTACAGAATGAGGCAGGTGGTGGCTACATTGGGGCAGAGACAGCTAATGGGCCAGATGTTTCATGCAGATAATGATGGATCAGATGTGGATTTGGAGTGTTCTTGCTCAGGGGCTGTGCAGTGGGAGAGAAAGGAAGGAGGGAGAAAGGGCAGGGTGGAGGCTGATTACTGAAACGAGGTCCAGACTAGCATGGGCAACACTAGGACAATTAGATCCTTCTCTACAGGTGAGGGCTTGAGTTATCTCAGACTTTTCTGTGTGTGTGTGTGTGTGTGTGTGTGTGTGTGTGAGAGAGAGAGAGAGAGAGAGAGAGAGAGAGAGAGACAGAGAGACAGAAAGACAGAGACAGAGAGACAGAAGAGAAAAGAAAGAGAAGAGGGGGGCTTGAATTCAGGGCCTGGGCCCTTAGTTGTTTTTGCTCAAGGATGGTACTCTACCACTTGAGTCACATCTCTGCTTCTGGAATTTTTTTTTTTTGGTGGTTAATTGGAGATAAGAGTCTCATGAACTTTCCTGCCCAGGCTGGTTTCAAGCCTTGATCCTCAGATCTCAGCCTCCTGCGTAGTTAGGATTATAGGTTGAGCCACTGGTGTGTGGCTCAGTCTCATTCTTTTTTTTTTTTTTTTTGGTCGGTCGTGGGGCTTGAACTCTGGGCTTGGGCACTGTCCTTCAGCTCTTCAGATCAAGGCTAGCACTCTACCGCTTGAGCCACAGCACCACTTCCTCAGTCTCATTCTTGAACATCAGTGTGTTTCTCATCCACAAGAGGCCATGGGATGGGTCCTTCATCTCCTCCCAGCCTGGCCTTTTCTAGCCACTTTTCTTTTATTCTAGACTCTTCCTCTGCTCTCCCTTGTCCCCAGCGGGCCAGGGGAGGCTTGTTAGCATGTATTTCTATGGTGCTTCATCCCGAAGGGCCTTTGCATGAGCACTTTTGAAAAAAATGTGACATTCCCACAGAGGCCCCAGGATTACGCTGCACTCCTTGCCCTGACTCACAGGCACGCAGGAGTCTTTCTCTCTAACCTCTCTGGGCTGCCCCAGACCCATCCAGGTGGGAGAAGAATACTGACTAAAGTTCCTTTCTGTAGCCCCCTGCCCGTGGAAGAGGTGTGGAGCCTCTGAAACTATGGGGGCAGTCCAGTCCAGAAGGAGCTGGGCTTACAGATGACCTGTGTGTGTGTGGACCCCTGCCCCTCCCTGGCTGTGGGATCAGGAGCAAGTTGATTCATTTGTAAACTTGGAACCTTAGTTGATACTGGGGGTCAGGGGCCATGTCCTCCTGAACTATCATATAGTCCCACCATCTCTGCAGGTGCATCCTGGAGCAAGGCATCTGCACTGCGTTCTTGTTTCTAGCTCAGCCTCCTGTGCACAAACCTGGAAGAACTGACATCTTGTAAGCACCAAGGGAGGGCAGGTAGAGGAATTCTCTCCTCTTAACTCTCCAGTGCATGTTCTGGAAGGCTACTTATAGTCCCTTACTCTCAGCAATGACCAGTGCTGTCACAAACCCTAATAGTTCCCAGCTTTTCCCTTTCTGTTTCATGCTTCTCAGCATCCCCCCTCCTCCCCCCCCACTCCTTTCCCTTGGAATCACTTTCCGGATTAAACTAGCTTGGCAGGCCCTGTCTCGGGCTCTGTTTTTAGTTCCCAAACAGAGCCCTCCTGGTACCTAACACCAAGGAACTAATGATCTCTCCTCTCCCCCTCCTCCTTCCCCCAGGACACCAGAGTTCTGCTCAGATCTATTGTTTGCTGGATTCAGGAGCCACCATGTCCCTGGGGAGCCTAACCACTCTTGTTTACCCAATAACAATTAATTCTCAGCAATCATCTCTAGCCTTGCCTTCAACCAAGACAACCCCATCCAAGCAGATGCTGAGAGAGGATGGGGGTCAGGAAGCCTTCCCTCCCAGCTTCTTCACCTCCAAGATGTGCATGCTGGTTATCCATGCAGCCATTCAGGGTTTCTGTGCAGGTGTATGTGGGTATTTTAATGACAGATTTACTGTAGCTTTTTCTTCTCTTGAGACAGAATTTCACAATGTAGCCTAGGCTGGCCTCCAAATCCTTTTGCTTCATCCTTCCAAGTGCTGGGATTACAGGTGAGCACCAGGTGCCATGCTCTTCCAGCTTTGATTGCAAAAGCAAAGCAAGCCAGCTGTCCAGATTATAATCAGATGCAAAGTACAGTCTGGAAACCGAAAGCTCCATCCTTCAGTCCCACCCTTTTCACTAGAGGATGGCTCGTCTGCACTGGGGATCGAATCCTGGGACTCACACACCTTACATGCTAGACAAGCATTCTACCACTCCAACTACATTGCAGCCGTGAGAGTGGTTACAATTGTCCTTGGACTAAGGCATTTTCAGCAGCAGGGAATAAGGCTGGATGGTTCACTCCGGGCTCCCTAGTCCCCTTATAAAGTACATGTCTTCTCAGATATGGTATATTCCTTCCATGACCACGTGTTGAGCATCCCCTAAGTGCCAGGCTCCAGGTGAGTTCCTTGAACTCTTCCTGTACAGGTCTGTGTGCAGCTCTCCTGTTCTGGAATACACACACACACCACACCCCTTTGGGCAGGGAGGCCCAGGGGAGGGTAGCTGTTCTGCCCCTCCCCCCTCCCCCCACGGGAAATGGCCCGGACTGAGAATGCAGATCAAGGGTGGGGCTTTTGGCTACCTGGAAGGTGCCACTTTCAGGCCCCCTCAGCCAGAAGTCGCCTCCAACTGTGACCTGAGAGCTGGTAACATCCTGAGGATGGGGGCTGGATGGCTCCTGTTCATCTTTCCCTCACCCCCCCCCCCTTCCATTAGGTAACAAGTCAAAATAAAGTTTTGAATTCCATACAAATTAAAACAATGGAGAAAAGTTGCTGCTTTATGCACGTAGCCCTGCTCTTCTATCTGGTTATGCCCCCCTCACCTTTGGAATCAAAGCCTTGAGGAGTCCCAGCTGACTTCAGATAGAAAAAGGGACTGATACAAACAGCCTTGAAGGCATCAGTACTCTCGGATGGATCCTCCGTTCCCTAGGGGAGCCAGGGGAGTGCCTGAGTTTCTGAAAAGGGCCCCTATCCTTAATGCTGCAGGAAGTCCTCGGCACTTACCTCTCCTGGCTCCAAAGCAACCTCTCTCTCCTCCTAACTGTGTTCTGTCAAATTCAAGGAAAATAATTTACACTGTGGAGTAGGAGACTGATGGGATTAACCACTCCAAAGGAGCACTTGAGATTCTAAGGGAGAGATCGTGAATTCCACACTGTTGAGATCTGTAGGATGTGCCAGGGAAGACCTCGGTGAGGCCGGCCTCCCCCAGCTCCACGTGCTACGGTTCCAGGGCCGCGTCCCTTCTTCCAAAAGCTCAGGCCCGGCGCCAGGCAATCGGGCTCCCGGTGGGCGGGGACCCTTAGGCCGGGCGCGCCCGGTAGGGGAGCGGTGCCCCCAAACCTCAGTTCGGGGCCTCGGCATGCCCCGGAAGGAAGCTGCGGCCGAGGAGGGGCGGCGGGTGCCCCGGAGGGCGCCTCACCTGCGGGAGGGCCGGCCCCGGGTTTTGATATTTGGAGACCCGACCCGCCCGCCCGCCCGCTGGAAGGCGTGCATTTATTTACCCCGTCCTCCGAGCCCCGCCGCACACCGGGGCTGCCCCGCAGCGATCGCCGCTCGGCGCCGGCAAGTGGGGGCCCCGCCTCGGCTTCTCGCCCCCGCCTCCCCCGCCCCCCGGCTCCCGGGCGCGCTCGCCGAGGGGGCGGTGACTGGGGAGGGAGGGGCCGCCGCGGCCCGCCCGCCTCCCGGGGCCTGGAGCGCGCGTGGCCCGGAGCCGGCGCCGCCGCGCGGGGCTCAGTGTGCAGCGCCCGCGCCCGGACTCGGCTGGCTGGCTCTGCGCGCGGGCGGCGGGCGAGAGGATGCTGGCGGGCTTCCCCGGCCTCGGCCCGCACTCCCGCCGGGGAGGGCCCCGAGCGCGCCCCTAGACCCCGCCGCGACCCCCGCGGGCTCCAGCGCCAGGGGCGCCGCCCGCGCCCGCCACCCGGGCCCCGGAGCTGCAGCCCGAAGGGCGGGCGGGCAGGCGGGCGCGCTTCGCCGGCGTCCCCCGGGTTTCCCAGCCCGCGCCGCCGCCGCCGTGGATGCTGAGGGCGACCCCGCGCTTCTCCCCGCCGGATCCCGGGCCTGACGGTGGAGGATCGAGCTCCGGCCGGGCACCGAGGCGCCCGCGGGGCAGCGCGGCTCGGCGGGGCGCAGCCCCCCGCGCGGGCTGAGCCCTCTCGCCCCGGCCCAGCCGCCCGCGCGGGGACTGTCCCGGAGCACGCGGCTCCCGACTTCCCGCACGCACCGGTAAGCGCAGGGTCGGGCCGGGCTGGTGGAGGTGGAGGGCGGGCGGCGCTCCGAGGCTGGGAAGGGGGCGGTGGGGTGCGGGTGCGGGGCGTTGATTCCCGGGGCTGGGTGGGGGAAAAAAGGAAGTAAACAGAGGGAAGAGGCAGGCATCCCCAGGATGGCTCCGCTTCTTCCCCGCACGCTTTTATTTCCAGCCTAGCAGGGTTGGGCCTGGAGGGAATTTAAGTGAGGAAGTCAGGGACTGGGAGATGACACACAGGGACGGGGATGCCGGGATGGAGAGATGGCGAGGCCCCTCCATCAGCCACAGACAGGAAACCGGTGTCTGGCGTGGACAGGACGGAGTGTGCGTGCGGGGGTGGCGGGGAAGGCTTGGGTGTGGGAGGCCCGCGTAGCCCGCGTCGTGGGTGAGGGTGGGTCACCCAGTAGGGAGACCGAGCCCCCACTTAGCTCTGCCCTTTTTAAGTTGCAGATGATCTGTGCCACCTGTGCCCTGGAAACCCGCACTGCCTTCCTGCCCCAGGTGGCCATCCTTCAGCTCCAGCCATCAAGAGCCTCTCAGCCCTCTGCCGGTCTCAGACAGCCCTAGTAGGTAGCCTGTTTGGGGGAGCCCTTCCTCCCTGGCAGTCCCTTTCTATTCCGGTTCAGTAGAAGCAGATACCAGCCAGGATGCCGAGGAACCAGGGCTTCTCCGACCCAGAGTACTCAGCCGAGTACTCAGCTGAGTACTCAGTCAGTCTGCCCTCGGACCCAGACCGTGGGGTGGGCCGGACCCATGAAATCTCCGTCCGGAACTCGGGATCCTGTCTGTGCCTGCCTCGATTCATGCGGTTGACCTTTGTGCCCGAATCCTTGGAGAACCTCTACCAGACCTACTTCAAAAGGCAGCGCCATGAGACCCTCCTGGTGCTGGTGGTCTTCGCAGCCCTCTTTGACTGCTACGTGGTGGTCATGTGCGCTGTGGTTTTCTCCAGTGACAAGCTGGCTCCCCTCCTGGTGGCCGGAATCGGGCTGGTGTTGGACGTCATCCTCTTTGTCCTCTGCAAAAAGGGGCTGCTCCCTGACCGGGTCAGCCGGAAAGTGGTACCCTACCTGCTGTGGCTGCTCATCACAGCTCAGATCTTCTCCTACCTGGGCCTGAATTTCTGCCGTGCCCATGCCGCTAGCGACACAGTGGGCTGGCAGGCCTTTTTCATCTTCTCCTTCTTCATCACACTGCCCCTCAGCCTCAGCCCCATCGTCATCATCTCCGTGGTCTCCTGTGTTGTACACACGCTTGTCCTGGGGGTCACCGTGGCCCAGCAGCAGCAGGACGAACTGCAGGGGATGCAGCTGTTGAGGGAGGTGAGTCTGCCTTCCTTTCCGCCCTCTATCTTCCCTTCCTTCCCGGATACACACCCTCAGGAAGGACTTATTTGGTGGTGGTGAGGACTCAAGGTGCCCTTGAGTCAAAAATGTATCCTGAGAAAACTGGGTGCTGGTGGCTCAGGCCTATAATTTTAGCTACTCAGGAGGCTGAGATCTGAGGATCCCAGTTCAAAGCCATTCTGGGCAGATAAATCTGAGACTCTTATCTCCAATTAACCACCAACAACAAAGAAAAAGACAAGTGGAGCTTTGGCTCAAGTGGTAGTGCACCAGCCTTAAGCACAAAAGTCAAGTGAGAGGATGAGGCCCTGGAGTTAAAACCCAACACCAGCACACACACAAAGGGGTCCTGAGGGGTCTCAGGGGCTCTCAGCTGCAGACTTTCTCTCAATCTCTGGCTCTGCCCCTCCATGCCATCTCGTGCTAGTCCCTAGGAGAAAGGAGGATGTCAAGACACTGGTCCTCTGGGCTATGCTGCCCAGCTCAAATAGATGATAGGAAGGCCCTCATCAGCTTGTCCTGGCCATTCCGTCAGTGACACTGACTGGTCTCTAGTTGTCACTGCATTGTCCCAGCATGTAATTTTACTTGTGTGGGCTCAGTATTCCTCTGTCAAATGGGAGTACTGTCTGCCCTGCCTGCAGAACATGGCTGTTGTCAGGATGAAGGGGGATGTGGGTGAAAGCTTGTTAGGTGTGTGGATGGCTCTGGAGAGGGAAACTGTGACTATTAAAGATCCCATTTGTGTCCCAGGAGCTCAGGATGCCACTCGGGGCTGGTGATGTGGGGAGGGGTGGCGCCATCCATAAAAGGTGTGGTGTGGACCACAAATGGGGACAGCCCCACAGGCTGCAGTAGCATAGTCTTCTAGTCCACGAGCACCATTTCTGCTGGAATGAGTAGAAAGTTTTGGCCTGAACTGATCTAGAAGATTGTGCTCCCACCAAACGCTGAGACCCCTGCTAGGACTTGATCTTGACCTTCTGAGCTAATTACTTGCTTGTTCATGGGGAACTCTGGGGAGCTTGGAGTCAATGAATTCCATTGCTTTACTACTACCGCCTTCATTTTATACATGAGCACAGAGCTGGAAAGTGACCTGCCCAAGGCCACATGTAATTATGACAGTCATCTGGCTGGAGCGTCTTGTCTCATCTCATCAGTGTCATCACCATTGTCCCCTGGGATTGAGGGCAGAGCCTAGAGGAGCCCTGTGGTCCTGTGGTGGTTGCTTGGAGAGCTCTGGGACCATCCCATGGTCTCTCACTTGCTTAGAGGAAAACATGGCTCTGCTGGTTTCCCTTTTTTTTTCTAGTTTTTGGATCAAGGTTCTTTTTGCTTTCCATTCTAACTCAACTGGTATGCTTCAGGGCTCATTCGTCCCTGAGCTGGTGCCTGTGGGTTTTTGTGGGCATGCCACTATGGCCCCGCGTCACCCGTGTCCTGCTCTTCACAGGAATACCTGCCATCACCTGCCATAGCCATCATGGCCAAGGTCATCCCTATTGGGAATCAGTTGGGAGTTAGAGGGACAGGTGGGCCTGGCAACATTTTGGGCTTGAGATCAAACTCTAAAACATTACCTTTTAAATATTTATTTATTTTGTTGGTCATGGGGCTTAAACTCAGGGCTGGCTTTGAACTGTGATCCTCAGACCTCAGCCTCCTGAGTAGCTAGGATTACAGGCATGAGCCACCGGTACCTGGCTAACATTACCTTTTCTAAAATTAATTTTTTTTTTGGTCGATCGTGGGGCTTGAACTTTGGGTCTGGGCTCTGTCCCTGAGCTCTTCAGCTCAAGGCGAGCGCTCTACCACTTGAGCCACAGCACCACTTCTGGTTTTTTGATGGTTTATTGGAGATAAGAGTCTCACAGACTTTCCTGCCTGGGCTCAGACCTCAGCCTCTTGAGTAGTTAGGATTACAGGCATGACCACTGACGCCTTGCGGGTCTAAAATTGAATTTTCTAATAATTACTTTTTTCTTTTTTCCCTGTGGTCCTGGACCTTGAACTCTGGGCCTGGGCCTTGTCCCTAAGCTCCTTTTACTCAAGGCTAGTACTCTATCCCTTGAGCTACAGTGCTACTTCTGGCTTTTTCTTGTGATTAATTGGAGATAAGAGTCTCACAGACTTTCCTGCTGGGTTCTCAGCTCTCAGCCTCCTGAGTAGTTAGGATTACAAATATGAGCCATCAAAGCCCAGCTTTTTTCCTTTTTGTTTTGTGGTCATACTGGGATTGGTTGGGTTTGAGCTCAGGCTTGTACTTGCTAGGCAAGCAGCAAGCACTCTACTAGAGCTCTACTTTTGCTCCTTTTTTTTTTATTTTTTTAAAAACTTAGATTCTTTTCTAGATTTGGTCTTAATATTTTTGCCTAGGGCTAAATGAGATCCTCCTACCTACAGCCTGCAGTGTAGCTGGGATGGCCAGAACATATTACTGCCTAGGTTGTTGTTTGAGATGGGGGTGGGGGGAGAGGTTCTCTCTTCTTTTACTAACTTTTTACCTGGGTTGGCCTCAAATCATGATCCTCTTTTTTTTTTTTTTTTTGGGTCCTGTTGTGGGGTCTGAACTCTGGATCTGGGCGCTGTCCCTCAGCTCTTCAGCTCAAGGCTAGCACTCTACTACTTGAGCCACAGCGCCGCTTCCGGGTTTTTTTTTCTGCTTATGTGGTGCTGAGGAATCGAACCCAGGGCCTCAAGCATGCAAGGCAAGCGCTCTACCACTGAGCCACCTTCCCAGCCAAAGCATGATCCTCTTGATCTGTGCCTTCTGTATAGCTGGGGTTACAAGTGTGAGCCACTGTGTCTAATTGAACTGTTACCTTCTAATGAGCAACTACTGTTTGGCCCTCCCCCTATCAGGGCCCCTTGGCTGTGGGAGTTCCTCCCCCTCACTGTGCTGGCTGTCCAGTAAAGGGCAGAACCAAACTGGTAGAGCACAGAGGGCCCTCCTTTGGCTTCCTCGGGACCTGCTTTTGGCAGGAATCTCTTGGAGATAGAAAAAAAGAATCTTCTAGGAAAGTGAAGTCTTCCTCTGATCCATTCCCAGGTCTGGGCACAAAGGATCTCCTTCAAGATAGAGATTGGTTTCAACAAGGGAGCCATATCATAGGAAATATGCATCCCCAGGTGGCTGTAAACAGTGACCAGAGACCAGCATGGAGTTGATTCCTTCCGAGGTCTGCCAGCGTGGTGATGACCAAGTGGTCAGGGAAAGGGCTTTCCTGCCTGTCCCTGGGTTCTCTGGTAGGCATAGAGTGCCTGATTCTCCTCCAGCTCATTTCTGTGGAGGTGGGAGGGCGTAGGAAGGGAATTGGTTGGCAGGGCTTCAATGTGGAGAGCTGACCTGCTGGGTGCCAGGAGAAGCAGTGTGTGCGTGGAATTCTTGCTGACCTGAGCCCTCCAGTGGCCCTGGGGTGAGTGAGCGGGGCATGGAAATGAGCTGCTGTGGGTTGTTACAGGGTGAATGCACAGACTATGTCACCTCTTTGCTATCTTTCCATTCATGCCTCTGCCTTTAGAGTAGTTCTAGAAATGCTTAGATGATGCTAGCACAGGCTTGGGACAGCATCAAATCCACATTGTACAGCGGAGGTCACAGAGATGGTCACAAGGGCATCATCTCAGTGGTGGCAGAAATGAGACCAAACAGCCAAGTGTGCTGACTCCTGGCCCAGGTCCTGGCATAGCTGGGGTGGGGGTGGGGGGTTGGTGTGTTCCATGGATGTTTGTCCTGTTAGAGTAGGCCTTGCCACTCTCAGTCCCCATCTGAATCTTAGAAGGCCCAGCTTGCAGGGATTCCTGGGTCTCTGTTCATAGACTAGAGGGAAACATCAGCCATTTCTATTCAGGCCCTGCCTTCTCCTGTCCAGAGCCTTTTAACTCTTGTTCTGACGGGATTTGGGATGATCCTCAGACCCATGTGACCCTGGACCTCATCCCTCTAGCCTGCTGGGAATTTACTTGGAAGTTCCTGGAACTTTCAGGGAAAAGGATTGTGGAACTTGATCCAGACAAGGCGTGGCCATGGGCCCAGCACTGCCTGTGTCCTCTGCTGCTCTATGCCTGGAGATCACTTACGGATATATGTTGTTGGGCTTCTTTGGGTGCTACACACCTGTAATGCACATCTGTAATCCCATCTGTTTGGGAAGTAGAGTCAGGAGGATTACAGATTTGAGGCTAGCCCCTGTGAAGATAGCAGAGAGATCTTGCCTTAAAAACAGAAGGGCGGGCTGGGAAGGTGGCTCAGTGGTAGAGCGCTTGCCTTGCATGCCTGAGGCCCTGGGTTCGATTCCTCAGCACCACATAAGCAAAAAGAAAAAAGCTGGAGGCAGCACTGTGGCTCAAGTGGTAGAGCGCTAGCCTTGAGCTGAAGAGCTGAGGGACAGCGCCCAGGCCCAGAGTTCAGGCCCCACAACCGGACCAAAAAAAAACCAAAGAAACAAAAAATAAAAACAGAAGGGCTGCCATGTAGCCCAAGTGATGCTCAAAGGCCTTGAGTTTAGTTTCCATTACTGAAACAGAATAAAATGAAACATCCATCCTCCTAAATTTAGGAGACAAATAAAAGAGATAAAGGAACTGAGAATAAAAATGCTAGGGGATGGGAGTATAGTTCACTGATAAGAGTATGTGCTTAGTACCCACAAGGTACACACACACACACACACACACACACACACACACACACACACACACACACACACACACACACACACACACACACACACACACACACACACACACACACACACACACACACACACACACACACACACACACACACACACACACACACACACCCAGGGGTGCTTGGTCTGAAGCAGTGCCTGGAATCCAGCTTTGAAATAACTGGGTAAGGAAGGGGGCACAGGTCATATTGAGAGCCTGAGAAAGGAGTTTGAGGTCTGACATAACCGTGGGCTGTATTCCAAAAGTTTCTGGTCATCTGTTTGGGACCAGTGTGATTTTTTTGTTTTTAAAGGTGCCTAGCTTCCCAGGCCTGTCCACCAAGTCTTCCTTAACCATCCCTGCATCCTGCCCCTGAGTTTGTGGAAACTGTCTGGAGCTGTAGGCCGCATTGCTGTTGGAGGGACAGTGGGGACTGGTGTCTCCTGGGTTGGGGTCAGGGAAGAGAGAGTCATTCTTCTGCCTGTGTCCTGGACCTGTGTTGCCTCCCGGGCTGGGGCTCCCTGGAGGAGAATGAGGAGTAGGGCAGAGAGAGCCAGTGGCCAACTTCTAGGAAGTTCCTTAGACTGCCCTGCCTGGCTTTCTGCTCCTTCTCCTGCCCCTGATTCTCCTTTGCTCGCTTTTCCCCAACTTGGTTGCCTGGAACAGGCCTCCCTCCTGGGCATGGGCAAGTTTACATGAACCCCTGGGGTTCACTATGGGAGTTTCAGACTTGTGTTTCTGTCGCTAGCAACACCAAGGAAGCATCTCCCGTGTGATGCTGCATCTTCCTGTGCAGCCCTCCTGTCTCCTCTTACCCTAAGTCCTTATATCCTCTTTGTGGGGAGGGCAGAAGGTAGCTTTGGGCTCATGGCACCCTGTCACCATGTCCTGGCCACTCCTCAGTTGTGCCAGCAGGTGGAGTTAGGGGTGAAGAAGGTATTAGGATTAGAGTGGAGCTTCACCAGTTAGTCAACGAATATTACTAAACCGAGACTCCAGCCTTTCATCCTATAAGGTCTGGGGCAGAGCATCATCCATGGGACAGTCAGGCTATGGTGTGGAGAGGTGGCCAAGGGGAGAGCTAGGCTGGCCGGCCCTTTCCAGGGCCATCCCCCCACCAGGGGCCTGGCATCAATGCCTCTTACTGCAGTTTGTACTTTCTGTCTCCCCATCCCCCTGGGGTAAGATGAGGGAGGGGCTGGTGGGCAGGGAGGGAGTAGAAATAGGGGGCTGGGAAAGGCAGCCTCGGTGGGGAGACTGCTCTGTCCAGTGGCTGTTTCAGAGACTTTGCACGGGCCCCTGTGGGCTCGGCCCACATGTCATGAAGGAATGAGTCCGTGGCTCCCTAGGGGGAGGGGAACCCTGACAGCTGGTCTGTAGACATATTTCATAGCCCGATGAAGTTCTCTTATGGACAGAGTAGCCAATTAAGGCCTTCTTATTCACAACATAACCCAGGATGAAGCCGGGATGTGTACTTCTTTTCACATTTATACATTACAGAGCTAGTCATTGACCCCGCTGAGGGGACTTGAGCTCTGCAGGGGCTGGGGGAGCTGCAGCGAGGGGTGAGGGCCTTGCAAAGACAGCCCTGTCCGGTGCCCTGGGGTTACATTGACTGGCTCCGCCTCACTGATGAGGAAACTGAGGTACAGTCAGAGTGAAAGGAAATAGAGGGGCCAGAGAACTGGAGGAGGGTCACTGGGGGAAGTGGGGAAGCAGGATAGGGCTTCTCTGAAAACCCCTTTTTCTCTGGAACCTGGGCATCTGGTTCTGGGCCTC